>NC_041386.1:576784900-576909463 GCF_002162155.2 Triticum dicoccoides | reverse complement strand
ATATAGGCCAAAGAAGCCTACAAAAAAAAGAGAAAAAAAGAAAAAAAGAAAAAAAAAGAAAAAAGAGATGGGACAATGTTACTATCCTTTTACCACACTTGTGCTTCAGAGTAGCACCATGTTCTTCATATAGAGAGTCCCTTGAGTTATCACTTTCATATACTAGTGGGAATTTTCATTATAGAACTTGGCTTGTATATTCCAACGATGGGCTTCCTCAAATGCCCTAGGTCTTCATGAGCAAGCAAGTTGGATGCACACCAACTTAGTTTCAGTTTGAGCTTTTATACAATTATAGCTCTTAGTGCATCAGTTGCATGGCAATCCCTACTCCTCGCATTGACATCAATTGAAGGGCATCTCCATAGCCCGTTATTTAGCTGCGTCGATGTGAGACTTTCTCCTTTTTTGTCTTCTCCACACAACCTTCACCATCATATTCTATTCCAACTATAGTGCTATGTCCATGGCTCACGCTCATGTATTGCGTGAAAGTTGAAAAGGTTTGAGAACGTCAAAAGTATGAAACAATTGCTTGGTTTGTCATTGGGGTTGTGCATGATTTGAATATTTTGTGTGGTGAAGATGGAGCATAGCCAGACTATATGATTTTGTAGGTATAACTTTCTTTGGCCATGTTATTTTGAAAAGACATGATTGCATTATTAGTATGCTTGAAGTATAATTGTCTTAATGTCAAATGATAGACTATTGCTTTGAATCACTCGTGTCTTAATATTCATGCCATGATTAGATTACATGATCAAGATTATGCTAGGTAGCATTCCACATCAAAAAATATCTTTTTTTATCATTTACCTACTCGAGGACGAGCAGGAATTAAGCTTGGGGATGCTGAAACATCTCCGTCGTATCTATAATTTTTGATTGTTCCATGCCAATATTATACAACTTTCATATACTTTTGGCAACTTTTTATACTATTTTGGGACTAACATGTTGATCCAGTGCCCAGTGCCAGTTCCTGTTTGTTGCATGTTTTTTGTTTCGCAGAAAATCCATATTAAATGGAGTCCAATCGGGATAAAAACTGACGGAGATTTTTTTGGAATATATGTGATTTTTAGGAAGAAGAATCAACACGAGACGATGCTCGAGGGGGGCACGAGGCAGGGGGCGCGCCCTGGGCCCTCGTGGACACCCCGTAAGGCGGTTCGTGCCCTTCTTTCGCCGCAAGAAAGCTAATATCCGGATAAAAATCGTGTCTAAAATTTAGCCCAATCGGAGTTACGGATCTCCCAGAATTTAAGAAACGGTGAAAGGGCAGAATCTGGAACGCAGAAACAGAGAGAGACAGATCCAATCTCGGAGGGGCTCTCGCCCCTCCCACGCCATGGAGACCATGGACCAGAGGGGAAACCCTTATCCCATATAGGGGGAAGGTCAAGTAAGAAGAAGAAGAAGAAAGGGGGCTCTCTCCCCCTCTCTCCCGGTGGCGCCGGAACACCACCGGGGCCATCATCGTCACCGCAATCTACACCAACAACTTCACCACCGCCATCACCAACTCTTCCCCCTCTATACAGCGGTGTAACCCCTATTTTACCCGATGTAATTTCTACTTAAACATGGTGCCCAACGTTATATATTATTTCCCAATGATGTATGGCCATCCTATGATGTTTGAGTAGATCCGTTTTGTCCTATGGGTTAATTGATGATCGTGATTGGTTTGAGTTGCATGTTTTATTATTGGTGCTGTCCTATGGTGCTCTCCGTGTCGCGCAAGCGTGAGGGATCCCCACTGTAGGGTTTGCAATATGTTCATGATTTTCTTATGGTGGATGGCGTGAGTGACAGAAGCACATACCTGAGTAAGTAGGTTGTTTGCGTATGTGAGTGAAGATGACTTGATGCATTATAATGCTATGGTTGGGTTTTACCTTAATGATCTTTAGTAGTTCCGGATGCTTGCTAGAGTTCCAATCATAAGTGCATATGATCCAAGAAGAGAAAGTATGTTAGCTTATGCCTCTCCCTCAAATAAAATTGCAATAATGATTACCGGTCTAGTTATCAATTGCCTAGGGATAAATAACTTTCTTGTGTGACAACAAGCTCTCTACTAAAACTAACTTAATTGTGTCTTCATCTAAAACAGCCCCTACTTTTTATTTACTCGCTCTTTATTATCTTGCAAACCTATCCAACTTCACCTACAAAGTACTTCTAGTTTCATACTTGTTCTAGGTAAAGCGAACGTTAAACATGCGTAGAGTTGTATTGGTGGTCGATAGAACTTGAGGGAATATTTGTTCTACCTTTAGCTCCTCGTTGGGTTCGACACTCTTACTTACCGAAAGAGGCTAAATTGATCCCCTATACTTGTGGGTTATCAAGGACCTCAACTCCTCGCTATATGACATGCAGGGTCACCTCACTGATTGGAAGCAAAAAAAGTTTGGGGATATAAATCAAAGACTGAAGAAGGTGATGAAGGAATTTGAGAGAGAAAAAGGCAAATTCTCTGTACCGCGGATCGTCCAGAAGGGAGAAGGAACTGGCAAGGCAGCTGAATGACCCCTTGCTGAAGGTGGAAATAATGGCGAGAGCGAGGTCCAGGGTATACTGGCTCAAGGCCGGCGATCGAAATACTGGGTTTTTCCACACTCAAGCATCAAGGAGGAAGCATCAGAATAAAATTCTTGTTCTTGAGAAGTCGGATGGAACGGTAATTGACAGTAGGGATGAGGTGAGAGCTGAGGTGCAATTTTTTTACATACAACTCAAGATGAAGTGTTGATGGACGAAGTGTTGCACCACGTGCCAAACATGGTGACTACCAAGATGAATGACCAACTGAATAGGCCCTTCTGCGCAGATGAGGTGGAGAAAGCGTTGTTCGCCATGGCGCCAGTGAAGGCGCCGGGAGTAGACGGCTTTCATGCCGGGTTCTATCAGCATCACTGGTCACTTATTAAGGAGGATGTTACCCGAGCTGTTTTAAACTTTTTAAATGGCGGGTACATGCCAGAAGCTATAAACAAAACTGTAATAGTGCTTATTCCAAAGGTTAAACATCTGAGGAATATTTTTGCAGTATAGACCAATTTCCCTCTATAATGTTATTCATAAAATTTGTTCCAAAGTTTTGGCTAACAGGTTGAGGGAGGTTCTAGATGACATTATCGCGGAGGAGCAAAGCGCTTTTGTTCCAGGACGATTGATCACAAATAACGCCATCCCAGCTTATGAGTGTATCCATGCAATGAAGAGGAAGAGAACTAAGCAAGGGTGGTGTGCGGTAAAGTTGGACATGATGAAGGCGTATGATTGCGTAGAGTGGGCCTATCTCCAAGGAATCATGTTGCAGCTGGGTTTTTCTAAGGAATGGGTATCTCTGGTCATGAGATGTGTCAACTCCGTTACATTTCAGGTGAAGATGAACGGAGAACTTTTGCCATCTTTTTGTCCCTCCAAAGGCATACGGCAAGGTGACCCCATCTCCCCGTACTTGTTCTACTTTGCGGGGAAGGGCTCCCTTGCTTGCTAAAGAATTATGATGCTGGCTGGGTTGATAGAGGCATATGGCCTGGGTTGAGGGCCCCTTGGATCTCGCATCTCTTATTTGCGGATGACTGTCTAGTCTTCATGAAGGCCGATTCAAGGAGTGCACAAAGGTTGAATGAGATTCTTCAAGCATATCAGCTGGGCTCGGGGCAGTGTGTAAACAAAGCCAAGATCTCAGTTTTTTCCAGTCCAAATACAAGGGCGTCGGCGAAGGCAGAGGTAAGAAGTAATCTGCAGATCTACAGAGAAGCTCTGGCAGAGAAGTACCTGGGCTTGCCTACGGTGGCGGGCAGGATCATATAACAAAATTTTGTTCATGTGAAAGAACAAGCAAGGTCCAGGGTACATGGATATTGTGAAAGACTGATGCCAATTGCGGCGAGGATGGTTCTTCTTAAAGCGGTGATTCAAGCCCTACCGGCCTACTCTATGAGCTGTTTTAAGCTCACTAAAGGCTTATGTCAGAAAGTTACGGCAGTCATGTCAAAGTTTTGGTGGGATGAATCTCTCGATAAGAGAAGAATGCACTGGCAATCGTGGGAGAAGATGGCTATCTCAAAGTCCAAGGGAGGATTAGGATTCTGGGACTTGGAAATTTTCAATGACGCAATGCTCGCAAAACAGGCGTGGCGGCTGTTGGACAAGCCGGACAGTCTATGCCCACGTGTTTTAAAGGGACGGTACTACCCCGATGGAGATTTTTTGCAGGCAGGATGCCCTGCTAGCGCCTCCGCTACATGGAAAGCGATAATCACTGGTAGAGAGGTGCTTAAGAAGGGTTTAATTCGCAGAGTTGGTGACGGAATGTCTACATAGGTATGGTATGATAACTGGATACAAGGGAACAAAACGTTCAAACCAGTGTGTAACATTGGAAGCGATCCTATCCATCTTGTGTCTGATTTGATGACGGATGATGGTGACTAGAATGAGGAAGTTATCCAGAGAACTTTCATCGCCCCGGATGTGCTGGCCATTCTCAATATGCCAAGGCCGCGGGTTGCTATATCTGATTTTTGGGCATGGGGCTATGAGAGGTCTGGAGTTTTCATGGTTAGATCTGCGTACAGAATGCTTATGGAAGCTCGCGAGGACGATCTGAACCAGGTTGGTAGCTCCTCTCAAGGGGAGGAGATTTGGAAGTCACTATGGCGGTTGAAGGTACAACCAAAAATAAGATTTTTTTGGTGGCGGGTCCTTAAAGGATTTCTGCCGGCAAAGGAAGAATTATGCCGAAGATATGTAGGAGAGGATCTTCCATGCCCAATGTGTGGCCACCAGGAGGAGTCACTGTTTCATTCTCTGGTGATGTGTGACCACGCGAAGTTGTTTTGGAGAGAGGCAGAGACTTTCTTCGAGTTTAAGCTGCCGCGGCTACACCCAGTTACGTGGTCGAGGGACTTGCTTGACCCCAGCTTCATTGGGAAGGACCGAGAGGCCATCATTATCTTAGTCATGTGGATAGTATGGTCGAGCAGGAACAAGTATACCCATGAGGAGGTCAAATACCAGCCCGGGAGGTCAATGGTTCTAGTGAAAGAACTCATTCAAGCTTTGTACATTCCTTCCGAAGCTGTCGACAGGAGAAGTCTCGTGAAAGAGAAATGAAAGCCGTCGGAAGAAGGATGATGTAAAATCAATACGGATGTTTCTGTGGATGTGAATGGGGGATCATTAGCCATCGGGCTAGTGGCTCGGGCCCTTGGCGGAGAACTTATGCTAGCCAGGGGCCGCAAGCTGTCGGGGGTGACTGGCCCATACTGGGCTGAACTGCTAGGTGTCAGGGAAGCTGTGCGTCTAGCTATGGAGAAGGGCTGGACGCGGGTGACCATCGAATCGGACTGCAAAAATGTTATAGATGAGTACATGGCGACGGAGTGCAGGTCGACAGGAAGCCCAATCATCAGCGAGATCAAATCCTATCTCCAGAACTTTCAGGGTTTACGAGTCAACTATGTTAGAAGAGAGGCCAATGAGGCTGCTCATTGGTGTGCCAGATAGAATCTTGCGAGTGCTTCGACTGTAATATCTTTTGATGTTTTCCATGCTTCATTGATTGCCCTAGTGCAATTGTATGCCCTAGTGCAATCGGATGTAAACCGTCTAAGTAATGAATAAAGGCATTTGAGGGCGGTTCTAAAAAAAATCATGCGGGCTGACACATGGAGTTATGCGGCAAAAAATGGGGGAGGGGCCGAGGGAGCTAGTATAGGAAAATAAATTTTACGCCTGTAATTGCGGACACGTACACCCATAACTCCAGCCCGTAAACTGAACTAGAGGGTGCCCCTGGCATTGCTACGGGGATTGATTGATGAAATTTTGAATTGACAACATTACAACCAAGATTAAAAATACATACAACTTATTAGTTTCAATTATGTATAGTTGCAATAATATGTATTAAATATAAATAGAATAATTGAATGAATAGTATTTTTTCATGCATAGTTGAATATTATAGTGGGTTTTTTTCATGCATAATTGCATGTTGAGATGGGCCTTATCCTATTCATAGTTGTATGGTGATATGACATACTTACATGTCAAGATAAATAAGTTAGTTAGCGAAACATAGAAAAATCAGCTGTACCGGAATTCATATATTTGTCTGAACAAGTGAGTATATATTCCTAATATTTCCTCCATTCTAAAATAGATGTTTAAATTTGTAAGTTGAGTTATCTATTTTAAAACGGAGGGAGTAGCTTCTAGGTCATCACTAATCTAACCGACGTGTTATGCCCTGCATACATGCACTGTACATGGCTAGCAAAATTGATCCTATGTATGTGCATGGCCCTGCCGCCTAACGCGATCACGTATGCCGGCACTCCAACGACGGCGACGAGGCGTCGGCGACCAGCTTCCGGAGCGCGCATCTCGAAGCAGCCACGTCCCTGCCGGCGACGAATGGGTGGGCAAGCAGCTCCGCGACGGACGCCCTGTTGCGGTAGTCCTTTTGCAGGCACGCGGCGATGAACCCCCGGAGCTCCGGCGAGGAGGCACCGTCTGGCAGCACGGGCGGCTCGCCGAAGCAGACGGCGCACATGAGCGCCGCCCAGCTCGGCCGCTGCCCGGCGGGGAGGAGCGGGTACCTGCCCATGAAGAGCTCAAGGAGCGTGACCCCCAGGCTCCACACGTCGGCGGCGCACGGGTCGTAGTGCCCGCCGTGCGCCTCCGGGTCGAAGCGCTCGGGGCTCATGTACGCGGAGGTGCCGGCGTACGACGTGCAGTGGTCGCCGGCGCGGGCGAGCACCTTGGCGATGCCGAAGTCGGCACCTTGACCTCCCCGGCGGTGCTCACGAGGAGGTTGGCCGGCTTGACGTCGAGGTGCACGATGCGGCGGGCGTGGAGGTACGCCAGCCCCGACAGCGCCTGCGCGGCCACCTCCGCGAGCGCGGCCTCGGGGAACGCGCCGCGGCGGCTCCTCACGGAGTCGAGCGACCCGCCGTCGACCAGCTCGAGGAGCAGCGCGACGTCGCCAGAGGCGGCCGCGGGGAGCACGGAGTGGCACCGGACGACGAAGGGCGAGGCCGTGCGGCTGAGCACGTCGGCCTCGGCTGCCGCGGCCGGGTCGCCGTAGTGCTGCACCTTGAGCGCGTAGAGCGCGCACGTCTCCCGGTGGCGGACCTTGTAGACGGTGCCGCCGTTGCCGCGGACCAGGACGGCGAGCTTCTCGAAGTCGGCGAGGCGGAACTGGCTGGACAGCGCCTACGGGGTCGACGCCTTGGTGGCCGTCGGCGCCGGCGCAACCGCGGGGTTGGGACGCCGGCCGAGCTCCTGGGCAACGGCGCGAGGCGGGACGGGCAACGAAAGGTGCAGCTGCGGAAGTCTCTTCTCCCTGATCAGAGCCATGTGTCTGTCTGTCACCGCCGTCGGCCGATGATCACCACCGTAAGCCGAGTGATCCGAGTTCTGAGCTGCTGCTGCTGCCGCTCTGCTTTGGCTTGTGAAGATGAAGCGGACTGGCAGCTCACTTAGAGCATCTCCGACAGCCGCGTCAAGCGCCGCGCGCAAAAAACCTGTTTGCCGCGCGCGCTTCGGCTGGTTTAGCGCGCCCATCTGCGCGCGCGCCGCACAAACTACATATACATGTATTATGAGCAAAAATGATCAAATACACAAAATAAATCAACAATAAATAGTTTAATTTCGTTATCATTACAACTCAAACAAATAGTTTATCGTTCAGTACAACAAATGCAATAAACAGAACAAATAGTTCATGAACAATACAATGTCAAATGCAGATATCATCATGCTCTTTGTCGTCCATGTCATGCCCACCACTCTTCAATCAAATCATTCTGAAGTTCATTGTGCGTTGCGGGACGCCGAATGGCATGATAGGAGGCAATAAAACGGGCTACCCTTTCAGCCCTTCGTCGCACTCGCACAGGATATCCCAAGAGCTCATACTGTGAGTAGTCTAAATCTTGGCCACGCTCATTCTCGATGATCATGTTGTGCATGATCACACAAGCGTGCATGATGTACCAAATCACTTTTTGATCCCAAAATCTAGCCGGTCCTCTCACAATAGCAAATTGGGCTTGCAAAATCCCAAATGCTCTCTCCACATCTTTTCTAGCCGCCGCATGAGCATTGTGAAAGTCAAGATTTTTCTTAGGCTTTTTCAACGGCTTCACGAAGGTTTGCCACTTTGGATAGATTCCATCCGCTAGATAATAGTCATAGTTGTACGTACGGCCATTTGCTACAAACTGCACCGGTGGCAACTCACCGTTTGCAATCTTATTCATCAGTGGTGACCGGTTGACAACATTGATGTCATTCAAAGATCCAGGCATTCCAAAGAATGCATGCCAAATCCAAGTCTCCTGATCGGCCACCGCTTCAAGGATTATAGTGGAACCCTTTTTTTGGCCGTGGAATTGCCTATGCCATGCCTTTGGACAATTCTTCCAACTCCAATGCATGCAATCTATTGAGCCAAGCATGCCAGGAAAATCACGAGGTTTGTTCATCGCCAATAGCCTTGCGACGTCTTCAGCATTGGGAGATCTCAAATACTCCTCGCCAAACACTTGCACAATTCCCACTGCAAAGCGCTTGACACACATGATGGCTTGGCTCTCACCCATAGCCAAGTGATCATCAACAAGATCAGCCGGTATACCGTATGCCAACATACGCAAAGCGGCTGTCACCTTCTGAAAGGTGCTATGCCCGAGCTCTCCGGCAGCATTCCTCCTTTGCTGAAAAAAACGGTCATGGCTCGCTAGTTTCTCTGCAATGCGTCTGAACAACTCGGTGCTCATCCTAAACCGGCGACGAAAATACGACTCGGGGTATATGGGATTCTCCGCAAAATAATGCCTGATCAATCTGTTGTGGGCATCGATCCTATCCCTCCAAATTTTCTGCCGACCCATAACCAAACCACCGTGCTTCGGTTTTTTTTATATGCATAGCTAGGATCATTGCAAGATCCTCCTCCTCTTCCATATCAAATTCTTCTTCGGAAGAATCATACGACGAACTCATCTACAATGTTCAATACTATACTATAAAAACTACAATTCAAAACATGCATCAAATTCATGAAGTTTGAGCAATACATACCTTGCAGGCGTTTTGTCAAACACCTTGCGGGCGCGGCGCGGCAGCGAGCGCTCGGGCGCTGTTCCTCGGACGACGGAGGCGCGCGAGCGCCGGCGGGACTAGTAGGGGATGGGGCGGAAGCGCGGTCGCGCGGGGATAGGCCGGGAAAGCCTGAACGGTCGCCGAGGGGCGCGAGCGGCGGCGGCGGCGCGGCCGGACGGAGGGTGGAAGTGGGAGAGGAAGTGCGGGCGCGAGCGCTGGAGTGTGCCGCGCGCTGCAGCGGGCGCCCGAAATGCACCGCGCGGCTAAGTGTTTTCGACCGCGCGCCCAACCCGTTATAGCGCGCGCGCCGTTTTTGCGTGTCCGCTCGAGCGACCCGCCGCGTTGCGCGCGCGCTAAAATGGCCTAATTTGCGGCGCGGCGCTAGGTTAGCGCGGCTGTTGGAGATGCTTTTATACGTGCGCTCTGCCTCTGCCTCTGCTGCTTTCAGCAAATCATAGTCGACCAGACCGCGACATGCGCATTTACCCCAAGTTTTCTTCTCACTTTCTGGAGTGCATTCTACTTCTCCAGCAAGTCTTTACCCCTGCGCTTTGTACTTGCTGGACCAGACAGGTCAGCCAGAGGTGAAGACAAGAAGCTGGCCGCTGGCATGCCACGGGTCACGTACGTGGTGTCATTTCTAGACTCTCTTCTTCTAGACTCTGCTCTGGTTAGCTGAAGCCCTGCTGCACAAACATTTTCCCAGGGTAGAATAAAGCCGCCTGCTGGCGATTAAATTACCAGTTCACACGTTGCTCGCCGGCCGTCGGAGATTAACAGGGCATTCTTAATCAACTGACGTGGAGGCTCAGTCCGAATGGCCATTGTCAACACCCGCGAATCAGCATCTCAAGGAAAGAGACATAGTTTTTGTTATCAAAAATGAAATAAAAAGGGACATATTTTTACCTACCGCGAGCCGAAATATCAAGAAAATTAAGAGAGAAAACAATAACAGAGAGTCAAGTATGCAGCTCTCAAAGGACAACTAATGGCTGCCATTAGGGCTTAGTTAATTAAATAAAAGATGATGTGCGACGTGTGCCATCAGGCGTCTCACTCGTTGGAACGTAGGACCTCAGCACGCCATCAGTGGCACCTGCGCCGCTTTGATCATTTTAATTATCCGAGGCCTAATCTGCGATGCTGCTGCTGTGTTAGATATGATGTGGTCTACTAACGTAACAAGGCTGCTTAAAAAAATATAAGTTCGGTAAATAAGTCTAATCAGTGTTACTGCGTCACTGTAATGATCTCTTATCTGAGTACAGTCTAGCTCCTTTGACTCAGTGGAGTTCTACAGAATTGGATCCTTAGAGCAGCTTCAATGAGGCGACCCATTTCATCCGCGGCCGTCCGTTTGAGCCGCTGCCGACAAAAAAGTCAACCCAACGCGCCGATCCAAACGGACGCGCGTCCGCTTTCGTCCGTCTGTCGACCCATTCCCGACCCATTTTGAGCCTGATTTGCGTCGACGCCAACACAAGGCCGAACGCGCGCGCTCGCCCTCTTTCCTCACCGGGCCCGCTGGTCGGTGGTACATTGGATTCACACCCTCGTCCGCCTGCTACGTTGCTGACGCCGCCGGCCATTTTTTCAGATAAAAAACATAGATAGTTCTAGCGTACACAGATAGAAGAAAAGACCACTGCTCGTCGCTTTCCGACTCCGACTCGGTAATGTCCTCCTCCGACGTCTGAATGTAGGCGTCAGCATACGCCTCGTCTTCAAAGTCCCAACCCGCCGTTTCTCATAGCTCCAGTTTCAATTGAGCTGCCTGCTTTCGCGAATGCTTGTCCTCCCGTTAAGCGGCTCGCTCCCTCCTCCTCGCGTCCCTCTCCAACCTCCTTTGCTTGTAGAACTGGCGTTCGTCGACGATGTCCTGCGGGAAGCCTCCGTGTCACACCACCAAGGCTTCCACGTCCTTCTCCGCGATGGCGAGGCGATGTTGCCGCCTCCGGTGGACACGACGATCCTCGTCGGTGAAAAGCCGCGGGAGAGGCGCCAGATCCTGCGCCTGCTGGCTCGACACATTGGGAAAATTCATATCCCAACGAGGCCTCAGGAGGCGCCACGCGGCCGCGTCGTGCGCGCGGGCCGCCTCCTCTGCGGTGTCGAAGGTGCCGAGGATGAGACGTTTCTCGCCAAAACCAGCGCGCGCTAGGCCGCTTTCTCCCCCGCGCGCGAACCTTTCCCGCGCGCTGGAGCGCCAAAACCAGGGCGACGGCATGGACGCTGGCATGATCTAAAACGCCCGTGGTCATGAAATGGGTCGGTCCGTTGGGCGCACTGCCGACCCAAAACTAAAATAGGGCGGACGGGGTGGGCGGCCGACCCAAACAGACAAAAATCGGACAAAAACGTCGTTCGTTTAGGTCAGCTCATTGGAGTTGCTCTTAGGCCAACTCCGACCGTTGACCCCCAATAGACGTCCTTTTTATTTGGATTTTGTCTATTTGAGTCGGGATAAAGAATATGAGCGTCCGGATGCGGCCATTCGGCCATCGATGCACCCAATCGGCCCGCCGCATCCTAAATTGTCCGTTTTTGGACGTGCAAATTTGACCCTAATCAAACTCAAATAGACATTGCACATAATTTAAAGACATTAATATAAACATAAACATCCACAAAAAGTCGAGTCCACCACATTCTTAACTAGACTCAAAATTTAAATGGAATTAAAAAGCCTGTCGCCGTCATCTTTCAGTTGCCGCCGCCGCCGTCCTTGTCGTCAATGAGAGGCCGACGGCATCTAAAGGTGGGCAGGCGGCTGCGGATGCACGATCCCTGGCCCGTGGCGGAGACGGTGACCACGCGTTAGCACGCACTTGCTCCGGCGTGCACGGCACCGTCTCTGTCCACGACCACCTCTGGCCGACCAATGTCGGGTTCCATGCCGCGGGTTCCTCCTCTTCCACCTCCTCCATGGCCTCCTCCTTGACTACGACGTCGAGCTTCGGGATGGCCACCGGAGTTCAAATTCTGGTGCTCGCATTTATTTCTGAATTTATTTCAGGATTTTCGGCGATGTGCATTCAGTAGGAGGAGACGTTCCCGTCGACGACGAGGTGACTAAAGTGACTTTGTAAATTTCAAGATAATATGCCGGCTCAGTCTTTCAAGATGCTCATAGGGGTAGGATGTGCGTGTGTGCATTCATAGGGATAATTTTGCATGTATATGAGCGCTTGCGTCTGTACTATGTTAAAAAAAATTAAAAAAACTGCTAGTAATACTCAGTGATTCCTAACCAAAAATAATAAATAGTACGTCCTAGTATGGGTCGGTTTCCAAAGATAATACGGCTCGGTAAGACTAGACCCATCCATATTAAGTGCCGTAGCTAGGATTTCCATCGATCCATGATCCACTCACCGACTCGTACGTACCTTAGGTTATTCGTCGAGAGAACCCACCGCCACCAAGTCAGCTCCGGCCGCCGTGTCTCTGCTTGCAGATCGCCACTAGCTGATGGCGTCTGGATCCACTTCTGCCGCCGGCGCTGCCTCCCTTGGGAGGGGCCTGATCTCGTGCATGCACAGCCGCAGCTGCCGCGCCGAGGACGCGCTCGACGAGGCGGATTTGCCAAAAGCCATCGACAAGCTCATCACCGGCTTCTACGAGGAGGCGTTCAGCCGGCTGCCCTGCGACGTCATGCCGGACCTCCTTCCCCTCCTCACCACCGATGGCGGCGGCTCCTGCCTCGGCCTCTTCGACCCCGTCTCCAACATCATCCTCAATACCCTCGCCCTCCTCTCCAAGGACGCCGCCCCCGCCCCCGCCACCACTCCGTCTCCGCCACCCACAAGAAGATCCAAGAGACAGGCTCTCAACACCGCCAGACGATCCATCCCCGGTAGGGGCGGCTTGCGCCACGTCGCATCAGGATCCTACCACATCCTTCTCGCCTTCCTCATGGCGTATTTCGGATGCCTCAAAAAGGAGCAGGCCCTCAGCTACCTCTACAGGGCCGACGCCAATCTCCTCCTCGCCGTCATGCTCATCCAACACGATCTATACGCGGACGAAGCATTGGACCCCGAGTCTGATAGGACCCAAGCCGCCCTTGAGTCGGCAGCCACCATAGCAGGTCACCCTTCGCCCACCACCTTGGCTCGCCTCATGTCAATCCGGCTCCAAGACGACAACTTTGCCCTTCTGAAGAAGCTGTTTTCAGCTGATGCTCAAGGTATTCCGCTCACGGTTGAGGATGTCTGGGCGACCAACCGCATCCTACACACAATGTTGAGCCCGATCTGTACTGCCAGCATTATCCATACCAAAAGAGGGCTTGTTGTCCATGCCCGTCACATGTTGGAGGCTAGGTGCTCCGAAACTATCTCGTTCTCTACTACGGCGGACGCCAGGACCGCCACCACCACCTTGGGCTGGGATGGAACTCCCATCTTGTCGTTGCAGTCCGGAGTCCTGCCTCGCAAGCTGCAAGATTGCCTGGGAAAAGCAATAGCAGATGCCCGGAAACACAATCTCAAGACCCCATGTGGCGGCGGCAATGCATGCGATTACATGGAGTCTCTCAAGATGTACCTCCATGGTATAATTCACAACTTGTACATCAAGGCGCTCAAGTTGCTGCCCACACCCTCTGGCTCGCTCATGCGTAGCATCCTCAAGTCTGGCCACTGCTATGGCTGCATGGACCCTGTCTCCAACATCATCGTCAACTCTATCTGGTACAACAGTTGTGGCTGCAATCTGCCAGTTTCTGAAGGCAGGGACATGGTAGAGTACAATGATGTCATGGACCCCCTATGTCTGCTCCGCGCACAGGTTCACTCCCTCAAGGGCCTTATGGAGCTCGCCGCATTCGCCGACCCCCAATTCTCGGTGCTGGCTTGTGCTCTGGAGCTCCTCTACAGTACAAAATGCGACATTGCTAACATGTTGCCATCATCGATAGAGAGTTCTGAAAAGAACCCCTTCCATGAGTCTGCCAAGGCAGCTGCTGCTGCTGATGCCCGATACGCGAAGCGAGCTGCTCTCATTTATAACCGAGGCTCAAACTAGTGGTACCGTGTTGCGTGTCGACGACATGACACAAAGTATTTCGCTCATATGGAACAGAAACAGATCCGGGGCTCAAACTGTGTCAAGCGAGAGATCGGATTATGAGGATGAGAGGAGCTGCTTCCGTTCAAAGATTGACCAGTTGCTCAAGGAATACACGACCCAACAGTTTTTGGTAGGTATTAAATTTGGTTCCCATGCATCGTAGCTAGCTGCGCGCTACATATAGTATATTCCCTTTATACCTTGATTAATTTTGACCAACACTCTTGCTTGCTGTATGTAGGGATCAAAGTATAAACTCGATACTATCTTGGGTGTGGAGGAAAGAAACAAAGGCTACCGCCCCTGCGGTTATATTCGCTACCATGTGAACTTCACGGCCACATGTGATTTGAGGCTTCAGAGGACGCTTTTCTACGCTGAATTCTCGTTCTCCTCACGTGAGCAGGAGCCAGAATTCCGCTGCCCTCTACCCTATGCGAATGCGGGTAAGTAGTACCTGATAGCACTTGGTTTGTACTTTGGGTCACCGCACGACCTTGTCATGCTTGCATTGCATGCACTAGTGGTAGATTTGAATTGGAATTGGCTTATTGGCGTGTGCTCTGTCTCTTACTGAATCTCGGGCTTTATTTTCTTGTTAATAGGCCGTTGCTATTATGGTGTGATTAGTGCGAGGAAAATCGTGTATCCAGATGACGCCAAGTACATCCCGGATGATATCACCGTCCGTGGAACCCGCAGCGCGGATGGCATGCTAGGGATGGACCTGGTCTACTTCAGTCCCAAGTTGGACGTGGAGATTGCTGAGAATTTGAACGTGTTGCACAGTGAAGAAGAAGAAGAAAAGAGGAAGAAGATGAGGAAGACGGGGAGGGGGATGTGTCGTCCTAATTAATGCACATTTTGCGATCAGAAACTGGATGACAGATTTGTGTGTAAGTAAATCAAGCTATAGGTCGCTCGTTGCTATGGCTGTGAAACCGGTGTGATGGAGCCTGCCAGTAGTAGGCTCTTAATTTGGTCTGCTGGATCATACACGGTAAGTAGTAGCTAGGCTCTAGTTTCAGTCAAGTAGTCCCCCTCCTCCTAGCTAGGTCCGAGCAGCAGCACTGCAGCAGCTTCAAATTCCATCAGTAGTATATGTGGTTTGCATTTCCTTTTGTGATATGGTTCAACCTGTACATGGCGATGCATGAAATTTGCATACTAGTTTTGAGGAGGTTTCTTCCTGTAATCTTTGGAGGTCACAGTGGTTAATATTTTCACAGCCGTAATTGTTTGTACCTTCTCATGGTGTTGTATATATGGTGCCTAGCTGAACCATATATAGGTATTAGTTTATGTTATGCCTAGCAATTTCTTGCCAATATCTGCTTAGCACGGACCTTGTCTCGCTTTGTTCATCTAGAAGCTTTTCTAGGCGTTCTCGTGTAAAAAGCTAGTTATAAGATATTTTGTTCAGTTCTCCATCCAAATTAGGATTGAGCATTTTTCTGGCTTTTCCTTTTAATGTTAATTTGGTTTTTGATTAGCTGTTCAGCCGCTGCTTAATATTTGACCTGTATATGGTATTTGAGTGTAATCTATATTCTCTGGTTTATTATTCCCTTTACTAAGTATCTTGTTGTATTTGATCATGAGTTTGTTTGATTGTCGGTTTGGCTGTTTTCCTAATTGGTTTGGCTGTTTTCCCGATGAAATCTCAGCATGTGGTTTTCTTGTGCCTTGGCTTGAATCTAGTACCAAGTTGTTTCCTTAGCCTCGAGTGTGATGGTTTTGAGTAAATAACTCTAATCGTGTACACCCAAGTCGACGTATGTTTCTCGTCGTCCATCGGGACACCTTCATGCTTATCCGAGAGTAAATGTGAACTCCTTAGCATTTCGGTTATTGGCGCTGAACTTTTCATTTGAGGCAGCCCTTTTGTGTCAACAGAATGCGGGATAACATACAGCTGGTTCTCAGAATTAGGCGTTAATAAAGAAAATCAAAACGACGCAGATGGACGCATCATGGCGTGCTGTGTTGTGTTCTAACAATGGAGGCGCCTGACGACACACGTTGCACAAGTTTAATAATACTGGCAGCCCATTGCCATTAGAAGTAGGCCTTGCTGGCGGGTGTCGATCCCTTTGATCGACATGGATCGACTGAGCTCTCGTCCCTCTCGCTATCGTGTTCCAATTAATCAGCATGTAGCATGCCAATTAACCACCCACCACAGTACATGGCTACGTAGTGCATTACAGGCGCCTGCCTTTGAAATTTCAAGGTCACATTCATCCATGTCGCTCCATTAAAAAGTGATGGGCGATTGAGGCGGTTTTATTCTAGTAGTATTTTCTACTAGCAAACATTCCTACGGTAGAATCTCCTGCAAGTCACAATCTGGTCGACTATGATCTCTTTGCTGAAAGCAGGAGAGACATAGATAGATACGGATTCAGACCTCAGAATCACACGAGCAGAGCAGAGCACGCGTATAAATGAGCTGCCAGTCTGCTTCAACAGCCCAAAGCAAAGCAGCAGCAGCTCAGATCGCTCAGCGTTACGGTGGTGATCATCAGCCTACGGTGGTGACAGACACATGGCTCTGATCAGGGAGAAGAGGCTTCCGCAGCTGCACCTCGCGCTGCCCGTCCCGTCCCGCGCCGCCGCGCAGGAGCTCGGCGTCCTCGCCCGGCGCCCCAACCCGACGGCCACCAAGGCCTCCACCCCGTCGGCGCTGTCCAGCCAGTTCCGCCTCGCCGACTTCGACAAGCTCGCCGTCCTGGGCCGCGGGAACGGCGGCACCGTCTACAAGGTGCGCCACCGGGAGACGTGCGCGCTCTACGCGCTCAAGGTCCAGCACTACGGCGACCCCGCCGCGGCCGCCGAGGCCGACGTCCTCGGCCGCACGGCCTCGCCATTCGTCGTCCGGTGCCATTCCGTGCTCCCCGCCGCGGCATCCGGTGACGTCGCTCTACTCCTCGAGCTGGTGGACGGCGGGTCGCTCGACTCCATCCGGAGCCGCCGCGGCGCGTTCACGGAGGCCGCGCTCGCGGAGGTGGCGGCGCAGGCGCTGTCGGGGCTGGCGTACCTCCATGCCCGCCGCATCGTGCACCTCGACATCAAGCCGGCGAACCTCCTCGCCAGCACGGCCGGGGAGGTGAAGGTCGCGGACTTCGGCATCGCCAGGGTGCTCGCACGCGCCGGCGACCACTGCACGTCGTACGCCGGCACCTCCGCGTACATGAGCCCGGAGCGCTTCGACCCGGAGGCGCACGGGGGGCACTACGACCCGTACGCCGCCGACGTGTGGAGCCTGGGGGTCACGCTCCTTGAGCTCTTCATGGGCAGGTACCCGCTCCTCCCCGCCGGGCAGCAGCCGACCTGGGCCGCGCTCATGTGCGCCGTCTGCTTCGGCGAGCCGCCTGTGCTGCCCGACGGCGCGGCCTCGCCGGAGCTCCGGGGGTTCGTCGCCGCGTGCCTGCAAAAGGACTACCGCAACAGGGCGTCCGTGGCGGAGCTGCTTGCTCACCCGTTCGTGGCCGGGAGGGACGTGGCAGCGTCGAAACGCGCGCTCCGGAAGCTGGTCGCCGACGCCTCGTCGTCGTTGTAGTGCCGGCATGCATACGTGATCCCGCTGGGCGGCAGAGCCATGCACATACATGTAGGATCAGTTTTGCTAGCCATGTAGAGTGCTACTACATAGGATGCAGGGCATACCACGTCATTAGTTAGCTTAGTGATGACCTAGGAGTACTTAGTCACTTGTTCAGACATTGGTGATGTTTTGATTCCACACCACTGTAAATTACCTTTTGTCCCTCAACTATCGACTAATACTTCATAAACTTCAATATGGGACTGTTAAACCCTCGATCAAGTCAGACCGGTAGAGCTGTGTCAGTCTTTTAGCACAAGCGGAAACCCATGTTTTGCACAAAATAAATAAAGGACAATACATCACCAAATAAGAGAACTCATGAAAATACGAAACATGTAAAAAAACTAAAAAGTCAGAGGGAAGTCAAAAAAAGAAAATAAGAAAACTTAGAAAATTATAAACGTAAAATACAAGGAAAACATAAAAAAATTATAAATGTAAACATTCTAGTAAACTTAGAAAAATATGAAATTATTAAATTCTACTCCCTCTGTAACGAAATATAAGACTTTTTTGTGTAGTTGGCTACAAAAAAACATTCTACATTTTTTTATTAAGGGAGTAATTTGTAGATAGCAAAACTAAAAGTAAAACAAAAACTGAAAGAAAATTTACATCATATGTTTATGGAAAATTAATAATATACAATCTTCTCTTGGATTTGAAAATACATTTTTAGGAAATATGTTTTGTTCTTGATTTAATCCATAAAATTATTTTTTTATTTCTTGTTATCTTTTCTTGTTTGCTGCCTGATTTTTTGAACTGGGTTGTTGACCAGGCTACCATGTCTGCAATATCCCCGCAATAATGTAACTGGGTATACCTCTTTTACTAAGATTGAGGCCTTGTGCTGTGTGGTTTCAAAAATAATTAAGAATCCAAGATGTCATTCGTCACTCATACCTCACTATGTATTCTCAGAATTTATACTAGTAATGGTGCGGACGTTAGCTTAACTCTTGTGGATCGGTGTAAGGACAAATAAGTACGAGTTAAAAACCAACTCAAGATTGGTAGACCAACATCAACCAATGAAAATGAAGTTTGTGGACATTTGTCAACAAATGGGGTAGACATTTGTACGGATGTACAAGAAAACTAATAAAAACACAACACCATCCATGTAGTAGACAATTGTTAAATATGCTCAATACAACTAATACATTTGCATCGGACAAGTATACTATACACAATTAATAAAAATGCACCATACAACTAAAATAAATTGTAGCGAACAAATATGCGATACACAACTGCTAGCACATGCAATGAGAAGTTGTCAACAATTAAATGGAACAACCAGGAAAAAGTGTGCCAGATGGATTAGACAACTAATAAAACTGCATCGTTCAAATATGGTACAGACAACCGTCAACAAGTGTTGTAGACAATGGACAATTGTTCCAAACAAGTAACATCAAATACAACATATAAACATACACCATAGAGAACCATAAAATTATGGTGGAGAAATACTATAGTAGAAAACAAAAATATACAGTTTAAAACTAAAACTCTTCATTACAAAAATAAGGACATACATTCGAGAGCACTGTAGCACCAAAAATACGCTAGCCAGAATAGACTGTAGAATGTAGTATAAAACACTCACCAAAACATATCTAGTCGGGATCTAGCTTAGTCCAAACAAAGATTTCGCTAGCGCCTACAAGATCAAGGTTTTGTTTTGGACTTTTTCCTTTCTAATTTGACAACATCAATGTTTCCAATTGGTTTTAAAAGGCGTGCATCCTCTTTCCCGGAAGTTAGATGTCAAACCAAAAAAGGAAGTAACCCAAATGTTTGTTGTGTTTTTAATATCATAGTATAATTTCCTACCAATGAAACAATGTGTACTACCACATAACTTGTAGCGTGCTCTGAAAAACCACTGTTACCGGAATTAGTGATTCCAAGGGTCTAAATACAAAAAAGAACAATTGTTTAATACAATTAGAATAAAAATAAACTCCTTTGCATTTCCCTTTTTAGGTGACTTCTACATTTCACTTTGTATAACCGACATTGAATTTTATTTGGAGCAACCTTTTGCCATCAGCGAAGTGTGGCATCACATACAACTTCCTTCACTGAAATAGGCATCGATGAAAAGTAATCAACATGTTCAATCTAGTCAAAACAGAATCCAATTCATAAAAGAACAATCATTTGATTTAATCCAACAACTAGACCAAAATGGATCAAGATTGAAAAAAATGGCGATGTACCAATAGACGGCCCCACAGCAAATACAATTAATCTTCTCTGGGAGTTTATAATTACGCTTCTTGTGGACTAAATGTTAATAATAAGATCACTTGTGCTGCACATTGTGGTTGGTTCTCAAAAGGACAAGCGAGTTAATGTTAGCTCTTTAGCCATTCACATAACTGCTTTCTAAAATTAATGATGAACTTTTAATTTGAAGTACATGCTCTTTCCGACAAAATAGTTCTCCTAAGCTTTTTCACAAGTCAATTTTCTTATGTTTGACCAAATATTATAGACAAAAATAACAATATTTTCTATACCGTATAAATGAACTATCAATACATATTTCATAATGAATCTATTAGTACTGATTTGGTGTTTTCCTTCAAACAAAATGTTAATTTGGTATTGTAGATGTTAATATATTTTTTTCTATAAACTTGATCAAAGTAAAAAAAAATTGTTTACGAAAAGGTTTGACCTAGGTAAAAATAGGGAGTTTATCTTTTGGGAACAGTAGCCTTTTTCAGTCAGCAGAAAGCAGGATATCATAGATCTGCTTCTGAACGTTAGGCGTTGATAAAGAAAATCAAAATGGTGCAGATGGATGCGCCATGGCGTGCTGTGTTGTGTTCTAACAATGGAGGCGCCTGATGACACACGTCGCACAACACGATTTAACCAAACCACCAAATTCTAATACTTAATAATGTTGATCGCTTGATCGTCATGGCCACTTTTGCACGGATCGACTGAGCTCTCATCCCTCTCGCTTTTGTTCTAATTGATTAACAATAGCATGCCAATTAGCAACTAGGGGACCTGACTACGTATTGCATTACAGATACCTAGCTGCCTTTGAATTTCAAGGTCACATTCGTCCACGTCGCTCAATTAAAAAGTGCTCGCTAATCTCTGAGGGGCGAGAGTAACCTATTGTCAAATTGGATACGAGTTTTATTCTATTCTATTAAATAATCCCTTAGAGCCTCGTGACCAAACACAATCTACCATCTCATAATCTGAGAGTGATTTGAATAAGAAGCGAATATGCTTCTCTTCATCGGCGGCGGTTGCTGTTCTGGTGCGCTGGTCCTATGGAGTCTTAGCACGACGACTTCCCGACTGTCTACTACAACAATGTTTGCCCGGCTCTGATGAGGGAGGGGCGATGATGGTGACGCGCCTTCGGCTCACTCCAGTGCTTGTAGTCGTCGCTAGGTGGTCTATGGACCTGAATGTAAATTTTACTTCTAGTGTTCTTTGTACTACCTTGACAGTTGATGAATAGATCGGAAGTTTTCTCGTAAAAAAAAAGAAGCGGATATAATTTGTGGAAGAAAAAATATATTATGATTTGGAGAAGAAGGTTGAAAAGGAATGAAATCACAGGATAGTGACGGGAACTAGTCACGATCTGACCGAGTATGACCTGTTGAAAGCAACACAGACAAATATCTGATCATGTATGCCAGTATGTCACGAGTGCGCACGTATGGATAAGATAGCAACAACCCGCTGCTACCGATTTGGTTATACATGATGTTTCATACACAATTGTATTTTCTTCATGCCATTTATTGTTTTGAGAACACCGCTGGTATCAAATATTGCCAATACACACTCAATGATTACTATTACTACTACTCTGATAACAAGGAAATATATGCCTTGCTTGTAGATTCATGTCAAACTTCAACAAAATGTGCATTTACACTGTTTGTCAACGCAACTAATTTCAGGTTTGCCATGCACCGGAGAGAAGGAGTTGCAGGTATCGACGCATCTCTTGATTTCATCACAAGGCATAGGGGTTTTGACGACGCAATTTATTCCAGTTAGAGATCCGCCCGTTGTCGCTGCTGTCGCCGTACCTTCACATAACAATGTTCCACGCAAAAAATGATCAAAACATCAAAGACCATTGGGTAGGTTATTCATATCAAACTGTATTTGAAATAGAACACATCACTACATCTGGTACCTGAGGCTAACACCAGAAGAACAAGACCAACAATGATCATGTGGCTACCCCTCATCCTTGTTCAAAAGACGTTAGTAGTGGTCTGTTGAATATGGGTTGTGTCTTCCAGCTGCCAAGTATTCCTTTTAATCCAATTTGTGTCAATCTAACGGATTGACTATTTTTATAGAAGTTGTGTCATATCATTTTTGGCATCACATTAATTAATAATAATAATATGCACATTTAGTGTATATTTAGACTCTTCTTATGTATGGATATGCATTTATTTTATTATTGTGTATGCATATCTATATCAATATAAAAAGAGCGAGTTACGGAGATCAAAAAAATCCCACCCGTCAACCGCATCTATCCAATGGTCCAAGTTGCTGTGGTATTTAGCGTTTAAAATGTTTACACCCTCAATTAGTTAAAATAATACCTAATCTCAACGTGAACATTAACTAAATAATTATATCCTACATAATATTAACATGCAATTTATATCTTGCCAAATATTAACGTGCAATACAATTAATATCTTGCCTAACATTAACTTTCATTGTGCGAAAACAATTACTAGTGTATAGTATTACACAACAGCAAAATCCCTTTAGGATCTCAAATGAAGATTGTTACGACAATTTATAGTTAGATACAAAGAGATACTTCACATGTGAGACGTTGTATTCGGTGCTTGAGATGACATATATAAAAGACTTGTCTTTTGGAATAGAAGATTTTGGATGAATTGATTGGCTCTAGTGTGGGGACATTTTTGTTTCCTCTGTTGCTCTTTGGTCACAGTTAATACTAGCTCAATTCCAATGAAAATCATTGTTTATTGAGATATTTTAAGATGGTGGCAAAAATTTCCGATCCATCCATCCATATATATATATAGAGAGAGTTCATCCCTATATCAACTCACCATGTCACCATGCATGCGGATCCACCATAACATGTAACATGCACGAGTTGACTCTAATTCTCTCAACATACTACTGTGCTAACTCATCACACCATCATGCATGTGAAAATACCAACCTTAACATGCTACTCATATTAAAAATATATTCTACACTATACAATAACCAAATACAATAAACTATATGCATTATGGTTTCAGTTCTCTTATTCTTGATCCAAATACTAGTGTTTCATACAACCAAAAATCTTATTGAAATAACTGCAACCAAGTCCTGCTGCAATGCGTGTAGTAACATATCTAATTTACACAGATCCAATGGAAAATAACATCTAAGGGGGTAAAGGTCACATTGGCCTTGTCAATGGCTAATAGTGTCTTTCCACTTTGATAGTTTCCACTAGTTATCAGGAAATAAATGGTAAGGATGAACGTAGATGGGAAAGAAACCGGTTAATACACATAACCAATTAGTGCAAAATCAAATTATTAACGGGCGTCCCTATATATGGTATGAAAACTATGTAAAATCTAAGACTAGTACTATCTTTTGTTCCACTTTTTATTTCTGCATTTTTATGAATTTTTTTAAAAATATATACGAGGTATAGAAAAAGAAATCTATTCTCAATCTCTTTGTATTTCACACTATATGAATTTCTTTTTATACAGATGTCTCATTCTCGTTTGGATAATAGAGTATAGGGAAGATAGTCGACTGTATTCCCAACCTACGGTGAGACAAACTTCGACATCATCGCAACTGCCAAGAGCAAAACAAACAACACCACATATGACTCCATGTCATGGCCCAAGGCACCAAACATAACCAACATGGTAAACTCTATCATGCATCCATACCGCATTACGATTTGATAAGAAATAAGTGTATGAATCACCAACACCATAGGTAAAAACTAAGAATCAATATATCAAAAATAAACAAAAGGTACTAAATGGCATCGATTTGTAGAGGCCCACAACATGTTACCTCATTTTTTGCTCACTTGTCGGGCAGCGCAGCCGTGTTTTCCCTCATGTTTATAAGGCCACTCATTCTTTGGATAAAGGAACATATTGTGTACATATAGTAGTGGGGAAACATAAAAGTCCATGAACCATGTTCTATCATTTTCTAACTGTATGACATTATGAACCCTTCAAAGATTTAAGACTTAACGTAAGAAACTATTCTCTAAGTTATAAACTTTAGATAGTTTTTTTAGATGACCCTTAAATAGACAATGACGCACTGTCAAAACTTTTATCAAGATATTTTCTAGTGTATGTTTGGAGCTATCTGCAACACATTTATAAGGGTATGAATAGATACAAGCACATACATATACCTACCTACTAGTCATTTGCCATTATTCTTTTCTTATCACTCATACAAGCACATACATGTATAAAGGAGTTGATTAAATCAAGGGTGAGTTTTTAAGGGGTATTATGCCACAAGGAATACAATTGATCCAACATTTTCCTTGCAACGTACTAGTACCATTAGTGCAATTGTATCTGAATGGTAGATGTTGGAGTTGTATAAGACACGTTGCATGATTCTTTGGAATTCTTGGGAGAAAAATAGTATTATTTCAATAATTAAAACACAATGTAGTCTATCAACTATTATTAGAACACACTATGGTTTGATAAAAAATGACGAAGGACAACTTCTAACGAAGAATAAATAACATCCATAATCAAACAAATTCTAGTCACTATCATTGTAAATTTTATATGGAGATTATGTCTTACATTTGTATTCTTTGTCTACAATATATTTGTACTTGTACAAACCAAACTCTAGAAAAAAGCATAAAATATAAATTTCTTATGTGATCTTCACATTATCCCCATAACATGTAGATATACATTATGAGAATGACATTATTACCAGCTTAAGCTGTAAATCTTACTTAAATAGTCAATTTTTTATAGCTATGATATCCATCATTCGTGAATAGAAAGATTACCCGCCATTGTCCACGTCAACTTAATCATGCATTTCTTCACAATAGTGTGATCTTATCATGGCCCATGCGACTGTGCTTGTTGTGGAATAAACTAAGAACCACTCCCAAAATTTGATACCCACACGGAGATGTTATGATACTCAACATGTTGGGGAGCGCAGTAATTTCAAAAAAAATTCCTACTCACAGGCAAGATCTATCTAGGTGATGCATAGCAACAAGAGGGGAGAGTGTTGTCCATGTACCCTCATAGACCGTAAGCAGAAGCGTTATGACAACGCGGTTGATGTAGTCGTACGTCTTCACGATCCGACCGATCCTAGCACCGAAAGTACGACACCTCCGTGATATGCACACGTTCAGCTCGGTGACGTCCCATGAACTCTAGATCTAGCTGAGTGTCGAGGGAGAGCTTCGTCAGCACGACAGCGTGATGACGGTGATGATGAAGTTACCGATGCAGGGCTTCGCCTAAGCACTACAACGATATGACCGAGGTGGAAATCTGTGGAGGGGCACCACACACAGCCAAACAATCAACTTTTGTGTTCTAGGGTGCCCCCTCCCCACGTATATAAAGGAGGGAGGGGGAGGCCGGCCGGCCCTCTCTAGGCACGCCAAGGGGGGAGGATTCTGTTGGGGAATGTAGTAATTTAAAAAAATTCCCTACGCACACGCAAGATCATGGTGATGCATAGCAACGAGAGGGGAAGATGTTGTCCATGTACCCTCGTAGACTGTAATTGGAAGCGTTATGACAACGTGGTTGATGTAGTCATACGTCTTCACGATCGACCGATCCTAGTATCGAAAGTACGGCACCTCGGCGATCTGCACACGTTCGGCTCGGTGACGTCCCACGAACTCACGATCCAGCAGAGTGTCGAGGGAGAGCTTCGTCACCACGATGGCGTGATGACGGTGATGATGATGCTACCGGAACAGGGCTTCGCCTAAGCACCGCTATGATATGACCGAGGTGGATTATGGTGGAGGGGGTGAAAGCACAAGTGCTCCCCGGGTGATTTTGGTAATTAATGTCAACATATCTCTTGTTGGACTAATATTTTCATCTAGCATATTTCATATAAGTCCAACAGTGGAGTGGCATGGACTAGAGGATGTGGAACCCCTTCAAGATGCTGAGGACAAAGGATTGGCTCAAGCTCAAAGCACAAGACTCTACATTTTTCATTTTAGTGATCCAAGATCACATTGAGTCCATAGGAAAGCCAATACTATTAAGAGGGAGTGAGGTGTTGCTTAATGGCTTGCTTGCTCAAAGTGCTTAGTGATATCCTCCACAACCCTCAACTACTTTCTCACATCCAAATATGTCCTAAACCAAAAGTCAAACTCAGCCCCACTGATTTTATCTATCCAGCGCCACTGAGTTCACTTGACATAAGCCACTGCCAGAAACCCTAGTCAATTTGTTCTCACCGATGGGATATCGGTCTCACCGAAATGGGCTTGCAAACTCTCTGTTGCCTATTACATCAATTTCGGTCTCACCGAAATATGTAATCGGCTCCACCGAGTTTGCCTGGCCAACTCTCTATTTGGCTTATTACCAAAATCGGTTCCACCGGGTTTGTGTAATCGGTCCAACCGAGATGAGGCTTTACCCTAACCCTAGCACATCGATCCCACCGAGTTGATTAAGTCGGTCCCATCGAAAACCCTAATGGTCACATTATGAACTAAATCGGTCTGACCGAGTTGTATGATTCGGTCCCACCAAGTTTGGTGATTTGTGTGTAACGGTTAGATTTTGTGTGGAGGCTATATATACCCCTCCACCCACTCTTCATTCGTGGAGAGAGCCATCAGAACATGCCTACACTTCCAACATACATTTTTTGAGAGAGAACCACCTACACTTGTGTTGAGGTCAAGATACTTCATTCCAACCACATAAATCTTGATCTCTAGTCTTCCCCAAGTTGCTTTTCACTCAAATCATCTTTCCACCAAATACTATCCTATGAGAGAGAGTTGAGTGTCGGGGAGACTATCATTTGAAGCACAAGAGCAAGGAGTTCATCATCAACACACCATTTGTTACCTCTTGGAGAGTGGTGTCTCCTAGATTGGCTAGGTGTCACTTGGGAGCCTCCGTCAAGATTGTGGAGTTGAACCAAGGAGTTTGTACGGGCAAGGAGATCGCCTACTTCGTGAAGATCTACCCTAGTGAGGCAAGTCCTTGGTGGGAGAAATCCATGGTGGGATAGAAAAGGTTGCTTCTTAATGGATCCTTGGTGGGTGGAGCCCTCCGTGGACTCGTGCAACCGTTACCCTTCGTGGGTTGAAGTCTCTATCAACGTGGATGTGCGATAGCACCACCTATCGGAACCACGCCAAAAATCTCCGTGTCTACATTGTGTTTGGTCCCTCCAAACTCCTCCCTTTACCTTCATATGCAATTGTTTTACATTCCGCTGCTATACTCTTAGAATTGCATGTGTAGGTTGTTTGCTTGACTTGTGCTAAGTTGCTAAAATCTTCCAAGAACTAAAATTGGGAAAAGGCTAGATTTTTATTTGGTCAAGTAGTCTAATCACCCCCCTCTAGACTTACTTTCGACCCTACAAGTGGTATCAGAGCCTGTCAACAATGAAGAAGGCCAAGAAGAAGAAGAAGAACAAGATGAAGAAGATGTTCCTCCCCGACCCAAGCAAAAGCTTCCACGAGTTCGAGCGAGAGTCGCCAAAGGCCATCCCGTCGAGCAAAACTACAATGATATCCAAACCGGGAGAATCACTCGCTCTAGAACTCGTTTGGCTAACTTTTGTGAACATTATTCATTCATCTCTAGCATTAAACCTATGAAGGTTGAAGAAGCATTGGAAGATCCGGATTGGATAAATGCCATGCATGAAGAGCTACACAACTTTGAGAGAAATCAAGTGTGGACATTGGTCGAGAAGCCTGACAACAACCACAACATCATCGGTACCAAATGGGTGTTTCGCAACAAGCAAGATGAAGACGGTCAAGTCGTCCGTAACAAAGCTCGTCTAGTCGCCCAAGGCTACACTCAAGTCGAAGGTATGGACTATGGTGAGACATACGCCCCCGTTGCTAGACTTGAGTCCATCCACATCTTACTTGCCTATGCTAATCACGATGATATCACTTTATACCAAATGGACATTAAAAGTGCCTTTCTAAACAGTGAAATTGAGGAGGAAGTTTATGTTAAACAACCTCCCGGCTTTGTCAATCCGAAGAAACCCGATCATGTTTATAAACTTCACAAAGCCCTTTATGGTCTTAAACAAGCTCCTAGAGCCTGGTATAAATGCTTGACCAAGTTCCTTATTGAAAAAGGCTTTGAAATTGGAAAAATAGATTCTACTCTTTTTACTAAAAGGGTTAATGGTGAGTTATTTGTATGCCAAATTTATGTTGATGATATCATATTTGGCTCAACTAACCCTCATTTTAGTGAGAAGTTTGGAAAGCTAATGTCGGAGAAGTTTGAGATGTCTATGATGAGTGAACTCAAGTTCTTTCTTGGTTTGCAAATCAAGCAAACTAAGGAAGGCACCTTTGTCTCTCAAACTAAGTACACCAAGGACTTATTCAAGAAGTTCAACATGCAAGAAAGCAAAGGTATGAAAACTCCCATGCCTACTAGTGGACATCTTGACTTGACTAAGGACGGTGAACCGGTTGATCAAAAAGTTTACCACTCTATGATCGGTTCATTGTTATATCTATGTGCCTCTCGTCCCGATATTATGCTAAGTGTGTGCATGTGTGCACGATATCAAGCAGCCCCCAAAGAATGTCATCTTAAGGCTGTGAAAAGGATAGTGAGATAATACATACACCAATTTTTGGCATTTGGTATCCTAAGAGGTCGTCTTTTGATCTTGTTGGCTATTCTGACTCGGACTATGCCGGAGACAAGGTTGATAGAAAGTCCACTTCGGGTACTTGTCAATTTCTTGGTAGATCTCTTGTGTCTTGGTCTTACAAGAAACAAAACTCGGTATCCTTATCCACCACCGAAGCGGAATACATTGCCACCGGTTCATGTTGTGCTCAATTACTTTGGATGACCCAAACTCTTAAAGATTATGGGATCAATGTGAAGCATGTTCCATTGCTTTGTGACAATGAGAGTGCTATTAAGATTGCTCACAATCCCGTGCAACATTCTTGAACTAAGCATATTGAAGTTCGTCATCATTTCATTCGAGATCATGTTGCTAAAGGGGACATTGATCTTAAGCATGTTCATACTGATAAGCAATTGGCGGATATATTCACCAAACCACTTTATGAGAAAGTCTTTTTCCGCTTGAGAGGTGAATTGAACATCATTCATGCTTCAAACTTGGAGTAGAAACTCCATTTGGATACATCCAAGGCATGAATCTATGACAAATCCTTGATATTTCTCTTATGATGATATTCATATGTCCTGGATACATTTGCACCCTGGCATGTTATCTAACCCTTGTAGGTACTTGGATGAATCTAAATCTATGAGATTGCAACTCTCTCACATCTTGAGCAATCTCTACATCACCAAGTCTCTACAATACGGTGGTTGATGACAAGGAAGCATGAGACCCTTCAACATATCCTTTAACAAATTATATGTATCAAATTTCATGATTGTCATTTTGGATACACAAGTGATCTTCCTTGCAAAACTAACCCATGTAGGTAGATGAACACAAATTACAGGTGGTGCTCTCAACTCTTGATGAACTACATTAACCTCGAGCAACTCACACAAGTTCGACTACATGACTAGGATCAACACCACCACCCAAGGTATGTCATTCCATCTTAGAGAAGCTTAACCTCAAGTGATAGGTCAAAGCAACTCAACAAAGATGTGAATACATCAAATGCTTAAACAAAAAATGGTAACCCTATTTTAAGCTTAAACGATGAGTATGACCTTGCTACCTCTTGAGCACTTGCGTTGGTTTTCCCTTGAAGAGGAAAGGGTGGTGCAGCAAAGTAGCGTAAGTATTTCCCTCAATTTTTTAGAACCAAGGTATCAATCCAGTAGGAGGCTACACACGAGTCCCTCGCACCTACACAAAACAAATAAATCCTTGCAACCAACGCGATAAGGGGTTGTCAATTCCTACACGGTCACTTACGATAGTGAGATCTGATAGATATGATAAGATAATATTTTTGGTATTTTTATGATAAAGATGCAAAGTAAAATAAAAGCAATGAAAATAACTAAGTATTGGAAGATTAATATGATGAAGATAGACCCGGGGGCCATAGGTTTCACTAGTGGCTTCTCTCAAGAGCATATGTATTTTACGGTGGGTGAACAAATTACTGTTGAGCAATTGACAAAATTGAGCATAGTTATGAGAATATCTAGGTATGATCATGTATATAGACATCACGTCCGAGACAAGTAGACCGACTCCTGCCTGCATCTACTACTATTACTCCACACATCGACCGCTATCTAGCATGCATCTAGAGTATTAAGTTCAAGAGAACAGAGTAACTTTTTAAGCAAGATGACATGATGTAGAGGGATAAACTCATGCAATATGATGAAAACCCCATCTTGTTATCCTCGATGGAAATAATACAATACGTGCCTTGCTGCCCCTACTGTCACTAGGAAAGGACACCGCAAGATTGAACCCAAAGCTAAGCACTTGTCCCATTGCAAGAAAGATCAATCTAGTAGGCCAAACCAAACTGATAATTCGAAGAGACTTGCAAAGATAACCAATCATACATAAAAGAATTCAGAGAAGATTCAAATATTGTTCATAGATAAACTTGATCATAAACCCACAATTCATCGGTCTCAATAAACACACCGCAAAAAGAAGATTACATCGAATAGATCCCCACAAGAGAGGGGGAGAACTTTGTATTGAGATCCAAAAAGAGAGAAGAAGCCATCTAGCTAATAACTATGGACCCGAAGGTCTGAGGTAAACTACTCATACTTCATCGGAGAGGCTATGGTGTTGATGTAGAAGCCCTCCATGATCGATGCCCCCTCCGGCGAAGCTCCGGAACAGGCCCCAAGATGGGATCTCGTGGATACAGAAAGTTACGGCGGTGGAATTAGGGTTTTGGCTCCGTATCTGATCATTTGGGGGTACGTAGGTATATATAGGAGGAAGAAGTACATCGGTGGAGAAACATGGGGCCCACGAGGGTGGAGGGCGCGCCTGGGGGTGGGGGGGGGGTAGGCGCGCCCCCTACCTCGTGGCTTCCCTGTTGGTTGCTTGACGTAGGGTCCAAGTCTCCTGGATCTTGTTCGTTCCAAAAATCACGTTCCCGAAGGTTTCATTCCGTTTGGACTCCGTTTGATATTCCTTTTCTTCGAAACCATAAAATAGGCAAAAAAACAACAATTCTGGGTTGGGCCTCCGGTTAGTAGGTTAGTCCCAAAAATAATATAAAAGTGGATAATAAAGCCCAATAATGTCCAAAACAGAAGATAATATAGCATGGAGCAATCAAAAATTATAGATACATTGGAGACGTATCAAGCATCCCCAAGCTTAATTCCTGCTCGTCCTCGAGTAGGTAAATGATAAAAACAGAATTTTTGATGTGGAATGCTACTAGGCATAATTTCAATGTAATTCTTCTTAATTGTGGCATGAATATTCAGATCTGAAAGATTCAAGATAAAAGTTTAATATTGACATAGAAATAATAAAATTTCAAGCATACTAACTAAGCAATTATGTCTTCTCAAAATAACATGGCCAAAGAAAGTTCATCCCTACAAAATCATATAGTGTAGTCATGCTCCATTTTCATCACACAAGAATGCTCTCATCATGCACAACCCCGATGACAAGCCAAGCAATTGTTTCATACTTTAGTAATCTCAAACTTTATAAACCTTCACGCAATACATGAGCGTGAGCCATGGATATAGCACTATGGATGGAATAGAGTATAATGATGGGGGTGGAGAAGACAAAAAAGGAGAAAGTCTCACATCAACAAGGCTAATCAATGGGCTATGGAGATGCCCATCGATTGATGTTAATGCAAGAAGTAGGGATTGCCATGCAACAGATGCACTAGAGCTATAAATGTATGAAAGCTCAACAAAAGAAACTAGTGGGTGTGCATCCAACGTGCTTGCTCATGAAGACCTAGGGCACTTGAGGAGGCCCATTGTTGGAATATACAAGCCAAGTTCTATAATGAAAAATTCCCACTAGTATATGAAAGTGACAAAACAAGAGACTCTCTAACATAAAGATCATGGTGCTACTTTGAAGCACAAGTGTGGAAAAAAAAGATAGTAGCATTGTCCCTTTTCATTTCTCCCTTTTTTGGGGCCCCTTCTTTATTTGGAATTTCTCTTTTTTTATTGGGACAATGCTCTATTAAATGATGATCATCACACTTCTATTTATTTACTACTTAATGATTACAACTCGATACTAGAACAAGGTATGACTCTATATGAATGCCTCCGGCGGTGTACCAGGATATGCAATGAATCAAGTGTGACATGTATGAAAAGTTATGAACGGTGGATTTGCCACAAATACGATGTCAACTACATGATCATGCAAAGCAATATGACAATGATGAACGTGTCATGATAAATAGGATGGTGGAAAGTTGCATGGCAATATATCTCAGAATGGCTATGGAAATGCCATAATAGGTATGTATGGTGGCTGTTTTGAGGAAGATATAAGGAGGTTTATGTGTGAAAGAGTGTATCATATCATGAGGTTTGGATGCACCGGCGAAGTTTGCACGAACTCTCAATGTGACAAAGGGCAATGCACGGTACCGAAGAGGCTAGCAATGATGGAAAGGTGAGAGTGCGTATAATCCATGGACTCAACATTAGTCATAAAGAACTCACATACTTATTGCAAAAATCTACAATTCATCAAAAACCAAGCACTATGCGCATGCTCCTAGGGGGGTAGATTGGTAGGAAAAAGACCATCGCTCGTCCCCGACCGCCACTCATAAGGAAGACAATCAAAGAACACCTCATGTTTCAAATTTGTTACATAACATCTACCATACGTGCATGCTACGGGACTTGCAAACTTCAACACAAGTATTTATCAATTTCACAACTACTCAACTAGCACAACTTTAATATCACTACCTCCATATCTCAAAACAATCATCAAGCATCAAACTTCTCTTAGTATTCAAAACACTCATAAGAAAGTTTTTATTAATCTTGAATACCTAGCATATTAGGATTATTTTAAGAAAATTACCATGCTATTTAAGACTCTCAAAATTATCTAAGTGAAGCCTTAGAGATCAATAGTTTCTATACAACAAATCCACCACCGTGCTCTAAAAGATATACGTGAAGTACTAGAGCAAAACTATATAACTCAAAAGATATAAGTGAAGCACATAGAGTATTCTAATAATTTCTGAATCATGTGTGTCTCTCTCAAAAGGTGTGTACAACAAAGATGATTGTGGTAAACTAAAAAGAAAAGACTCAAATCATACAAAACGCTGCAAGCAAAACACATATCATGTGGTGAATAAAAATATAGCTCCAAGTAAAGTTACGATGGAAGTAGACGAAAGAGGGGATGCCTTCCAGGGCATCCCCAAGCTTTGGCTTTTTGGTGTCCTTAGATTATCTTGGGGGTGCCATGGGCATCCCCAAGCTTAAGCTCTTGCCACTCCTTGTTCCATAATCCATCAAATCCTTACCCAAAACATGAAAACTTCACAATACAAAACTTAAAGTAGAAAATCTCGTGAGCTCCGTTAGCGAAAGAAAACAAAAGACCACTTCAAGGTACTGTAATGAACTCATTCTTTATTTATATTGGTGTTAAACCTACTTTATTCCAACGTCTCTATGGTTTATAAACTATTTTACTAGCCATATATTTATCAAAATAAGCAAACAACACACGAAAAACAGAATCTGTCAAAAACAGAACATTCTGTAGTAATCGGTAGCTAGCGCAAGATCTGGAACCCAAAAAATTCTAAAATAAATTTCTGGACGTGAGTAATTTATCTATTAATCATCTTCAAAAATAATTAACTAAATATCACTTTCCAAATAAAAATGACAGCAGTTCTCGTGAGCACTAAAGTTTCTGTTTTTTACAGCAAGATTAACAAGACTTTCCCCAAGTCTTCCCAATGGTTCTACTTGGCACAAACACTAATTAAAAAGAACACAACCAAAACAGAGGTTAGATAAATTATTTATTACTAACAGGAGCAAAAAGCAAGGAATAAAAATAAAATTGGGTTGCCTCCCAACAAGCGCTATCGTTTAACGCCCCTAGCTAGGCATAAAAAGCAAGGATAGATCTAGGTATTGCCATCATTGGTAGGTAATTCTTCAATGATGCATCTACCATCATTAGGAATTTCTTTATTTTTATTGATTATCAAACTTTTAGGCACAAGATCGAAAAATTCATTTGTGACAAATGGTTCCTTAATGATAGCCAAAAGATTGGGATGAATACTTATAGATTTGAGATCCGCAGTTTCCTTACTAGAAGATTCACCCTTATTTTTAGGAACATACATACGCTTGGAAATTTTAGTGGGAGGACTTGGAGTATTCTTTACAGAAGAAAAAGCGGTTCCCAAGTTGGTAATAATACCCTCAAGTTTATCGATTCTAGTGGAATCCTGATTTATTTTCTCATTAACTATAGGTTCCTTTTCTTTAATATTTTTCAAAGTGACTCCTACTTTAGATCCATATTGAGTGATTTGGTTGTGGATCTTTTTATCCAAATTTTCAATTAACTCTACAATAGCAACCTTATTCTCAATAATTTCAAGTCTTTGCATTACATGCTCCAAAGTTAACGTAGTTCCATTAACCAAAAGAGGTGGTGAACCAAACAAATCTATCATAGCATTATAAGAATCAAAAGTATGGCTACCCAAGAAGTTCCCTCCAGTAATGGTATCAAGGATATATCTGTACCAAGGAGTAGCGCCTACATAAAAATTGCGAAGAAGAACGGAAGTAGATTGCTTCCTGGTAGATCTATTGTGAGCATTGCAAATTCTATACCAAGCGTCTTTTAGATTTTCTCCCTCCCTTTACTTAAAATTTAGATCTTCATTCTCGGGAGATAACGGAGAAGAAAAGGGACTAGCCATAACGACAAGCAAACGGAAAAGAGGCGAACGGAAAAACAGAGGGAGGATAGAGAGAGAGGGCGAATAAAACGGCAAGGGTGAAGTGGGGGAGAGGAAAATGAGAGGCAAATGGGAAATAATGTAATGCGGGAGATAAGGGTTTGTGATGGGTACTTGGTATGTTGACTTTTGCATAGACCTCCCCGGCAACGGCGCTAGAAATCCTTCTTGCTACCTCTTGAGCACTTGCGTTGGTTTTCCCTTGAAGAGGAAAGGGTGGTGCAGCAAAGTAGCGTAAGTATTTCCCTCAGTTTTTGAGAACCAATGTATCAATCCAGTAGGAGGCTACACGTGAGTCCCTCGCACCTGCACAAAACAAATAAATCCTCGCAACCAACGCGATAAGGGGTTGTCAGTCCCTACACGGTCACTTACGATAGTGAGATCTGATAGATATGATAAGATAATATTTTTGGTATTTTTATGATAAAGATGCAAAGTAAAATAAAAGCAATGAAAATAACTAAGTATTGGAAGATTAATATGATGAAGATAGACCCGGGGGCCATAAGTTTCACTAGTGGCTTCTCTCAAGGGCATAGGTATTTTACGGTGGGTGAAAAAATTACTGTTGAGCAATTGACAGAATTGAGCATAGTTATGAGAATATCTAGGTATGATCATGTATATAGGCATCACGTCCGAGACAAGTAGACCGACTCCTGCCTGCATCTACTACTATTACTCCACACATCGACCGCTATCCAGCATGCATCTAGAGTATTAAGTTCAAGAGAACAGAGTAACGCTTTAAGCAAGATGACATGATGTAGAGGGATAAACTCATGCAATATGATGAAAACCCCATCTTGTTATCCTCGATGGCAACAATACAATACGTGCCTTGCTGCCCCTACTGTCACTGGGAAAGGACACCGCAAGATTGAACCCAAAGCTAAGCACTTCTCCCATTGCAAGAAAGATCAATCTAGTAGGCCAAACCAAATTGATAATTTGAGGAGACTTGCAAAGATAACCAATCATACATAAAAGAATTCAGAGAAGATTCAAATATTGTTCATAGATAAACTTGATCATAAACCCACAATTCATCGGTGTCAACAAACACACCACAAAAAGAAGATTACATCGAATAGATCTCCACAAGAGAGGGGGAGAACTTTGTATTGAGATCCAAAAAGAGAGAATAAGCCATCTAGTTAATAGCTATGGACCTGAAGGTCTGAGGTGAACTACTCACACTTCATCGGAGAGGCTATGGTGTTGATGTAGAATCCCTCCGTGATCGATGCCCCCTCCGACGGAGCTCCGGAACAGGCCCCAAGATGGGATCTCGTGGATACAGAAAGTTACGACGGTGGAATTAGGGTTTTGGCTCCGTATCTAATCGTTTGGGGGTATGTAGGTATATATAGGAGGAAAAAGTACGTCGGTGGAGCAACAAGGGGCCCAAGAGGGTGGAGGGCGTGTCTGGGGGGGGGGGGGTAGGCGCGCCCCCTACCTCGTGGCTTCCCTGTTGGTTGCTCCGTTTGGACTCCGTTTGATATTCCATTTCTTCAAAACCCTAAAATAGGCAAAAAACAGCAATTTTGGGCTGGGCCTCCGGTTAGTAGCTTAGTCCCAAAAATAATATAAAAGTGGATAATAAAGCCCAATAATGTTCAAAACAGAAGATAATATAGCATGGAGCAATAAAAAATTATAGATACGTTGGAGACGTATCAGACCTACGATCAAGTGTTCTTACTTGACTCCTTAGTCAATATACTCTAACATAGGTGACTTTGTCACCGCCCAATTATAGATGAAGTTCTCTTGCGTTTCTTTTTTTACTTCATCTAGATTTTCTTTTCCTTGTTTTGTTCTGCATTCCCTGCATCCAATTCCTTGCAAATCCTTGTGAGATTTTACCTGCCTAGTGAGCTGAGGAGACAAGTGTTTTCACTATGATGAACTCGGTCACACCGGTTTGTTTCCTTCGGTCCAACCGAATCCTTTTGGCGCCACCGAAGCACACAACTCGGTGCTATCGATTTCACTACAGGAAAGACATCTTGCCACTTGTTCCTGCATTCTTTTTGCTCTAGCTCCACTCAATGCTTCTTTTCCTCTACCAGCATCACATTCGACTTGCTGCTTTGCTTTGTGACTCAAGGACCAAACCCATTTGTACCAAAAATCCAAAAGAACCCTTCTTGGAAATTGATGTCAAAGGGGGAGAGAGGGATCACATCAAAGCCTAATTATTTCTATAGTGGAGAGAATACTCAAGGGAGAGTGTAAGAAACCCCAGATGATTGGTGATAAAGAGGAGAGAAGTCATATGTCTTTAAGAGGGGAAAGACATGTTCATAGTTGATTGTTTGAATTAGCTCTGTTTTTCTGTTCCCTATCTTCTCCCAGTATCCCAAGCTAGATTCAGGGGAGCAAGACATATAAGGGAAGGAAATCCTTGAATTCATTGCACATCTTTACCTTTGGGATGCCCGTGGAGGGGTGGATGAACAGTAGACGGTGGAGGGGTGCCCGTGGAGGGGTGGATGAACAGGACCCCGTGGTGTGGAGGGCTGGATGAACAGTAGACTGTTGAGGGGTGGTTGAACAGGACCCCGTGGTGTGGAGGGCTGGATGAACAGTAGATGGTGGAGGGGTGCCTGTGGAGGGGTGGTTGAACAGGACCCCGTGGTGTGGAGGGCTGGATGAACAGTAGACGGTGGAGGGGTGGTTGAACAGTAGTCGGTGGAGTAGCATGCGGTGGAGTAGCATTCCGTTGCCTCCCCATGAACACGACGCATTCCGTTGCCTCCCCATGAACACGACGACGACGCTGTTTCTCCGTTCCGACCCAGCCATGTACACGAGCCCTGACCGTACGTATGCGCGAGTAGGCGTTCGAGACCCCGCCCGTATGTACACATACGTGGCCGTATCTTCTTTCTTGCACCCTGGCCGCTGTACGTACGTGTACATGCTACGTGCGCGCCTCTACTACGACACGTGCGCGCCTCTACTATGAGACGTGCGCGCCTCTACATCGACCAGTATGTACGTACACATTCGCGACCAGAATGACAACGCTACGTATGCTTCGACCAGATGGGTCCCGACTGTTAGGCACTTCCTTGCCTGCGAAGATGTAGCTGGTGGGTCCCAGCAGTCAGGGGGCGAATAATTTTTTTTTGCCCGGACGCACTTCCTTGCGTGCGAAGATGTAGCTGGTGGGTCCCAGCAGTCAGGGGGAAATGTTTTTTTGGCGAAATACAGTGGCCCGTCTGGTGGGTTCCAGCTGTCAGGTGGAGGAATCATTATTTTCCATGTAATAAGGAGGCACTTCCTTGCTGCGGCTATGGACCCAGCTGTCAGCCTCTCCATGTACAGTCCACGTCCGATGGAAGTCATTCCTTGACCACGTTGACCACGCCGCGCCGAGAGCACCAGGGCGGTGGACGGCGAGGCCTAGGAAGGGGACGACACAGAGGCAGGGAAGACTCGGCAGTTGTTTCCCACGCGAAGGGGAGTACGACTGTATGAGGGTTTACTGGTTCGTCTGCCGTCGCCGGAGAATAACAGCAGGTGTGGGTGAGTAGAGGAATGGCTAGGCCAGCGATGGGAGTACGGTCGGGCGGTGAGGCATGCGCGGCAGCATAGCCGGCCGCGAGGAGGAGGGAGCAGGCAGTCCCGCCGGCGCTTGTTTGAGCGGATGGAGCAGGAAGATCAGAGATTGAAGAAGCACAACGGCCGTTGGATGGACATCCAACAGTCACACTACAAGAAATATGTCAACTTATGACCTTCTGTCAGTGACCCTCGAAGAATTGGTCATAAATTTATGACCATTTTAGACCAATTGGTCAAAAGCTGTCTGGGGGGCTCTAAACCCTAAACCATAACGACCATTTTGGTCAGAAAGGTCATAATTTCATTAGAGGAAATGGTCATAAAGCAAACAGCGCTAGTCCGCCGCCTTATTTCTAGTTGTTAACGACCAATATAGATGGTCATAGCCTTGTAAATTGTGGTGGGTTGCTATGACTAGGCGCCATCTCATCAGTTTTGCCTATGTGTCATGTCCATGTGGCAGTTTTTGCCCTAGGTTGTGAAGCAACCTATATTTCCGTCATTCCCAAAATTCCCAAAAAATCTCATAAATTCTTTGGGCCATATCTTCGTCAAATATGTAAAAACCTTCCTTGCCTAGTTCAAAAATATTCATTTTTCTATTCTGTTCAGAACAACACTTTGTGAAGGAAGTACCACTTTGGCATGTCCAAATAGTATCCATTTTCTACAGTGCTTTCCTACGCCCAAATAACCATCCTCCACCAAATGCAAGCTCAATCCATTTATTATTTTGAGCCGAGCTTCAACATTCGTAGTCATGTCCAGTGTGGTAGTTTGCAAAGCAAGTACCACCTAGGCTCCTCCTTTTGAGCTGAAAATTTGTGAAGACGGTCTTCTTAGTAACTGATCATCCTCAGCCAAAACTCACGCCCATTAGCCATGTACATTTCCCGTACCGCTAATCAAACACTTGGCTGCTAATTTATGTTTGAGCATCGATCGGTCTCCTCGTGAGAATCTTATGTTGTAATTTTCTTCATAGCACCTACCTGGGGAGTGCCCAACCCACTAGACATGCCTAGGCCACCCAGAACACAAGGCAACACCACGGTCACGCGGTGACCACGCGGCGGGCATGCGAGTTTACGCGCTCTAGAGTTGGGGCCCTCGGCCACCACCCAAACCTCGACGTATCGCCACCAAACCATGTATTTATGATTAAATAGGTACTTATGTAACTAGAAATGATTTTTGGAAAAAATAAATAGCAAACTATGAGGCAGCTGCAGTTCAAATTTGACCCGCTTCCAACTGAATCGGCGGAAATTTGTCTTTTTCACGAGAGGTGGATAAAAACATTTTACACCCAATCATCTTGTTAATTGTACATTAAATATGTCCTAGTATTTTATAAAATTGATTTGGTCAAATTTTGCAACAATTATTTGGTAGGTCCTTCACAAAAAAAACCCTCTTTTGGGCACTCAAAAATGGTAAATGGTTTTTTCGTCCAAAGAAAATGAAAACTTCCTTAGGCAACATTGTTTGCCATTCCAATATGCACCCTTGTGCACAATATGAGATCATTTGAACAAACTATGCCATGGATGTGGCCATAAGATTGATCATTTGGCTTGAAAGCCATTGATCTCCACACGTGATAGCTCGTTTCTGAGAACACTTTTTTAAAATATTTCCATATTACAAGTTTGTTATTTTTCCTATGAACTTGGCCACATATAATGACACAATGCAAAGGTTTCCTAATTTTTTGATTTTTTTTGAATTTTTTATGCCCGTTTCAAAATGCGGTCAAAACGGCGGGAATGACCGTTCCTAGCTAGTGGTTGAATCTTGGAATTTTTTTGGTGTTTCTATGATTAAATAGATACTTATGTACCTAGAAATGATTTTTGTAAAAAATAAAGAGCAAACTATGAGGCAGCTGCAGTTCAAATTTAACCCACTTCCAACTGAATCGGCGGAATTTGTCTTTTTCACCAGAGGTGGATCAAAACTTTTTACACCCAACCATTTGGTAAATTGTGCATTAAACATGGCCTAGTATTTTAGAAAAATGATTTGGTCCAATTTTGCAACAATTATTTGGTAGGTCCTTCACAAAAAACCTCCTTTTGGGCACTCAAAAAATGGAAAATGGTTTTTTCGTCCAAAGAAAGTGACAACTTCCTTAGGCAACATTGTTTGCCATTCCAATATGCACCCTTGTGCACAATATGAGATCATTTGAACAAACTATGCCATGGATGTGGCCAAAAGATTGATCATTTGGCTTGAAAGCCATTGATCTCCGCACGTGATAGCTTGTTTCTGAGAACACTTTTTTTAAAATAATTGCCATATTACAAGTTTATTATTTTTCCTAGGAACTTGGCCACATATAATGACACAATGCGAAGGTTTCCCAATTTTTTAATTTTTTTTAATTTTTTATGCCCGTTTCAAAATGCGGTCAAAACGGCGGGAATGACCGTTCCTAGCTAGTGGTTGAATCTTGGAATTTTTTTGGTGTTTCTATGATTAAATAGATACTTATGTACCTAGAAATGATTTTAAAAAAAATAAAGAGCAAACTATGAGGCAGCTCCAGTTCAAATTTAACCCGCTTCCAACTGAATCGGCGGAATTTGTCTTTTTCACCAGAGGTGGATCAAAACTTTTGACACCCACCATTGGGTCAATTGTGCATTAAACATGGCCTAGTATTTTATAAAATTGATTTGGTCCAATTTTGCAACAATTATTTGGTAGGTCCTTCACAAAAAAACCTCCTTTTGGGCACTCAAAAAATGGAAAATGGTTTTTTCGTCCAAAGAAAATGAAATCTTCCTTAGGAAACATTGTTTGCCATTCCAATATGCACCCTTGTGCACAATATGAGATCATTTGAACAAACTATGCCATGGATGTGGCCATAAGATTGATCATTTGGCTTGAAAGCCATTGATCTCCACACGTGATAGCTCGTTTCCGAGAACACTTTTTTAAAATAATTGCCGTATTACAAGTTTGTTATTTTTCCTAGGAACTTGGCCACATATAATGACATAATGCGAAGGTTTCCCAATTTTTTTGATTTTTTTGAATTTTTTATGCCCGTTTCAAAATGCGGTCAAAACGGCGGGAATGACCGTTCCTAGCTAGTGGTTGAATCTTGGAATTTTTTTTGTGTTTCTATGATTAAATAGATACTTATGTAAAATAAAGAGCAAACTATGAGGCAGCTGCAGTTCAAATTTAACCCGCTTCTAGCTGAATCGGCGGAATTTGTCTCTTTCACTAGAGGTGGATCAAAACTTTTGACACCCAACCATTTGGTCAATTGTGCATTAAACATGGCCTAGTATTTTAGAAAATTGATTTGGTCCAATTTTGCAACAATTATTTGGTAGGTCCTTCACAAAAAAACCTCCTTTTGGGCACTCAAAAAATGGAAAATGGTTTTTTCGTCCAAAGAAAATGAAATCTTCCTTAGGCAACACTGTTTGCCATTCCAATATGCACCGTTGTGCACAATATGAGATCATTTGAACAAACTATGCCATGGATGTGGCCATAAGATTGATCATTTGGCTTGAAAGCCATTGATCTCCACACGTGATAGCTCGTTTCTGAGAACACTTTTTTAAAATAATTGCCGTATTACAAGTTTGTTATTTTTCCTAGGAACTTGGCCACATATAATGACACAATGCGAAGGTTTCCCAATTTTTTGATTTTTTTTGAATTTTTTATGCCCGTTTCAAAATGTGGTCAAAACGGCGGGAATGACCGTTCCTAGCTAGTGGTTGAATCTTGGAATTTTTTTGGTGTTTCTATGATTAAATAGATACTTATGTACCTAGAAATGATTTTTGTAAAAAATAAAGAGCAAACTATGAGGCAGCTGCAGTTCAAATTTAACCTGCTTCCAACTGAATCGGCGGAATTTGTATTTTTCACCAGAGGTGGATCAAAACTTTTGACACCCAACCATTTGGTCAATTGTGCATTAAACATGGCCTAGTATTTTATAAAATTGATTTGGTCCAATTTTGCAACAATTATTTGGTAGGTCCTTCACAAAAAAACCTCCTTTTGGGCTCTCGAAAAATGATTTTCTTAAAAACACTCATTTTGGATAATACCTTTTAGAGATATTTGTATTATTCAAAGTTTGTTATTTTTACTGAAACGTAGATCACACTTGGTGACACAATGCTAAGGGTTTTCTTTTCTATTTATTTTTATAAATTTTCTAGGCCGTAAAAAAGCTGACATGATTTAGCATCTTATTTTTAATCGATCACGACCAATTTAAATGGTCATAACACCATCGAAGAGATACTGCGTTGTGATTGGTCCAAAAACATATCACGCGGACCATGGATTATGCACCGTCGGATGCTCCGGATCGAACGGTAGCCCTCGGTAGCCCTCGTCGCTCTCATCCCCCTCCCGAATCACCCCGTGCCCCTCTCATCCCTCTCACCCTTGTCCACCCATGAAACCCTAGCACATCTCTTGTATGCCGCCGCCGCTCCCTTCTCCCCCCCGCCACCGCTCCCTTCTCCCACCCGCCGCCACTACCTTCTTCCCACCGCCGCCACTCCCTTTTCCCCACCACCGGTCCTTCATGCACGCGCTCCCCAGAACAGACTCCACCTACCTCGCGCTCCCCAGATCCATCTGGAGCCGCCTTCTCGCGCTCCCCAAATCCGCCTCGATCCGCCTCCCCCTCGACTCGACCCGCCTCCACCCACCTCCTGCCTCCTCCCTCTCACTCCTCCGCCCGCCCGCACGCACCCGACCATCCTCTCCCCCGCGACGAGCGCCGTGCCAAGGAGCGGGGAGGGCAGCCAGGAGGCCGAAATGCCCGCACAGAAGCGCCCGCACTTGTCGCTCGACGCGGACGACGACCACGTCCAGGAGAAGGAGGTTGCCACTATCGCTGGGGCCGCCGGCTCCGGCACGGAGGGCGGTGGCACAGGCGTCCAGAGGGCGGCCAACACGGGCTCTATTGAGCTGGCCAAGGACAGTGCCGGTGAGAGCACTGCTTCCAACGACGCGTGCCGCTGACTCATCTCCCACCACGCGATGTCTGCCAGTTCAGGTTGCTTCGATTTGATGCTTTTGCTTTTTTCGTAGGCGTTAGGCATATGATTTAGGATCTGTTTCATCTCCTCTTCCTTCATCATGAGCTGATCCGGTTTCTGGCCTTGTTTCTCATGGTTTTGTAGCGTGGATCCATTCACCAAGAAGAAGTGGTATGACAAATTAATCCAGTACTGTTGAATCAAGAAGAAGTGGCCTTACTGTTATGTTTATCTATCCTATGAATTTGGATGCTTGGTACTCCATTTTACTACTGCTCTGTTCCGTGATCTCCCACTAATCTTCTTCGTGATTGTGGAGCCCGGTCGTTTGGTGCGATCCTATGTGTGTATGGAAACCTGATGTTGATCTTTATAAGATCTTCAGCAGATGTTGATTTCTTCTTTGTAGTTGCCTACCTAGCTAGCTCGATCTGCATTCAGGTGTTTTCATGCATTGTAGGAGCTTTTTTCTTAATGGTTATGCATGTTTAGCTAGTTCTTGCAGCGAGGCATATTTGTGATGCTAGTTTAGATCGACGTCCATGGCAGGAGCTCGGTGCTTGCTCAACGACCATGGTGTCCACGCGTACGCATGCATGGTTTACCAACTGCTGCTCTCAGGCGCAGCTGGATTTCTGCTGTGCTTCCCCTCCATTTCAAACTAGCCTCGCCTCGTTGCTAGCTGACGGTGCGTGCTAGCTGCATGCATGTACATGCATCTTTCTGGAATAGAGTGATTGATTTGAATTCAAGTGCAGAATATATGCAAATGGGTGCTAGCTGTACATATTAATTGCCTCCGTTCAGTGTCGATTTCTTCAGTGTACTACTGCTAGTGTCGATTGATGCATTGGTTTGAGTTTTATTTAGCCAGGCAGGTTTAGTAATTCATTTTTTAGATTAATTTGACATGGGTTTGATGAACTATGTAATACTCCCTCTGTCTCGAAATATAAAACGTCTTTTGCTCTAAATATTATCAAGTACTATTTCCTACATGCTTCTAGCGGCTGATGCTTTTAATTTTGCTTACTTTTTATGCTTCAGATCGCTTCCTCCATGACACCCCGATCTGGGCGGCGCCAGCAGAGATGGCGATCGACAATCGAGTGTGCCTAACTCTGCATCTATAACTGGCCTATCTTCTTTGGACGGGCAGCTGCTTCCTCCCCACATTGAAATATCGACCCCTTTCTTGTTGATGGACTCGTTGACTGATTCGTATGTGCGTGGATGCAGGGTGCAGGTGCTCTACTACGCGCTACTCCGGACGGTTCACCTGGACAGATGTTCTGGTTGTTTTTGAGCTACTTCCACTTTTTTAGCCGATTGACTACTGGCTTATTTTATAATGCAACGATGACTACTGCACTGCACCTATATTTGGCTAGCTCACTTAAACTGGCTATTCTTCTGCTCTTTTGATGGCATATATATCAACTATCAAGCAATGAAGCAATGCTCCCCTTTGCCTTGGCATGTGTGCAAACTGTGTGTTATGTATTTTGTTCTAGCGGTACTATATAAGCCTGCATGTACGGATGTGTATGCCAATGCCTGCATGAACAAAAACTTTTACAAGGTTCTTGTTGCTTTGATAGTACACTGTATGTTCTACATTATATTTCTATATCTATATAATTTAGTTTGAGAAAGTAACTTAAGGATGTGTATCCCTTTTTATAATTCCTCTACACTACTCAATCGCTATCTGCCTCTAATTATTATAGTGACATCACTTATGGGTACAATGCTGAATTCTTGAGAACCTGCAGTAATCATCATATTTTTAGCTATCTTAATTCTTCTGTGAGATGCACATTGTCGGTGTTAATCCACCACCCGTTTGGCCATTGTAATATTTACATAGTATTTTTTTGATGTCCTAGTAGTAATGCCACTGTAGTATTTACATAGTAGTTTGTCTATTACTTGTATCCAGATTTTATATCCTGCCCTATGCCCTTGTCGACTTGCTTAGGTACATAATTGTTATGTCTTGCAATCTGGTATTGATGATTGCCAATGTATTCATGTATACCCTTCTAGTGTACCTTGTATGTGACCCTGCTGATTTGTATATCAATGCTTTGTTTCCAATAGATGTATGCTGATGCCTGATTCCTTAAAACTTCACTGTTGCAGTAGCATTTTTCCTTAGTGCATAGATGTATGAGCCATCACTTATGCTTGAAACCTTGCTCTCTTTCCCAGGAACCATCATGGTCTGCGTCACTACTGGGGCGTGTGTATCCGTGGTCAGCACACCAAGACTACTGGAAGGAGAGGGAAGACTGTTGGTGTCTCCAAGAAGCGATAAACTGCTTCACAAAGATCCCCGCATAGCTTCACTACTATTGTGTTGGTCCATTTCCAGAATCTTAAGGAGTGTTCTTGTTTAGATGATTACCTTGGATGATGCTTTTGCTTGGGGAGAGGCTCAAGAAGATCAGGTATAAACTCCTCCCCCTCTCGTTTGTTTTTGTTTCATACAGTTTGGTGGTTGATACATTACTGTGCAAGTTCTATGGTAGGTGAGTTCTTTTTGTTGCTGCAAGCATTGACACAATATGTCATGTGCAGGGAGCTTTGCATCTGAGTTTCAGCCATCCTCTACAGCAAGGAGCTCTCAGCCAAAGGAGCAAGCAGTGCTGCTAGTTCCTTGAGGCCAGATCGAGTAAGATGGTGCACCATGGCGTGTGGTGGCATATTTTGCTTCCGAGAACAATACTGTTTATTTTAAGTGAGATGTACTTGTCTAGTGCTTGGTAAAAAAATTGAAGGATGAAGTATCATGTACTGTCTATGTTGTAGTGAGCTGTAGTAGGAGTGTAATGAAATTTTTTCTACTGTTGTATGTGCTATTTTCCTCTAATGTGTTGTGTACATTTTACTTGAACAGTAAATTCTCTAGAAAAATGTTCTTACTGGACCTAATAGTGGTCACGTCCCAAATATACTTGTACTATTAAGATGCCATGGCCCAAAATAACCTGAGCTGAAAAGCTATTTAGAATAACTATAAGCAGGCCTCGACTCAAATAGAAAATAGAAACGAAAAGGAAACGGACTATGTGGAAAGGTAAAGGCCCATGATAGAACAGGCCCAAAAAATTTAGGAAAAAAATCATAAATGGGCCGAATTGTTGGGCTAGGCCCATGTAGAAAACTGAATTGGACCGGGCTAAATCTTGTGCCACATCAGCTTGCCACACTGGATGCCTACGTGGCCTGGGGAGGTTGCTAGTGACCAAAACAGAACAATAGGCTTATTTTGGTCGTAAACGTCTTCGACCATTCCAGAAGAAAGGTCGCTATAGTCAGTTTATGACCGCCAGCTTTTAACGTTCTGTTTTTGGTCACAAAAAGGTCGCAAATGAAAAACCATGACCTTTCAGTGACCAATAGAGGTGGTCACAAGTTGACATATTTCTTGTAGTGTCAGTGCTTGTGCGTCAACCTTTTTTTAGGAAAGCCTCAAATCTGTGGAAAACAACATACATCCCACCTGCCATTATTTCTAATAATTTATAGCCCATTTGCTAATTCTTAAGGTTTTTTTGGAGCCCACATTCTTTTTTTAGCATTACAGCCCATATTGTGGCAACGGTTAAAAAATTATACGAAATTTTGCATATTTCGGTGCGGTCCGAACTGTTTTTAATCCCAAAATGTCGACTCACATTCAAACTGATTTTAAAAATAAATGTATATCAATATAAAATCCAACAAATTCTCCATGCACAAAAATTAATGTAATTTAAAATCTTGAAATGAAAAAAAGATATTTGAAACTAATTACCGGTGTTTTAAAAATGTACAACCCATTGCTCATTACTGATGGGCCATTTTCTCGGCCAGCCGAATGAAAGCTCTCCTTGTCTTGAAAGATTTGCAGCCCAACAGGCCTGACAAAGCGACTTACTTGGCAAATCACAAAAAAACTGGGATGTGGCCGTGGACCCAGCTGTCAGCCTCTCCATGTACATTACTCTTCTGATGGAAGTCGTTCCTTGACCACGTTGACCACGCCCGTGGAGAGCACCATGGCGGTGGACGATGGCAAGGCCTAGGAAGGGGACGATGCGGAGCCGGGGAAGACGCGGCAGTGGAAGCCTGCGCGGAGAGGAGTACGAGGGTTCACTGGTTCGGCTGCGGTGTGAGGCTGCCGTTGCCGCAGGGCCTGGCCAGCGGTGGGAATAGTAGGGGGCGGTGAGGCCTCTGCGGCAGCACATCCGGCCACGGGAGGCAGGAGCATGCGACACGACCAGCGCTGCTTTGGGCGGCTGGAGCAAGAAGACCAGAGGTTGAAGAAGCACTACGGCTGTTGGATGGACATCGTACGGTCACTGGAGCTAGAATTGTTAATATTGACTAAGTTGACAAAGCTCTTCGTCCCCGTCAACTTAGTAGGCCCACAAGTCAGCCTCCCACCAAGGTGGGTCCCAGCTAGCCGGGGGAGTATTAATTGTTTTGTGCATAATAAGGAGGCACTTCCGGTGGGTCCGAGCTGACAGCGGGGGGAACGTTTTTTTCACGAAATACGGTGGTCCGTCCGGTGGGTCCCAGCAGTCAGGGGGAAACATTTTTTTTCACAAAATATTGGTGGCCCGTCCGGTGGGTCCCCGCTGTCAGGTGGAGGAATAATTATTTTCCGCGTAATAAGGAGGCACTTCCTTGCGGCTGCCGTGGACCCAGCTGTCAGCCTCTCCACGTATAGTACTCTTCCGATGGAAGTCGGTCGTTGACCACGTTGACCATGCCGCGCTGAGAGCACCAGGGCGGTGGACGACAGCGAGGACTAGGAAGGGGACGACTCAGAGCCGGGGAAGACGCAGCTGTGGATGCCCACGTGAAGAGGAGTACGAGGGTTCACTGGTTCGGCTGCGGTGTGAGGCTGCTGTCGCCGTAGAATAACAGGGGGTGTGGGTGATTAGAGGGATGGCCTGGCCAGTGGTGGAAGTAGTAGGGGGCGGTGAGGCCTCCGCGGCATCACATCCGGACACGGGAGGCAGGAGCACGCGGCAGAACCGACGCTGGTTTGGGCGGCTGGAGCAAGAAGACGAGAGGTTGAAGAAGCACTATGACCGTTGGATGAATATCGTACGGTAACATGAGCTAGTATCGTTCATATTGACTAAGTTGACAAAGCCCTCCGTCCCCGTCAACTTGGTAGGCCCACAAGTCAGCCTCCCACTATGCTGGGTTCCAGCTGGCAGGGGGAATATTCATTTTTTGTGCGTAATAAGGAGGCACTTCCTTGCGTGCGAAGATAGCTGGTGGGTCCGACATGTCAGCGGGGGGCACTTTATTTCGTGAAATACAGAGGCCCTTCCGGTGGGTCCCAGATGTCAGGTGGAGGAATCATTATTTTGCGTGTAATAAGGAGGCATTTCCTTGTGTGCGGCCATGGACCCAGCTGTCAGCCTCTCCAGGCACAGTCTACTTCTGATGGTGTCGTTCGTTGACCACATTGACCACGCCACGCCAAGCGCATCCAAGGTTGTGGACGACGGCGAGGCCCCGGACAGCAACAAGCCGGAGATGGGAAGACGCGGGAGTAGAGTCGCAGACAGAGAGGTGTGCGAGGGTTAACTGGTTCTAGTGCGGTGTGGTTCGGCAGTCGGTGGAGAAGAACAGGAGGTGTGGAGGGGTGGAGGGATGGCCTGGCCAACGGTGGAGTAGCGTTTCATAGCGAAGCGTGCTAAGCAGAGCTGCTAGCAGCAGGAGGCGGGAGGTGGTCCCGGCGGCGCTGGAGGAAGAAGATGAGAGATTGAAGATGGATGCCGGTCATTGGATGTAAATCCAACGGCTAACATGTCAGAATCATTTGTTGACTAAATTGACAACGATTTGCATTGGCTTCGACCTATTGGCCCACAATTCAGCCTCCAAAAATGTGGCACGTATTCAACCCATTTTTTCAGAATTTACAGTCTTTTTTTTTGCATGGTTGAATTTACAGTCAATTTGATCTTTGTTTTTGAATTACAGCCATTAGCTGGGCTGGGTGAACAAATAATGTAGCATCCATGCGGCCCGTTTATTTTATTTCCTAAAAAATTACAGCCCATTTGCACTTTCTCGAAATACACGATTTTGCTGGGCTGATTCTAATTATAATGTTGGGTTGGGCCAGCAATGTTATCAAAAAATAAAAAGGGGCTGAGCATTTTGTTATAAATATATTTAAATAATAAGTGATATTATTACATTCGTCCTTAAATTTACAGTCTTACCAAGCTTTATATAATAACATATAAAATATTTTTTTAGAAAAATAGGGAGCATCTCCCCGGTTCCATTGCTGAGAACGAAACCACAACATATTCTGATACAGCAGCTCAAAGAGCAGTTCGAAAGCAAAGGTAGAAAAGCTACAAACTAGGGGGGGGGGTGGATGAACAAGTTCTCTGAATAACACAAATCACCCGAGCGGTGCCAAAGGCAGAGCGGATAGAGCACTCAAATGACACAACGAGGGTCCAGCGAAGCCTTCATGGTCCTCAGCCGAGGGGCCGTGTCAGCCTACGGTGACCAGTAAGCAAGCGGAGACACCGGGCTGGAAGGCGTAGCATGGTGGATGTCCCTTTTTTTCGGCGCCAGGTGCCCATCATCTTCATCAGAGATCTTGAGACGAGCCCACGGGTCCAGCCCCAGAGCAGGTCAAGCCTTGTTCAGCCACAAGTGATCGCCAACGGTTTCTGGAGGGATCTTGTTAGGGTTTCCACGAAGCTCATCAACTTGTCCTTGTCCGATCCAGAGGAGAGAATCGCCCAGTTCCTTACCATGTTCCTGATCAACCTCAAGACCTGCGGAATGGAAATCCAGGAGGTGTACTGAAAATCATAGCATTTTATATTTTCAGAGGCACCAAAGGACAGCTGAGCTAACAGTGTTTAAAATTGAACACTTTTTGGTAGCAATCCAGAATCTGGCGACAGATCCGAAGGATGAGCCAATCTGACTAGAGAAATATTCCTCAATGTGGGCCCAGAGATGTTTAGCAACTATACATTCAAAAAATAGGTGAGAACAAGACTCTTGTTCCAAGCAGTAAACACAATCAAGGGGTTTGATGATGTGTCTCTTCCTAAGGTTATCCCTAGTCATCAATTTGTTTTTGGAGAGAAGCCAGAGAAATACATGAATTTTAGGGGGAACTCTCAATTTCCAGACAACAGGGATAAACACGGGTTGAATCCCTCTAAAGTTGATAACATGATAGAGGGAGCTGGAGGAATACTTCCCCTTATTGTCTAGCTGCCAAATCAGGGCATTCGGCTCGGCAGTAAAGGTAATGCTTTTGGCAATTTCCTCCAACTGGAACCATTGTTCCATGAGACTATCACTAAAGTTCCTTCTAAAAGAGAGTTTTAGGCATTGACCGTCCGAAACTTCATTGACACTTTTGTTAAGCTCATTGCGGACAGAGTAAATAGGCCAAAATTGGACTGCTAGGGGGGATGTGCCAAACCAAGTATCTTCCCAGAACCTGGTTCTGCTCCCATCCCCTATGTTCCATCTGTAGCCAAATTTCACAGCATGCATAATAGATTTTAATCCTTTTCAGAATCTAGAGGTCTTAAGGTTGGAGGAAGGGACACAAATATTAGGTTTATTTCCTAGGTATTTATGGGTAATAAGAAGCTTCCAGGGTTTCAGGTCTTCCTCATAGAATCTTTTAATCCAAGACCCTAGAAGACAGATGTTAATTTCTTGGAGGTTAGGTATGCCTAGGCCTCCAAAATCTTTTTTCATAGAGACTAGGGCCCAATTAGCAAGGTATAGCTTCCTATTTCCCTCAAAATCATTCCACAAGCAATGAGACATCTGAGAATTGATGAGGTTCACTGCCCATTTAGGGAACTTGAAGAAGGAGAGGAGATACATTGGAATGCTAGCCAAACAAGTTTGTATGAGGATCAATCTACCTCTGTAAGAGAGAAGTTTGCCCCTCCACCCAGCAATCCTTTTAATGATTTTATCCAGAAGGGGTTGGATATCCTCTCTCCTCAGTTTATCATAGTGGAGAGGGATACCTAGGTACTTAATGGGGAAGTTAACTTTATTACAGACTAGAATAGAGAGGAAGTCAGCTAACTCCTGATCATCCATGTTGATAGGGATGAGTTCACTTTTAGAGTAGTTGATTCTCATGCCTGAGACTTGTTCAAACCAGGTTAGAACAATTTTTAGATTGCTAGCATGTGTGGAGTCATTGTCTAAGAAAAGGATGGTATCATCTGCATATTGTAGGCAGATGATGCCACCATGGCAGACCTCAGGACAGAGCCCTGCAATCAGACTATGATCAGCAGCTTTGCTCAGCATTTTAGTAAGAACGCCCACTACTAAATTAAACAAAAGCGGGGAGATGGGGTCACCTTGCCTAAGGCCTTTACCAGCAAGGAAAAAAATTACTTTCACAGTTATTTAACTTGACCCCAACAGACCCCCCATGAGTAAGTTGCTGGATCCAACTCTCCTCTATGAAAGGCTTGGAAAAGATCTAAGAGATCATTTTTCACCAAGTCCCAAAAATGATGGTAAAACAAGAAGGGAATCCCATCAGGACCAGGAGCCCCATCAGGATAAGAGCTAAAAATGGCTTCCTTCACCGCTGTCTCTGAAAAAGGGGCTTCTAGCAGCTCATTTTCAGCAGGAGAGACTTTTTCAGAAGCAGAGAAAATATTATTTTGTAGAGAGAACCCAGAAGGGTTTTCTTTCTTAAACAGGTCTTTGTAGAAGTCACTAGCCACTTTCAGCATCTCATCTACCTCAGTAACAGGGCCATTAGGGCCATCAAGGGAGTGAATGAGGGGTTTCCTCCTCCTCTAGTTAGCTACTGCATGGAAGTAAGCAGTATTTCTATCACCCTTCTTAATGTTCCTATCTCTAGACCTTTGTTTGTCTTTGATTTCTTCTTGAAGCCAAATTTTCCTGAGCTCTCCATGGACAAATTTGAATTTATTAGTCTCAGCCTCAGAGAGGTCAGTGGTTTCTACCTTAATATCTAGAGAATCAAACTCAAGGAGGAGAAGCCTTTTGTATCTTCTATGATTAGCTTCCTCATTGGAGTTCCACCCTTTGGTAGTTCTTCTAAATCTCCTAATTTTGATCTGCCAATTTTCTAGGGGGCAGTTGCTCCCAGTAGGCTCATTTCCAGATTTTCCTGACTAGCTCAGTAAAATCTTCTCTAAGCAACCACCACTTTTCAAATTTAAAACTATTGCTCTTTGGAGTTTGGTTAAGACCAGAGTCCCAGAGCAAAGGAGTGTGGTCACTACCACATCTGGGCAGAGCTCTACAACTAGAAAGGGGGAAAAACTATCTAATTCTGTGTCACAGAAAATTCTGTCAATGGTGGACATAATCCTGGAGCAGCACTTCCAACATATCTAGCAGAACTGTGGGTTTTCCTTCTGACAGGGCAATTCTCAACTTTATGGGAAACATTTTGCAGATAAAACAACTCTTGGGCTTGACACATTTATCCAAATGATGCCCTGGTTCCCCACAGTTGTAGCAGATCACCTTAGAGTATGTCATAAGGCCCGAAGTAGGGGCAGGAGTAGTTTTCTGGATGTCCTGTCTCTTCTTTTGCTGATTCTTGCCTTGGGATTTCCCACTGATCTGAGAGTCAGAACCACCAGCAGATTGATCTTGGGCAATTACAGGAGCCTGCCCAGATTGTGACCCCATTTGGGGCGAAGGTGGGCCGTACCACTGCCCAACCGGCGCTCCCCCCATTGTGATAGGGGAAATTCATCAAAGTTTCTGGTTCCTTCTCATCCTCCAGCCAGATGTTGTCTCTCAGGAAGCAGAAATAACCACCAGACAGATCAATTGAAGCAGATTGCAAGCCCAATTTCAATCTTCTGTAGGTTTGGGGGAGAGGTAAGGCAGGGGATCCACCTGCTCCGGCTCCGGTGGCGTGCTGGTGGGAAGGAGTCCAGTCAAGCATTCCCATCTCGTAGCACGACATGGATCTCCTGAATTCACTTCTCCTTTCGCCCATCGAACGAACGCAATCGGCGGCTCATTGGGGTGGGGCATCCTATGCTTCTCCGAGAAATCTCCTTCGAAGTAGATCCGCAGGGCTAGATTCAGCAGCACCCAATCCACATGTTCCTTGCACATCCAAGCATACCTGCACGAGTGAGAGAACGGATTCGGTCCCTCCTTGGCTTCCTCCCTCGCAGCTTCCTCCTCTGCTTCCCTCCATTCGCGCGTGCACTGGGTCCAGGAGAGAGCGTCGTCGCGGATCCGCATCGCCCGCTCCCTCCATCTCCTCCCTCGAGTCTCCCACAGCACCACCGGCGCGACGGAGTCGAGCGGCTGGACCATCCGCGGGAAGACTTTGTAGACATGTGGGAGATGCATCTTGTACATCTGCATGTCTTCCAGCCATTCCCTCGTGGATATGGCTGGCGACTCCATGGGGCGCACGAGCGGACTTGCTGAGGGGGCAGGCGCGCCCGAGTTAGGAGGCGGGGGGTGGCGGAGAGATCTATGGCGGCGGCGAGGGTGGAGGTAGTGGCGGCGGCGGCGAGGGTGGAGGTGGTGGCGGGGGCGAAGGGGATCGCGAGAGCGGTCATCTATTTGCCAATTATGTGAACTAAACAGTCAACATATAAAATAATTTAAATATATACAATATAGTTAGAAGGGAAACATAAGTAGGACCTGGCATTCCTATTCTTATATAAAAATAGAACAGACCTCTGCGTTTTCTTCAAAAAAATACATAAATTGGCCTGCCAAAAATAAAACCTCGGATAGGAGGTCCATAGGCCGGTCGATACATGACGGCCCTAAGAAAATACAAACAGGCCTATGGACCTCCCATCCGAGGACGTGGGCTGCGCATGTTAAAAATGAAAGCCTAGATGGGGCAACCCAAAACCACGTCCAACACTTGCCAAAACTTCGTCCCTCGTTTTCTCTGTGTTTCGCACACTCGACATTGTGTGGGCATTTTGACTGTGCATCATATGAAGATGTGCTATGCATGAATGTTGATCAGCATGATGTTAACTGGCTGGTAGTTCCATTTTCGACCATGAATAAGACTTCCAACATGATGTTAACCCTATTTGAAAAGGTCGTGGTAATATAAATGCTCTACCTCTGAAAGTTGCAGTTTCTTATCTGAAACTGAACTTGCAGTTTCTTATCTGAAACTAAAACTTGCAGTTTCTTCTCTGAGAATCACATTGTCTGCACTTTTATACTCCTATGAAACTACATTTTTTTAAGTGCTAAAAATAGATATCTAGAATTCATAAAATACTTCATATGCTCAATACTGCAAATGTAAAATTCAAAAGACATTCATATCTGAAAGTACTCTCAAAATACACAACACAAAACACAATTCACGACCTGCAAATACTGACAACCCTAAGCTCCTCCTGACAATTCACAACCTGCTCGACTATTGGGCTGGGGGGGCAGCCCCCTCCCATTCCTCGGCGGCAGATAGCCGCCCCGTGAGACGATGTGAATAGCGAGGGAGACGATGGCGGGGAAGCATCGTCGGGCCAACTGCTTTTCTCCTCTTGCAGCTGGGTTCGGTCGACGAAGACTCCACCGGCTCGCTCTGGCAGGACACCCTCACAAACGGCACCCTGTAGATGCTCGATCCTTCAATCTCTGGTGGATACTCCATCTAGGATCGATACTCCCACCAGCGCTCCCTCACGATCGGATTCGGTGAATCTGTTTGCTCCATGGCCCAGAGGAGCTGCTCTATGTACTCCGGTGCGACTCCCTCCGGGAGTATCGCCGCCTTTTCGCTCTATTGCAGATATTTGGCCATGGATGTCGCCGTCGCCGCTAGTTGGTCCTTGTTGTCAAACCAAGACTGTATCTCCAACATCCTAGCTAGCTTCACAGGGTCGCCGTCTGCGATCCTCATGTATCGGTTGTACTCCTCCATCGATCTACTTCTCCACAGCACCTTCACTCGCCGGCGGTCGTTTTTGAATGGAAGAGGAGATGAGCAGCGCTGGTTTTTGATTAGAAAGGGAGAGGAGGGACGCTGGTTTTGGACTGGAACAGGAGAGGAGGGGCGGTGGTTTTGAAATGGAAGAGGAGAGGAGCGGCGCTGCATTTAGATTGGAACATGAGAGGAGCGGCGGTGGTTTAAGAGGAGAAGAGCGGAAGAGCGACGCTGGTCTTGGAAGTATTTTTTTGTTGTTTCGCGTATTTTGGGTCAAAGTTTGACCACGTACTGTATTTGACAAGCAAAATGTGAATGCATGTCACCAAATTAATTTTGATTTTGATCCAGTCAGAGCGCGCCGGCCCTCTCGTCCAATCCTAAATCGCTGCCGCACGCTCCTCTCCCTCTTCTCCATTGCAAAACCACCTTCTCTCCTCTCCATCATCTCCATTCCAAAACTACCGTCTCACCTCTCCCTCTTCTCTATTGCAAGACCACCGTCTCTCCTTCGTTTTCTAGACGCTTTGCTCCATGGCGCGGGCGCAATCCATGGATACAAAATTAGTATACTGTATACTTTTTAAAAGTCGAGGGCGGGGCTTTTCCTGCGTGGTAGGCGGCAGGGCAGTTCCGCCTAGTCAGTTCGACAGAGACGCGAGAAGACGAGGGAGTAGGCTACTGCAAACGTAGGGCTGTGTGATTTAAAAGTGAGTTACTGCTGGACAGGTGGGGCCCCGTGATTTGACTTGCCATTATCATTTTAACTACGGCGCTACGACCGACGTGAGTCTCCCAGATTCCTGACCACCTCCATACAAGTGCCTCTCCCAATGATCCACCATGTAGTAGAGGCTGGCTCTTGCATGAGAGCCCACTTCTCCACTTTTTCCTTGCCTCTCTTTCCTCCACATATGCAAAAATGCCATGTAAAGCACACTATTGTACTTACTTTTACTTGCTCCTACAGGTGCTTAAGCTTGCCACATAAGCATAAAGTCTGATGTGGCAAGTTAATCAAGAAGAGAGAGACTAATTTGGTGACCCAAGGAAGAAACGGTGCTAAGCGCGTGTACCTAAGTGAAAAGACAATTTTGAGTCTATAACTAATTAAATGAAGCAAACTTAGCAACACCATTTCATTGGAAGAGGTCACTCCTTGGCAAATGCAATAAATACACGCGCTTAGCACCGTTTCTTCCTTGAGTACGAAGAAAGAGATAGAGAGGAGTAAAAAAATACACTTATAGCCAACCTTGTTGTAGTATGAGTGACTAAGTGATGACTATGCATGACATGCCAACATCAGATAGCCTAACGCACCGTGTTAAATCTCCAAGGGCGCGACCGCGCGAGCGACACAACGGTCGTGGTAGGCGCGACCATGACACGGGCTGCTGGCAGCCCTTGGATCTGAGATCAAACGGTCGCATGCTAAGTTGCTAAAAATTTGCAGAATAACCCTCCAGGATAGGATATTCACCCATAGGTCTAGAATCACGCCATGGAACCGTTCGATCTCAGATCCAAGGGCTCTCGGAAGCCCGTATCATGGGAGAATGGAAAGCCACTACCCTGCCATTCGCACGTTGGCAGTTCGCTCCTACTCGTCCCCACACGTCCTTTAATACTACGGCGGTTCTCTCCTAGTCATCCCATCCATTCACATTACGGCAGTTCCACTAATCCTAACCCTCCTCCCAAATTCATGGCGTCCCAAATCTCCACGATCGGCGGTGAGTACAAGGTTAGAACCATCACCGGCGATGAGTTCGACGTCATCTACACCCGTTCTTCTGCGACGGTGAAAGGATGCCTTTCTCGCTTCAGACACATGTTTGAAGACTCAGATGATGAGTGGGTCGCTGGGCTAGATATTGAGTACACCACAGTCCTGGGACGAGAGAAGGATCTAAAGGACGAAGAGAGGAAGAAGCCCGCCGTGATCTAGGTTTGCGTGCATGACTTATGCTTGGTCTACCACATATGCCATGCCGACGTTGAGTGCCAGGATTTTAAGGACTTCCTCGAGAGCAACCTAGTCAAATTTGTTACTGTAGACTTTGGTAACGACAAAGACGTCCTGCATCGGATAGGCCTCGTTGTAGGCAACACCTTTGACCTCCAGAAGAATCGGCTGGTGTCCGCTCGTCAGCCTTCAATGCTGACCCTAGCAGGAGCCATGGTTCATCCTTCGTACGGTAAACTGGAGAAACCTCCATACACGTTTCATCATCATGCATGGCAGCGGAATGTACTAGATATAGACCACATCCACAACACTGCAATGGATGGCTACCTTTGCTTCAATATCTACAAGGGTTGGATGAAGAGCAACAGCCAAGTGTGCGGTTCAAGCAAAGAAGTATCGGCCAAGAGGAAGAGGGACAAGGACGAAGTCGAGGACGTGGACGAGGACTCTGAGTAAGGTGGCAGTGTTGTTGCTCATGGTGGTTCTAATGTAGTGTCTACCGAAATAGTTGCAAAGTTTAATTTTAGGTGTGCTTAATTTAATTTGATGGGTGTGTTGTGCTAAGCACTGCGTTGGATTTCCCCATAGCGGCGTGCCTATAATCGTCGCGGTAAATGTAGAAAGAACCTGCAACCTGTATATGTCAATGCAAGGATAAGGGTTAAGGCCAGCTAGAAAATGGGTGTGAGAGAGTCCTAGATTAGGGGGTCTCCGGACAGCCGGACTATATCCTTTGGCCGAACTATTGGACTATGAAGATACAAGATTGAAGACTTCGTCTCGTGTCCGGATGGGACTCTACTTGGCGTGGAAGGAAAGCTGGGCAATACGGATGTGTATATCTCCTCCTTTGTAACTGACCTTGTGTAACCCTAGCCCCCTCTGGTGTCTATATAAACCGGAGGGTTTTAGTCCACAGGACAACATACAATCATACCATAGACTAGCTTCTAGGGTTTATCCTCTCCGATCTCGTGGTAGATCTACTCTTGTAATACTCATATCATCAATATTAATCAAGCAGGATGTAGGGTTTTATCTTCGTCAAGAGGGCCCGAACCTGGGTAAAACATCGTGTCCCCTGCCTCCTGTTACCATCCGCCTTAGACGCACAATTCGGGACCCCCTACCCGAGATCCGCCGGTTTTGACACCGGCATTGGTGCTTTCATTGAGAGTTCCACTGTGTCGTCGCCAGAAGGAAGGATGTCTCGTCTTGTCTTTAAAGACGGTACTACTCTTGGGGGAGCTTTGGCTGTCGGCCAAACTCTCCGGCTAGGCGGTTTCATCATGACCGCCTGTTCAGCCACCGCGCCGACCATGACTTCTCGGGTCATCGGAAACAACCTCCATGTCAAAACGGCACTTGCTGAACAGATGGATCCAATGGAGCTCGCTTCCTTAAACGAGCTCTTGGATCGCATCACCGCCTTGGGAGTCGCTACGGACTATGATCGGATTGGGCTTAAACCCGATCAAAGGGAGATTAACTCTCCACCGGTCACCCATCATGTTGCGGTGGTGGAGGAACAATGCGGCAACTCTTCCCTCTATTTTGAGGACTAACTATGTCCGGATTCCTAAGCTCTCCGAGCCGGATACCCGCTTACGGGAGGACATTACCCAAGCCCTGAACCTAGGATCAGGCAGCGGGCCAAATTTATCGGGTAACACTCCGGAACCCGAACTTCCAAAATTGGAAACTCCTCGGCCCCTGGGTCTTAGATCGGGTAGGGATTCAGACTCAAATCCACCCACCCACCCAGACAGAAACGATCTTTCCCACATTAGGCAAGAGCCCCATGAAACAATACATCATTATTGGGCCAGATTCCTCCTTGTGATGGACAAGGTTAAGGACTATCGCGAGGAAGATGCAGTCTCACTTTTCTGCAATAATTGCACGGATAAGGGAATCCTTAACGCCTTAAGTCGCCGTGACATATCACGCTTCGCTGACTTGGCGTCAATAGTACGAAAGTACTGTGCGATGGAAAGTGCCTGGAAAACCGAAACAAAATTTTGGGATAATCCAGCTCCGAATATACACCTAGTCCAAAGTAAAAGGTTGCACTATCGTAAGACACCCGAGCTAGTTGCAAAGAAACAAAAATCCTCTATAGGGCATGGAACCGTACTGGAGGGATGGCTTAACGGACCCTGCAAAATCCATAGTACAGCGGATACAATACCAACACACAGCCTTAGAGCATGTCGGATACTCCGGCAGGTGGCCAAAAGTGGTGAGGATCTTCTTATCCCAAATGCCACAGAGCACCATCCCGTGGATAACAATACGGTGTTAACAGTCTTTAAGACATTTGCGTCAAATAATAGGTGCAAGCGAACACTCTGCAGCATGGCCGAAATCTGCCACGTAGCAGCAATAAATCCATGGAGTGACACGGCTATTACCTTCAATGCCAGTGATGAACCTAAATTCCGAACAGCCCGAGCACCAGCCGCACTGGTCCTTAGTCCAATTGTGGACGGCTTTCGACTCACCAAAGTACTCATGGACGGCGGCAGCAGATTAAACCTCATCTACGAGGAAACTCTTCAAAAAATGAAAATAGACTGGAACCGCATCGAGCAAAGTAGCACAACCTTCAAAGGAATCATACCCAGTCGGGAGGCACGATGCGTTGGAAAAATCACACTAGATGTGGTATTCGGTACGACAGAGAATTATAGGTCCGAAGAAATTACATTTAAAGTGGCCACGTTCAGCAGTGGATACCACGCCCTTTTAGGATGTGAGGCGTTCACGATCTTCCAAGCTATACCCCATTATGGGTACATGAAGCTCAAAATGCCCGAGCCCAACGGAATCATCACTATCGCCAGTGATCCGGACACAGCACTCCATGCCGAAAACAAAACAGCCGAACTGGCCCTCGAGGCATTATCCAAAGCCCTCTCGGCCGAGGAATTAACCATGCTACGCTCCACAGTGGACATGGACGACGTGATACTCGATAAGAGATCCAAGTCCACCTCTTTTAAACCAGCAGATGAAATTGTCAAATTCCAAGTCCACCCAATGGACCCTACAAAATGGCCTCCATCGGTGCATAGTTAAAACCCGCTAAGGGAGTCCTGGATTAGGGGGTGTTCGGGTAGCCGGACTATACCTTTAGCCGGACTCCTGGACTATGAAGATACAAGATGGAAGACTTCGTCCCATGTCCGGATGAGACTTTCCTTGGCGTGGAAGGCAAGCTTGGCGATGCGGATATTCAAGATCTCCTACCATTATAACCGACTCTGTCTAACCCTAACCCTATCTGGTGTCTATATAAACCAGAGGGTTGTAGTCCGTAGGATATCAACTCCATATACAACCATCATACCATAGGCTAGCTTCTAGGGTTTAGCCTCCTTGATCTCGTGGTAGATCTACTCTTGTACTACCCATATCATCAATATTAACCAAGTAGGAGTAGGGTATTACCTCCATCGAGAGGGCCCGAACCTGGGTAAAAACATCGTGTCCCTTGTCTCCTGTTACCATCCAGCCTTGACACACAGTTCAGGACCCCCTACCCGAGATCCGCCGGTTTTGACACCGACATTGGTGCTTTCATTGAGAGTTCCTCTGTGTCGTCGCCTTTAGGCCCGATGGCTCCTTTGATCATCAACAACCATGCGGTCCAGGGTGAGACTTTTCTCCCCGGACAGATCTTCGTCTTCGGCGGCTTCACACTGCGGGCCAATTCGCTTGGCCACCTGGAGCAGATCGAAAGCTACGCCCCTGGCCATCAAGTCAGGTTTGGAAGCCTAAATTACATGGCAGACATCCGCGGAGATTTGATCTTCGACAGATTCGAGCCACAACCAAGCGCGCCGCACCGTCTCGCGGGGCATGATCTAGCACTGTCACCGAACAGTATCCCGGAGGCCGCAAATGCACCAGCTCTGACCCTTAATTCGGAGCCAGTTGTGTCAATCGAGGATGAGCGGTTGCACGTCACCTCGGGGGCTGCGATCTCAAAGGCGATCGAGCCGAACGCCGGCCCCACACTCCGCGTGACTCACGACTCCGAGGATCCGGACTCCTCTCCAGACTCTGAACCCCCCGCGCCCCTGCCGATCGAATCCGATTGGGCGCCAATAATGGAGTTCACCGCCGCGGGCATCTTTCAGCACTCGGCTTTTAGCGATATCCTGAATTCTCTCAAGTCTCTCTCTTTATCAGGAGAGCCCTGGCCGAACTGCGGTCAGCGAGGATGGGATATGGACGATGAAGAAATTCAAAGCCCACCCACCACCCACTTGGTAGCCACTGTCGACAATTTAAACGACGTGCTCAACTTCGACTCCGGAGACATCGACAGCATGGATGACGATGCAGGAGATACCGATGAACCAACGCCCATAGGGCATTGGGCAGCCACCTTATCTCACAATGTGTACATGGTGGATACCCCTAAAGGAAGCGATAACAAGGAAAAAGGGATGGAACGGGAGATCGACCCCCCAAAAAGCAATCAAAGCGTCGGCGTAAACGCCGACCCAAGCCCCGCCTCGATAAAAATCCAGCCATAGAGCAGGACCAGCCGGTAGACGATGAGCAGGCCTTAGAGCAACCGTCCGAACAGGGCAACACGGATAGAGAAACTGAACATCCCTCCTCCGGCGAAAACGGCATTCCGGACGACCTCACGCCGGATAAACCCATGGAGCAGAAGAATCTCCACGAGAGGCTTGTTGCAACTGCACGCAGCCTGAAAGAGCAGAAGCGGAAGCTAAAAATAGCGGAAGATGCACTCCGGATTAGATGGAGCAAAGTAATCAATACCGCAGATAAATACGGCGACGGTCGCTACACTAAAAGCTATCCGAAAAGAAAGTTACTGCCTGAATTCGACGAAGAGGCCCTAGAGCCCTCGCATTAAAAAAATAAGAAAGCCACACGGTCGGATAGACGACCCCATAAAGCAGCAAGCGGCGCCGCACTTAAATCGGCATGCGACCCACCTAAGGATTCGCATCATGGCCCAGTTAGGTCCATTTATGGGCCAAGAAAGCAAGCTCTCGTAAGCAATGCAATAAAGCCATCATCAGAATCCGGCACACCCAAGTACAGGGGCGCCGCACACCCCCTATGTTTCACCAATGAGGTCCTGGACTATGAATTTCCAGAGGGATTCAAACCCGTAAACATAGAGGCATATGATGGAACAACAGACCCTGGAGTCTGGATCGAGGATTATATCCTCCACATACACATGGCTAGAGGAGACGATCTCCACGCCATAAAATATTTACCCCTTAAGCTTAAAGGGCCAGCCCGGCATTGGCTTAAAAGCCTTCCTGAAAACACAATTGGAAGTTGGGAAGAGCTCGAGGATGCTTTCCGAGCAAATTTTCAAGGGACCTATGTCCGCCCTCCGGATGCAGACGATCTTAGTCACATAACTCAACAGTCCGGAGAATCAGCTCGGTAGTTCTGGAATAGATTCCTCACTAAGAAGAATAAGATAGTCAACTGTCCGGACGCCGAAGCCTTAGCAGCTTTCAGGCATAACGTCCGAGACGAATGGCTCGCCGGACACCTCGGCCAAGAAAAGCCAAGAACAATGGCCGCACTAACAAGCCTCATGACCCGCTTTTGTGCAAAAGAGGACAGCTGGTTGGCAAGGTGCAGCCCCAGCGACCCAAGTACATCTGAAACTAGGGATGGAAACAAAAAACCGCGACGCAACAAGGACCGTCTCCGGACTAAGGAAAAAAGTCCAAAGAGCACGGCAGTCAATGCCGGATTCAAAGGCTCACGACAAAATCAGACAAAACCGCCCCTCCAGGATAACAGGGACGATCCATCCAACTTAAATAAAAACCTGGACAGGATATGTCAGATACACAGTACTCCCGGGAAGCATGCTAACCATACCCACAGAGATTGTTGGGTTTTCAAACAATCCGGCAGACTCAATGCCGAACACAAGGGGCTTGACACACCAAGCGAAGACGAGGACGAACCCCAAAAGCAGAGCACCAGGAAACAAAAGAACTTCCCACAAGAAGTAAAAACAGTGAACTTACTTCACATAACAAAACATGCGGCGCCCATAAAGGTACACACCACACGACCTACCCCCAAAGGGTCCCGTCACTGGTTGTCAAAACCAATCATCTTCGATCAGCTAGATTATTCTAGAAATATCAAGAACGCAGGCTGGACTGCCTTGATACTCGATCCAATAATTGGGGGACTCCAGTTTTCAAATGTCCTTATGGACGGCGACAGTGGACTAAACCTGATATATCAGGATACAATCCATCACATGGGGATAAACCCAGCAAGAATCCGCCACAGCAAAACCTCCTTTCAAGGGGTAACACCTGGTCCAGACACCCATTGTATGGGTTTTCTCTGGCTCGAAGTTATATTCGGCTCTACCGATAACTTCCGCCGCGAAAAGCTGACCTTCCATGTCGTCCCGTTCTCAAGTCGCTATCAAGCACTACTGGGACGCGAAGCTTTCGCCCGCTTTAACGCAATACCGCATTATGCATATCTCACACTTAAGATGCCCGGTCCACGAGGCATCATCTCTTTGAAGGGGAAGCACTAAAGTGCGCCTCCCCAAGCAGAGGACTGTGCGGCCGCTTTGACAGCCCCACAGTAAAATGGCCTCACCGGCCAAAAAACTTCGAAATAGGTCATTAAAGGCCACGAACGCGGATAGACGAGTTCGGTACAAAATCATCATTGATGCAGGCTTAGTGGCCATATACCCCCGCACTAGGGGCTCCATGCATATACAATAAGAGACAATAAAGCTCAATTTTATATATTTTACTTTACACTTTGTTTATTTTAAACTTTTGTTCGGCACGGCCCGTTTTCAACTCAGTTCCTCTCTTTTACAGATGAACGTCGTGCGGTGCCCGTCCAGGATACGGCACAACGGAGACACAGGCGCAGACGTGCAGTAGGGACCCATCCTAAAGGATTCTTTTTAGATTAAGACCCTGTGTAAACCTTTTTTACTGTCTCTTGTTGCTACACATCCCCTGGTTTTTTCTGATATAACCAAGGAGGAGGCTGGCGTCTTGGCATGTGGCCACGTCAGAATTTTTGCACGTACCTGGACACTAGGGGCTTTTTTAATAAAGAGTGTTGTTTCGCCCACACTCATAAAGACCGAACACCTTAGGGAGTGTTCGGCGTCGCGAGTTTTGGCATTATATGCATCAGCTCTGAATCATGTCTTCGGTCAAATGTTGGGTTACCCGGCTCCTGAGTTCGGCTACCTTACGTTCCGCTCTATCGGCTAAGGTAGCACTAGGAGAACTACTGCGATTGTGCCCCGGTTCGACCGGGCGAGCACCTCAGTAGAGAAAGCCGAAAACTGACTGTCATGATGTAGCGTGAGACTGGTCAGCCACTCGATGACCTATCGGAATCTATCAGATTCCTCCGCTTTAACGAAGGGCCGCTTCCCGGTCAGGCACATACGCGCCCCGAACTTGGGTGAGCGCAGTCGCCACCAAGGGGCTTCCTAAATAGTCTCACTGTCATGCTCCTATGGCTAAGTGAAAGTGTTAAAGCATTATAGTCCGGTTGCCTGGCCCGTTGCGCTAGCACCTCCTTTGTAGGACCAAGACGTTGGGTTAAGTGTGAAAATGCGTCTTCTGCGAGCACCCCCACACTATGTGCGTGGGGGCTGAAGCCAACGACTGCCATCTTTCAGATTTTGTATATATATATATATATCTTAAAACGGCCGCACAGTAGGTGTTCCCAATACTTGAAGGCACAAGTATAAAAAGGCCACTACAGTTTATCAAAATATTACTTTATAATTACATATGCTTTCATAACATAGCATCTTTCGAGCACTGCGTCTCTATTACACGAGCGCCTTCAAGGACTTCCTGAAAATAGTGCTCGGAGGGTACTCGGCTTTTGTCCGAATCTCGGGACGCGATAACGGTGGTCTCCATCTCTGCCCAGTATGTCTTGACACGGGCAAGATCCATCCTTGCGCCCTCTATGCATGCTGACCTCTTCATTGCATTAATACGCAACACCGCATCAAGGAATTGCTGCACCAAGCTAAAATAACTCTTCGGCTCCGATCTCCCCGGCCACAGATGACCCATGACGTACTTCATGGCGAGTCCGGACAACCTATTCAGTTCGGCCCATTGAGCCAAACGATCGTCCACTGCTAGTGGACGCTCTGGATTGTGAAACTGCGACCAGAAAAGCTTTTCCACTTCGCGATCTTTTTGATCTCGAAAGTGTTTGGTCGCATCAGCAGCACTCGCTGCCAAATCCAGATAGGTATCCTCCACACTCCACATCCGGCCCAACGGAGCAAACTTCGGATCGCAAAATTTCCTTCGCAGCATAAAGGGCTTTCCAGCCGCAATCTGTTCGGCCTGACGCAGCTCCTCCTTCGCAGCTCTCATCGCAGAGCGCGCGTCCTTGGCATTGGCAACGGCCTTCTCTAAGTCCGTCTGTTTCGCCTGGTCTTCTTTCTCAAGAAGTCTGCAATGGTCTGCAGTGCTCTTTAACTTTTCGGCCATCTCGGCCATCTTTTCCTTGCTTGGGCAATGAGCAGCATGTTCGGCTCTCAGCTCTTCAAGGGCTTTCTTGGTAGCCGCATCACTTTCTCTGGCTTGTTCTTTAGCTCGGGCAAGTTCTGCCCTAAGACTCTCCATGGCGGTCGCACCATCTGCGTCAAGCACACACATCGTAAGACACTGGCATAAAACTCTTCTTACCTGATGCCGCCCGAGGAATTAAATACCTTGAGCCTCATCAAGCCGCTTGTTGACAAGCACGATGTCGGCATCTGCCACGTCTAGTTGCCACTTTAGTTCGGCAAAATCATCAGTTCGGCTCGATTCCGGACACCCTGCCGCCTACATTCAAAGGCGACATCTTAGACCTGGGATTATGATCCTCCGCGTGCCGTCATTTCTTGACAACACGCAGAGTCTCAGGGGCTACTATCTACACAGGGCGCATCTTATTCATGCGCAACTAACAAAAGTGTACATTATCTAATGTACCTCAAAACCCGTCAGTAAACTTTTGACGGCCTCATGCAATCTGCTCTCGGCGGATGAGATCCTTTCAATCACCGTGCCCATCAATACACGGTGCTCCTCCGAGATAGAAGCTCGCCCCAGCAGAATCTTTAGTTCCTCCGGCCGAGCACCAGACGATGCCGGACTTGACCCACGACCTCTTTCGAAGGCCGGACGCGGAGAACCTCGGGGGGCCACATAGCTATCTTCCGCCCCTGTCGGATTCAGAGAAACCCTCCGCGAGGACACCTCAGGGTCGCCCGCCTCGCTAGGCGGCACGGCAGGGGGAGGCGTCCTTCTCTCCATCATCTCCGGAAGGAGATCCCCCGAAGACGAGCTCTGCTGAGAAGGGCCAAGGTCCGAGCTACAAGGTAAAAATTCGGTTAATCTCCTCAGATATAAATCAAGGATTTCCCTCATCGCTCAAAAGGAAAATCTTTCTCTACTTACGGCTCGTTGGAGGGCTGATCCCCTTGAGGGCGTAGTTCGGCCGAGGAACTCCCCGGCGTCGGACCCTCTGATGAGGATTTTTCCCCCGCTTCGAGGCCATGGTTTCTGGGTCGTTAGAGGCGGCTCTCTTCTTCCCCTTAGGAGAGGAATTGTCGGTTCCTCCCTTCGAAGTAGCCTCCTTCGAGGAGGCCATAGTTTCCTTGTCCTCCCCCTTGCTTCCCTCCAAAGGCATTATCTCCAGCATCCTGACCAGCACGAGATCCGGCCTGGTTTCGGGAAGGGGAGCCGGACACCTGATCAGCTTTGCCTTCGCTATCCACTCCTGTTTAAAAGGACGACTCTTTTAGGGGCAAGTTTATGACAATTATACGGATAGAAGGTCCGGGCACAAGGTTGCTTACTTGAGTATCCGGGCGGTTGCAGCTTAGACCCGCGTCCTCGGTTAAATCCGGACACATCTCTTGTGATCCGAAGAACAGTTTATACATCTCCGCGGGAGTTGCGCCCATGAAATTCTGGAGAGCTCGCGGTCCCTCTGGATTAAACTCCCACAGGCGAAGGGAGCGATGTTTGCCAGGCAATATTTGGCGAATCAGCATGACCTGCGTCACCTTGACCAGGCTGAGGTCTCCTTCCAAGAGATCCTTAATGCGGCCCTGCAACAAGGGCACGTCTTTGGGCAAACCCCAATCTAACCCTCTGTTGACCCATGACGCTAGCCGTGGTGGGGGACCTGAGCGAAAGGCAGGAGGCGCCACCCACTTGGTGCTCCGGGGAGCGGTGATATAAAACCACTCTCGTTGCCACAAGCCTAGCTCCTCTTGAAAAGAGCCCTCGGGCCATGGAGCATCCGCATTTTTGCTTATAACAGCGCCTCCGCACTCTGCGTGCCGTCCCTTGATCATCTTCGGCTCCACTTTGAAGGTCTTGAGCCATAATCCGGAGTGAGGGGTAACACGGAGGAACGCTTCACACACGACAATGAACAAGGAGATATGGAGGATGGACTCCAGAGCTAAGTCATGGAATTCCAGCCCGTAATAAAACAACAGTCCCCTCACAAAGGGATCCATTAGGAAGCCCAACCCCCGAAGGAATTGAGACATGAACACCACGCTCTCACCAGGCTGGGGACTGGGAATGACCTGCCCTTGAGCAGGCAACCTATGCGAAATTTCGCCGGTTAGGAACTTTGCCTCCCTCAACTTTAGTACGTCCTCTTCCGTGACGGAGGAGGGCGTCCATCGGCCTTGAAGGTCAGAACCGGACATCGTCGAAGGTCCGAAGCGCCTGGAATCTGGAGCCTAGGGTGTTGGAACTCGAGGCGATGGGCAAACTCGCTTGAGATTGAAAAAAGGAGTAAGGCCTTGGTCTCTTTATAAGAGGTTGAATACCAAGAGCCCTCCCCATAACCGTTCGGGACTCGTCTTTAATCGAGGAAACGTGCTAACGGGCACGGTTGGGTTACCCACATCTGTATTGATGAGAATCCCGTAAAAGGGGTACACGATCTCTGCTTTGACAAGACGTGCCAAGGAAACCGCCTTGCAAAACGTGCTGAGGTGGAAAACTAAAAACGATTCGAGTAAAGGACTTGGCCGTAGTGTGATGACGCACTGCGGAATACGTCAGCAGATTTGATTTGTGTTAATATTATTCTCTCTATGGCAATATGTGGAAACTTATTTTGCAGAGTCGGACACTGCTCTTGGTGTTTACAATCTTCTATGAAGGACTTGGAGGAGGAACCCGCCTTGCAATGCCGAAGACAATCTGCGCGCCGGACTCGTCGTCATTGAAGCCTGGTTCAGGGGCTACTGAGGGAGTCCTGGATTAGGGGGTGTTCGGGTAGCCGGACTATACCTTCAGCCGGACTCCTGGACTATGAAGATACAAGATGGAAGACTTCGTCCCGTGTCCGGATGGGACTTTCCTTAGCGTGGAAGGCAAGCTTGGCGATGCGGATATTCAAGATCTCCTACCATTATAACCGACTCTGTGTAACCCTAACCCTATCCGGTGTCTATATAAACCGGAGGGTTGTAGTCCATAGGACATCAACTCCATATACAACCATCATACCATAGGCTAGCTTCTAGGGTTTAGCCTCGTTGATCTCGTGGTAGACCTACTCTTGTACTACCCATATCATCAATATTAATCAAGCAGGAGTAGGGTATTACCTCCATCGAGAGGGCCCGAACCTGGGTAAAAACATCGTGTCCCTTGTCTCCTGTTACCATCCGGCCTTGACACACAGTTCGGGACCCCCTACCCGAGATCCACCGGTTTTTACACCGACATTGGTGCTTTCATTGAGAGTTCCTCTGTGTCGTCGCCTTTAGGCCCGATGGCTCCTTTGATCATCAACAACGATGCGGTCCAGGGTGAGACTTTTCTCCCCAGACAGATCTTCGTCTTTGGCGGCTTCGCACTGCGGGCCAATTCGCTTGGCCACCTGGAGCAGATCGAAAGCTACACCCCTGGCCATCAAGTCAGGTTTGGAAGCCTAAATTACATGGCAGACATTCGCGGAGATTTGATCTTCGACGGATTCGAGCCACAACCAAGTGCGCCGCATTGTCTCGCGAGGCATGATCTAGCACTGTCACCGAACAGTATCCCGGAGGCCGCAAACGCACCAGCTCTGACCCTTAATTCGGAGCCAGTTGTGTCAATCGAGGATGAGCGGTTGCACGTCACCTCGGGGGCTGCGATCTCAAAGGCGATCGAGCCGAACGCCGGCCCCACACTCCGCGTGACTCACGACTCCGAGGATCCGGACTCCTCTCCAGACTCTGAACCGGCATTCATCACACCATACGTTCCCTTCTATTTCAACACAATGCCTTTTGGGCTAAAAAACACCGGCGCAACATATCAGCGCATGATTCAGACATGTCTGGAGAAACAAATCGGCAAAACAGTAGAGGCATACATAGACGATGTGGTCGTCAAAACTAAGCACGTCGACTCTTTGATAAACGACTTGAGGCTCACATTCGACAACCTCCGAACATACGACATTAAGCTCAATCCAGAAAAATGCGTTTTCGGCGTACCAGCCGGAAAGCTCCTGGGTTTCATTGTCTCCAGTAGAGGTATTGAAGCTAACCCGGCCAAAATCCGAGCTTTGTCACAGTTGGCTACCCCAACAGACCTCAAACAAATCCAAAAGTTAATAGGATGCGTGGTGGCTCTAAGTCGCTTTATCTCCCGCTTAGGAGAAAAGGCTTTACCCCTTTATCGCCTCCTCCGGCGCACCAAACACTTTGAGTGGACGGACGCTGCCACAGCCGGATTGGAAGAAATAAAGGCCATTTTGGCAATCAACCCAATCCTGGCTGTGCCAAACATCGGCGAACCAATGCTGTTGTACATTGCGGCAACCCATCAAGTTGTAAGCGCAGTGCTCGTCATCGAACGAGAAGCTGACGGACATAAATTCCCTCTTCAAAAGCCGGTATACTATGTATCCACTGTCCTCACTCCATGCAAATCACGGTACCCACATTATCAAAGATAGCCTACGCGGTATTCATGGCATCCCGAAAGCTGCGACAATACTTTCAAGAGTGTTCGATTACAGTAGCCTCGGAAGTGCCACTTGATATTATAAACAACCGCGACGCTACGGGACGGATTGCCAAATGGGCCATTAAGCTCCTCCCGTTCGACATAACATACAAACCTCGACGAGCCATTAAGTCGCAAGTATTGGCCGACTTCGTCGCCGAATGGACGGAGGCCGAACTCCCTAAAGAGTACGGCGCATACTCCAATTGGATCATGCACTTTGACGGTTCTAAAATGCTGGCTGGTCTAGGGGCTGGCGTCGTCCCGACGTCCCCAACTGGAGATACCGTTCAGTACATACTACAAATATTGTACACAGACTCCAACAATGCAGCCGAATATGAAGCCCTGTTGCATGGTCTTCGGATGCCAGTCTCCATGGGCATTCAACGCCTGGAGGTGCGTGGGGATTCAAACCTTGCAATATCCCAAATAAATGGAGACTTTGACGCCAAGGATCCGAAGATGGCGGCCTACCGAAACGCCATCCTAAAAATGTCAGCTCGGTTCGAGGGGCTCGAATTTCACCATGTGGCTCGGGAAAACAATCAGGCGGCGGAAATCCTTGCCCACATCGGCACAAAACGCGATGCGGTCCCCCCAACATCTTTCTAGAAAAGCTGTTCAAGCCATCCGTAGTGTGGGAAGGGGACACAGGTAACCATAGTCCGGAACCGGCCAAAATACCCGATACCGAATACTCTAACACAATCGGAGGCCCCGCCACCGAAATCACACCTTCAACCCACGTAATAATGGCCATTATAGCCCCGTGGACAGAACCATTCCTGGCCTACCTAACTAGGCAGGAACTTCCGGAGGACCAAAATGAGGCATGCTGCATAGTGCGGTGATCTAAGGCCTACATGGTCCACGAGGGAGAATTGTATAAAAAATCACTACCGGAGTCCTTCAAAGGTGCATCTCCGAAGAGGAAGGGCGAAACCTTTTAGCAAAAAGCCATGCCGGACTCGGCGGTCACCACGCCGCAGCTCGGGCTCTTGTAAGCAAGGCCTTCTGTACATGATTCTATTGGCCAACGGCCCGGGCAGATGCACATGACTTGGTCCAATGTTGCGCCAGTTGCCAGCTCTTTGCAAATCAAAGCCACATGCCACCCACCGCCCTTCAAACAATCCCAATTACGTGGCCCTTCATGGTCTGGGGGCTTGACATGGTTGGATCCCTTAAAGGGGGAACCCACAAGAAAAAATACTTACTGGTCATGGTGGATAAATTCACCAAATGGATAGAGGCCAAGCCTGTTAAAATAGCCGAATCCAGACCAGTGATAGACTTAATATCTGGGGTCGTACACCGTTATGGCATCCCCCACAGCATCATCACTGACAATGGCACAAACTTCACAGCCGATGAGGTAAAACTCTGGTGCAGCAAAATGGGCATCAAGCTCGATTATGCTTCAGTCTATCACCCACAAACCAACAACCAAGTCGAGCGAGCAAACGGTCTTATAATGAGCGGCATTAAACCCAGATTAGTGCGTTCCTTAACGGATTCTAACACGCACTGGGTAGAGGAGCTTGACTCTGTACTCTAGGGGTTGCGGACCACGCCGAATCGTAGTACCGGATAAACACCCTTCTTTATGGTGTACGGCGCAGAGGCAGACTTGCCCTGTGACATAATTCATGACTCACCTCGAGTGCGCATGTACGAAGAAAGAGAAGCCGAGCTCGATCGGCAGGACAGTCTAGACACCCTGGAGGAGGAGTGCGACGTAGCCAAAGCCTGTTCCGCATTTTATCAGCAACAGGCTCGCAGATACCAAAGCAGAGAAGTACGGGCCAAAACTTATAACGTTGGCGAACTAGTTCTACGCCTGTCGGATAAGAAAAAGAACAAGCTCGAGCCCAAATGGGAAGGTCCCTTCATTATTGACCAAGTTCTGACCGGTGGAGTGTACCGACTGCGGGATGCATCGACTAGTCGACTCGAGCCGAACCCATGGAACGTGGCCAGGCTCCAAAGATTCTACGCCTAGCGCCGGACCCTATGTTCGTCCCCTCCCTTTGTCCATTTTTTGCATGTACATTATCTGTCTTGTTTTTCTTTCTTCCTTTCTGTTATTATTTCTCTAGGCTTTTAAGGGCCAACTTGTGCCTCGCTTGCACATTATAGATGCACTAGCCATGCTCATAATACCTGGGGGCTTCTTTCACAGAAGCTTAATTATTTATCTAGGCCTCAGGCCCCGAACATGTGTCATGCTTCCACATGTACCTTTTTTCGCCATTATATGCATCGATATGACTTAAGTTTTGGTCAAGCTGGGTTGCCTGGCTCTTGTATTTATGCCCTACATTCCCGTTAATTCGGCTAGGGAATAAGGGGAGCACCTCCGCGATTGTTACTGCCGGGTCAGCCGGACGTGTACCTCAGACTGGGTGAAGCCGAAAGCTAGTGTTCTTAAGGGAATATTCGGTCGGTGAACAAAAGATGATTTTTATTTATTATCCATATCTGCCCCCAGATGTTTTTCCTACGTTTCCTATCGCAGTCCGGACATGCACTTTAGGGCATGCTTACCCAGGGAAAGGAACCCTTAACGGAACTATTCTCCCTGGAAGATGTTTCTTACTACCCATGTAATATAACATAACTAGTTGGGCACTTGTCTGTTCAAGCACGTATGACCCCTACACCTGGTCTTCACGCATGCCCCGGTTCTTATATAACTGCGCGGGTATTCGGATACACTCCGGACTATCGGGTCCCGAGGTTGAAGCGAAAAGGTCCGCCAAGACAAATGATCTACAATCCGGCTAGAAGGCATTATACATGTCACTTTCATTACATAGTCATGCAGACTGACTAAATTCCTCTTCTATACCATCCAATAGGCGGTCTAGCTTACAATCCTGTTGGGAATACTTTGCGGCTAATTACTTGCCCATAAACTAAGCTAACGGGGATCTCTTTTCTGTCGGGCCCCATAGGTCCGGCCTCGGCCATGTGATTTGGGTCTGCCTTGGTATACCGCGTCTTCACCATGGCCCAGGCTTCTCTGGCACCCTGTCAGCAGGCTGATATCTTCCATAATCGGAAGCACCATCGTGCTCCCTTGAGCTTCTGCGCAAGCTCTACAACGCCCTCTAGCAGGGAGATGGACGGCCACAAGGCCTGGGCAACACCCTGCATCACCTGCCGAACTTGTTCGTGTAGATGTGACAGCTCGGATAGAAGATCACCCACAGACCCGGGCATTTCCTCCATGGGACGACCCGTCAGCATACCTACAGACATAACACTGTTAGTCGGCTTCTTCGCCGAATTCCTTTAAAAGGATTCGTTCAAGCACTTACTGAAAATGCCGCGCCGAAGCCGCTTATTCTCCTTCTCGGAGTCTGCAAGCTAGCCCCGAACGTCTTTTAGTTCCACGCTCAGCTTAATATTGGCGTCTTGGAGATTGTTTTTCTCCCGCCTAACCTCAGTCAGCACACGTTTGCCAGCCTCTAGCTGTCGCATAACATGTCGGTCCTCCGGATTTTCTCCGGATTCATCTGCAACATCTGTTGTTAGATCTGCAGCCATGCTGCACATTATATGGTAACCATCATTCTTTAAAGTAAATGTTACCTGCAGGTGACTTTTTCTGCTCCTCAATGCGGCCACAGCAGCCCGCGGTTGGGTCTTGCATTCCTCTAGCTCCTGTGACAGCCTAGTATTCTTCTCTGTAAGAACCTGCACAATAAAGATGATCCTTAAATCAGTTCTGCTAACTGTTTCAAGTCTCAGGGGCTACTGATACATATAAATCGTCAGATTTACTTACCCGTACATCCTTTATATACTGATCCGTGGGTCTGGCTAGACCATCTTGAGCAGCTCGGAGGTACGCCTCTTCAGAATTGAAGGCATCAAATGCCTCTGGTGAGAAACAAGCGTCACGGAGTACGGCCCAGCAGCACCTATGATTCATGGCGCTTTCCACCTCTGAGTTTGTAGTGGATAATCTATCTACATACTCTGTAGGGGGATTATCCGGCGCCCGCCCCATATCGGCTTCCGCCTCTATGTCCGGTCCTGGCGCCCGGCTGGTGGAAGTGTGATTAGTGACATCGCCGGACATATTCCGGCGAGCGTTTTTTCTATGGAAGAAACACAGGCGTCATTATATTTAGAGAAAGACGACAACCACGGAGCAGGGTTTGTTATACCTTTGCGCCGGCGTATCCGTCCTGACCGCCTTCCTTTTTGGCCTACCCGGCCTCGGTGCCTCCTGTTGGCGCGTTGCTGCGGGTTCGGCAGGGCGTCCCGAATGCCTTCCCTATAAAAATGCCATGTGTATATGGTGGGTGAAGTGTCTAAAAAGGGATCCTAGTTTTGGAGTTGGGATTTTTGGTTTTTCTTACGTGCGATGCAGGGAGCAGTCCGGGATAGTCGGCCGTAATGGCCACCATGGCATCGTCGCAGCTTAACTAACAGAACTGTCGGTCTATCAGCTCCACGAATATAACTGAATCTTCTTCTAGTCTGGAGTCGAGGGCCTGGTCAGGGTCCTCTGGTTGTGGAGAAGGGCTGCTGACCTCCTTTATGGCCTTTCGCAGTTCCTGCCGCAAAGGGGCAAGGTGAATACTTACAACAAAGAATGCGGGAAAAATGGGAGCGGTGAGATATAACTTACCCAGCTTGGAGGATTGTACATGGAGAATCCATCCCGTGGCTTGATGCGGGTGAACTCCTCTTCCTCACCCTTGAACAATTCGGACGGAATTTTCGCTAAAGCGACAGCATTGTCCGGACCCTTACGCCCGCAGCGGGTGGCGTCATCCGCCCCGTTATAACACCACAAGGGGTGCCCATGATATTGAAGTGGTTGCACTCCCCGCATTATGCAAATCGACATAACTTCCATTACTGTCAATCCTGATCGAGCCAGTGCTTTAATTCGGTTCATCAGATAGAGGACTTCTCCATTCTCTTCCACCTGGGGGCTCCGTGGGCGCCAACTTCGGCGTTTCTTCAGAGGAGCATTGTTGAACTCAGGAAGAGCCCGCCGAACAGGGTTCAGAAGGGGAACGTCCTCCATATAAACCATTCTGAAGGCTAGTCTTTGGGTGACTTCTTCGGAGTACCAGACAGGTATCCAGTATCAGCGATGTGCCATATTTCGGCTCCACCCACTTGATAAAGTGACCCCCTCTGTGTGCGAGGGACGAGGTAGAATAGCCTTTTCTACAGCTCGAAGTGAGCCTCGCAGCGCAGGAACAACTCGTAGAGAGCCACATAGCCGGCGATATGTAGGATGGAGGCGGGGGTGAAATTGTGTAATTGGAGGTCATAGAACTCCAGGAGCCCGCGGAGGAACGGATGAATTGGAAATCCGAGTCCCCTTAATAGATAGGGAACAAGGCAGACCCGTTCCCCCATAGAGGGACAGGGAAAGCTCTCCGCTTGCTTCCCGCCATTATAGGTGGCAAGCCCGGCTCGAATGGGCACCATGTACGTCGGAGGGAGAAATCCCTTAGTCTGTAGTTTGACTAAACGACTGTGTGGGACTGAACACCTCTCCCAATCACCGGGCTTAGGGCTTCGGGGGCGGGAGGAGGAGCTGCGGAGGTCGGCCATGCTGGAATGGATCTTTCCGGAACGCGCTCTGATGGACTCTCGCTAGGGGAGGATGGTATGGATTGGATCTAAGGATCCCCATCCCTTTAATAGACAATTTACTTATCTGGCTAGGGGGCGAATGTAAAAACACCCTGGCGCCTCGTATTCATTCGACGCGTGGGAGAAAGCCCTTATTGGGCACAGAAGCCAAGAGGTCCAAACATTTATGAGACCGGACACTGCTTTACAAACGTTCGAAAGATGGAGAAGAACCCGCCTTGCAATGCCGAAGACAATACTGCGCGCCGGACTCATCGTCATTGAAGCCTGGTTCGGGGGCTACTGAGGGAGTCCTGGATTAGGGGGTATCCGGACAACCGTATTATATCCTTTGGCCGGACTGTTGGACTATGAAGATACAAGATTGAAGACTTCGTCTCGTGTCCAGATGGGACTCTACTTGGCGTGGAAGGCAAGCTGGGCAATACGGATGTGTATATCTCCTCCTTTGTAACTGACCTTGTGTAACCCTAGCCCCCTCTCGTGTCTATATAAACCGGAGGGTTTTAGTCCGCAGGACAACATACAATCATACCATAGGCTAGCTTCTAGGGTTTAGCCTCTCCGATCTTATGGTAGATCTACTCTTGTAATACTCATATCATCAATATTAATCAAGCAGGACGTAGGGTTTTACCTCCGTGAAGAGGGCCCGAACCTGGGTAAAACATTGTGTCCCTTGCCTCCTGTTACCATCCGCCTTAGACACACAGTTCGGGACCCCCTACCCGAGATCCGCCGGTTTTGACACCGAAGGGCGCCCTCCACCCTCGTGACAGAGGGTCCAAGTCTCCTGGGTCTTATCTCATGAGAAAATCGCGTTCCCGAAGGTTTCATTCCATTTGGACTCCGTTTGATATTCTGTTTCTTCAAAACACTAAAATAGGCAAAAAACAGCAATTCTGGGCAGGGCCTTCGGTTAATAGGTTAGTCCCAAAAATAATATAAAAGTGGGAAATAAAGCCCAATATAGTCCAAAACAGTAGGTAATATAGCATGGAGCAATCAAAAATTATAGATACATTGGAGACGTATCAAGCGTCCCAAAGCTTCATTCCTGCTCGTCCTTGAGTAGGTAAATGATAAAAACAGAATTTTTGATGCGAAGTGCTACTTGGAATAATTTCAATGTAAATCTTCTTAATTGTGGTATGAATATTCAGATTCAAAAGATTCAAGACAAAAGTTCATGTTGACATAAAAATAATAATACTTCAAGCATACTAACAAAGCAATTATGTCTTCTCAAAATAACATGGCCAAAGAAAGCTATCCCTACAAAATCATATAGTCTGGCTATGCTCTATCTTCACCACACAAAGTATTTAAATCATGCACAACCCCGATGACAAGCCAAGCAATTGTTTCATACTTTTGACATTTTCAAAACCTTTTCGATCTTCACGCAATACATGAGCGTGAGCCATGGATATAGCACTATATGTGGAATAGAATGGTGGTTGTGGAGAAGACAAAAAGAGGGGAAGATAGTCTCACATCAACTAGGCGTATCAATGAGCTATGGAGATGCCCATCAATAGATATCAATGTGAGTGAGTAGGGATTGCCATGCAACAGATGCACTAGAGCTATAACTATATGAAAGCTCAACAAAAGAAACTAAGTGGGTGTGCATCCAACTCGCTTGCTCATGAAGACCTAGGGCATTTTGAGGAAGCCCATCATTGGAATATACAAGCCAAGTTCTATAATGAAAAATTCCCACTAGTATATGAAAGTGACGGAATGAGAGACTCTCTATCATGAAGATCATGGTGCTACTTTGAAGCACAAGTGTGGTAAAAGGATAGTAACATTGTCCCTTCTCTCTTCTTCTCTCATTTTTTTGTTTGGGCCTTCTCATTTTTTTATGGCCTCTTTTTTTATTTTTCGTCCGGAGTCTCATCCCGACTTGTGGGGGAATCATAGTCTCCATCATCCTTTCCTCACTTGGGACAATGCTCTAAAAATGATGATCATCACACTTTTTATTTTTCTTACAACTCAACAATTACAACTCAATAGTTAGAACAAAATATGACTCTACATGAATGCCTCCGGCGGTGTACCGGGATATGCAATGAATCAAGAGTGACATGTATGAAAGAATTATGAACGGTGGCTTTGCCACAAATACGATGTCAACTACATGATCATGCTAGCAATATAACAATGATGGAGCGTGTCATAATGAACGGAATGGTGGAAAGTTGCATGGCAATATATCTCGGAATGGCTATGGAAATGCAATGGTAGGTAGGTATGGTGGCTGTTTTGAGGAAGGTATTTGGTGGGTGTATGATACCGGCGAAAAGTGCGCGGTATTAGAGAGACTAGCAATGGTGGAAGGAAGGAATGTGCGTATAATCCATGGACTCAACATTAGTCAAAAAGAACTCATATACTTATTGCAAAAATCTAGAAGTTATCAAAGCAAAGTATTACGCGCATGCTCCAAGGGGGATAGATTGGTAGGAAAAGACCATCGCTCGTCCCTGACCGCCACTCATAAGGAAGACAATCAATAAATAAATCATGCTCCGACTTCATCACATAACGGTTCACCATACGTGCATGCTACGGGAATCACAAACTTTAACACAAGCATTTCTCAAATTCACAACTACTCAACTAGCATGACTCTAGTATCACCATCCTCATATCTCAAAACAATTATCAAGCATTAATTTTTTTCTTAGTATTCAACGCACTCAAAAGAAAGTTTTACAAATCTTGAATACCAAGCATATTATTATTAAGAAAATTACCATGCTATTAAGACTCTCAAAATAATCTAAGTTAAGCATGAGAGATCAATAGTTTCTATAAAACAAATCCACCACCGTGACCTAAAATATATAAGTGAAGCACTAGAGCAAAACTATAAACTCAAAAGATATAAGTGAAGCACTAGAGTAAAACTATAGAGCTCAAAAGATATAAGTGAAGCACATAGAGTATTCTATCAAATTCCAAATTATGTATGGATCTCTCAAAAGGTGTGTACAGCAAGGATGATTGTTGTAGACTAACAAGCAAAGAATCAAATCATAAAAGACGCTCCAAGCAAAACACATATCATGTGGTGAATAAAAATATAGCTCCAAGTAAAGTTACCGATAGAAGTAGACGAAAGAGGGGATGCCTTCTGGGGCATCCCCAAGCTTTGACTTTTTGGTGTCCTTATATTATCTTGGGGGTGACATGGGCATCCCCAATCTTAGGCTGTTGCCATTCCTTGTTCCATAATCCATCAAATCTTTACCCAAAACTTGAAAACTTCACAACACAAAACTTAAAGTAGAAAATCTCGCGAGCTCCGTTAGCGAAAGAAAACAAAAGACCACTTCAAGGTACTGTACTGAACTCATTATTTATTTATATTGGTGTTAAACTACTGTGTTACAACTTCTATATGGTTTATAAACTATTTTACTAGCCATAGATTCATGAAAATAAGCAAACAACACACGAAAAACAGAATCTGTCAAAAACAGAACAGTCTGTAGTAATCTGTAGCTAGCGCAAGATATGGAACCCCAAAAATTCTAAAATAAATTTCTGGAAGTGAGGAATTTATCTATTAATCATCTGCAAAAAGAATTAACTAAATATAACTCTCCAAATAAAAATGACAGCAGTTCTCGTGAGCGCTAAAGTTTCTATTTTTTACAACAAGTTCAACAAGACTTTCCCCAAGTCTTCCCAACGGTTCTACTTGGCACAAACACTAATTAAACACAAAAAACAAAACCAAAACAGAGGCTAAATAATTTATTTATTAATAAACATGAGCAAAAAGCAAGGAATAAAATAAAATTTGGTTGCCTCCCAACAAGCGCTATCGTTTAACGCCCCTAGCTAGGCATAACAAGCAAGAATAGATCTAGGTATTGCCATCTTTGGTAGGCAATCCATAAGTGGCTCTCATGATAGATTCATATGGTAATTTTATTTTATTTCTAGGTAAGTGTTCCATGCCCTTTTTAATGGAAATTGAAATCTAATATTCCCTTCCTTCATATCAATAATTGCACCAACCGTTCTAAGAAAGGTCTACCGAGAATAATAGGGCAAGAAGGATTGCAATCTATATCAAGAACGATAAAATCAACGGGCACATAATTCCTATTTTCAACAATAATAACATCATTAATTCTTCCCATAGGTTTCTTAATAGTGGAATCCACAAGATGCAAGTTTAGAGAGCAATTACCAAAATCACGGAAATCTAGCAAATCACACAAAGTTTTGGGAATAGTAGAGACACTAGCACCCAAATCACACAAAGCATAAAACTCATAATCTTTAATTTTAATTTTAATAGTAGGTTCCCACTCATCATAAATTTTTTTAGGGATAGAAACTTTCAACTCAAGTTTTTCTTCATAAGATTGCATCAAGGCATCAACGATATGTTCAGCAAAGGCTTTATTTTGACTATAAGCATGAGGAGAATTTAGCACGGATTGCAACAAGGAAATACAATCGATTAAAGAGCAATTTTCATAATTAAATTCCTTGAAATCCAATATAGTGGGTTTAGCATCATCTAGGGTTTTATTTCTTTTAATCCCACTTTTATCAATTTCACCATCAAGATCTAAATACTCCGAATTTTTAGAACGCCTTCTAGGTAAAGGTGGATCATATTCGGTCCCATCATTATCAAGATTAATATTGAAAAACAAAGATTTAATATGGGACACATCAATAACTTTTAGATCTTCATCTTTATTTTCATATGAATTGGAAGAACACGCTTTAATAAAGGCATCTTTCATAGCACGCGTCCTAGCGGTTCTTTCCTTGCACTCATCAATGGAAATTCTCATGGCTTTGAGAGACTCATTGATATCATGCTTAGGAGGAATAGATCTAAGCTTTAAAGAATCAACATCAAGAGAAATTCTATCAATGTTCCTAGCCAAATCATCAATCTTAAGCAATTTTTCTTCAATCATAGCATTAAAATTCTTTTGCGAAGAAATAAATTCTTTAATATTAGATTCAAAATTAGAGGGCATCTTATTATAATTTCATTAAGAACTATTGTAGGAATTACCATAATTATTACAGTGATTACTAGGATAAGGCCTAGAGTTGAAATTTCCTCTGTACGCATTGTTACCAAAATTATTCCTACCAACAAAATTCACATCCATAGATTCATTATTATTCTCAATCAAATTAGACAAAGGCATATCATTAGGATCAGATGAAACACTCTTAGTAGCAAATAATTTCATAAGTTCATCCATCTTTCCACTCAAAACATTAATTTCTTCTATCACATGCACTTTTTATTAGTGGATCTTTCAGTGTGCCATTGAGAATAATTAACCATAATATTATCTAGGAGTTTAGTAGTATCTCCTAAAGTGATTTCCATAGAAGTGCCTCCCGCGGCCGAATCTAAAATATTTCTAGAAGCAAAATTCAATCCGGCATAAAATTTTGTATAATCGTCCACAAATTCAAACCATGAGTAGGGCAATTACGTATCATTAATTTAATTCTCTCCCAAGCTTGTGCAACATGTTCATGATCAAGTTGCTTAAAATTCATAATATCGTTTCTAAGAGAGATGATCTTAGCGGGAGGAAAATACTTAGAGATAAAAGCATCTTTGCACTTATTCCATGAATCAATACTATTTTTAGGCGAATATGAAAACCAAGCTTTAGCATGATCTCTAAGCGAAAAAGTAAATAGCTTCAATTTAACAATACATTATCGACATCTTTCTTCTTTTGCATGTCACACAAATCAACGAAGCTATTAAGATGGGTAGCGACGTCTTCACTAGGAAGGCCGGAGAACGGATCTTTCATGACAAGATTCAACAAAGCAGCATTAATTTCACAAGATTCGGCATCGGTAAGAGGAGCAATCAGAGTGCTAAGGAAATCATTATTGTTGGTATTGGTGAAGTCACACAATTTGGTATTATCTTGAGCCATCGCGACAAACAAGCAATCTAACACACGAGCAAACAAAAAGCAAACATGCAAAAGAGGCATATAGAGAGGGGGGTAGAGAGAGGGAGGGAGAATAAAACAACAAGGGTGAAGTTGGGGAGAGGAAAATGAGAGGCAAATGGCAAATAATGTAATGCGGGAGATAGGGATTATGATGGGTACTTGGTATGTTGACTTTTGCACAGACTCCCCGGCAACGGTGCCAGAAATTCTTCTTGCTACCTCTTGACCACTGCGTTGGATTTCCCCGAAGAGGAGAAGATGATGCAGCAAAGTAGCGTAAGTATTTCCCTCAGTTTTAGAGAACCAAGGTATCAATTCAGTAGGAGGCTACGCGCGAGTCCCTCGTACCTACACATAGAGTCATATTTTGTTCTAAGTATCGAGTTGTAATTGTTGAGTTGTAAGAAAAATAAATGTGTGATGATCATCATTATTAGAGCATTGTCCCAGTGAGGAAAGAATGATGGAGACTATGATTCCCCCACAAGTCGGGATGAGACTCCAGACGAAAAAAAGAGAGGCCAAAGAAGCCCAAAAAAAAGAGAAAGGCCATATAGAAATAAAAAAATATAAAAAAATGAGAGAAAAGGAGAGAAGGGACAATGTTACTATCCTTTTACCACACTTGTGCTTCAAAGTAGCACCATGATCTTCATAGTAGAGAGTCTCTCATGTTATCACTTTCATATACTAGTGGGAATCTTTCATTATAGAACTTGGCTTGTATATTCCAATGATGGGCTTCCTCAAATTGCCCTAGGTCTTCATGAGCAAGCAAGTTGGATGCATACCCACTAGTTTCTTTTGTTGAGCTTTCATATATTTATAGCTCTAGTGCATCCGTTGCATGGCAATCCCTACTCACTCACATTGATATCTATTAATGGGCATCTACATAGCCCGTTGATACGCCTAGCTGATGTGAGACTATCTTCTCCCTTTTTGTCTTCTCCACAACCACCATTCTATTCCACCTATAGTGATATATCCATGGCTCACGCTCATGTATTGCGTGAAGATTGAAAAAGTTTTGAAAAAGTTAGAGTATGAAACAATTGCTTGGCTTGTGATCGGGGTTGTGCATGATTTAAATACTTTGTGTGGGGAAGATGGAGCATAGCCAGACTATATGATTTTGTAGGGATAACTTTCTTTAGCCATGTTATTTTGAGAAGACATAATTGCTTTGTTAGTATGCTTGAAGTATTATTATTTTCTATGTCAATATAAACCTTTGTCTTGAATCTTTCTAATCTGAATATTCATACCACAATTAAGAACATTTGCATTGAAATTATGCCAAGTAGCACTCCGCATAAAAAATTCTCTTTTTATCATTTACCTACTCGAGGATGAGCTGGAATTAAGCTTGGGGATGCGTGATACGTCTCCAACGTATCTATAATTTTTGATTGCTCCATGCTATATTATCTACTGTTTTGGACTATATTGGGCTTTATTTTCCACCTTTATATTATTTTTGGGACTAACCTATTAACCGGAGGCCCAGCCCAGAATTGCTGTTTTTTTGCCTATTTCAGTGTTTCGAAGAAACAAAATATCAAACAGAGTCCAAACGGAATAAAATCTTCGGGAACGTGATTTTCTCACCGAACGTGATCCAGGAGACTTGGACCCTGCTCCAAGGAACAAAAGAGGCGGTCACGAGGGTGGGGGGCGCCCCCCCTAGGGCGCGCCCCCTGCCTCGTGGGTCCCTCGTTGCTCCTCCCACGTACTTCTTCCTCCTATATATACACACGTACCCCCAAACGATCAAAACAGGAGCCAAAAACCTAATTCCACCGCCGCAACTTTCTGTATCCACGAGATCCCATCTTGGGGCCTATTCCGGAGCTCCGCCGGAAGAGGGCCGTCATCACGGAGGGCTTCTACACCACCATAGCCTCTCCGATGAAGTGTGAGTAGTTTACCTCAGAACTTTGGGTCCATAGTTAGTAGCTAGATGGCTTCTTCTCTCTCTCTTTGAATCTCAATACAAAGTTCTCCCCTTCTCTTGTGGAGATCTATTCGATGTAATCTTCTTTTTGCGGTGTGTTTGTTGAGATCGATGAATTGTGGGTTTATGATCAAGTCTATCTATAAATAATATTTGAATCTTCTCTGAATTCTTTTATGTATGATTGGTTATCTTTGCATTGTCTCTTCGAATTATCCGTTTGGTTTGGCCAACTAGATTGGTAGTTCTTGCCATGGGAGAAGTGCTTAGCTTTGGGTTCGATCTTGCGGTGTCCTTACCCAGTGACAGAAGGGGCAGCAAGACACGTATTGTATCGTTGCCATCGAGGATAACAAGATGGGGTTTAATTCATATTGCATGAATTTATCTCTCTACATCATGTCATCTTGCTTAAGGTGTTACTCTGTTTTTAACTTAATACTCTAGATGCATGCGGGATAGCGGGCGATGAGTGGAGTAATAGTAGTAGATGCAGAATCGTTTCGATCTACTTGTCACGGACGTGATGCCTATATACATGATCATGCCTAGATATTCTCATAATTATGCTCAATTCTATCAATTGCTCAACAGTAATTTGTCCACCCACCGTAGAATACTTATGCTCTTGAGAGAAGCCGCTAGTGAAACCTATGGCCCCCGGGTCTATTCTCATCATATCAATCTCCATCACTTTAATATTGTTTTGCTATTTACTTTGCCTTTACTTTTTTTCTTGCATCTTTATATCAAAAATACCAAAAATATTCTATCTATCAGATCTCACTCTCATAAGTGACCGTGAAGGGCTTGACAACCTCTAATCGCGTTGGTTGCGAGTAGCTATCGCTTTGTGCAGGTACAAGGGACTTGAGCGTGGCCTCCTACTGGATTGATACCTTGGTTCTCAAAAACTGAGGGAAATACTTACGCTACTCTGCTGCATCATCCCTTCCTCTTCGGGGAAAACCAACGCAAGCTCAAGATGTAGCAAGAAGGATTTCTAGCACCGTTGCCGGGGAGTCTACGCAAAAAGTCAATATACCAAGTACCCATCACAATCCCTATCTCTCGCATTACATTATTTGCCATTTGCCTCTCGTTTTCCTCTCCCCCCAATTCACCCTTGCCGTTTTATTTGCCCTCTCTCTCTATCCTCCCTCTCCGTTTGCCTCTTTTGTCCGCTTGCTTTTTGTTTGCTCGTGTGTTAGATTGCTTGCTTGTCGCGATGGCTCAAGATACTACCAAATTGTGTGACTTCACCAATACCAATAATAATGATTTCCTTAGCACTCCGATTGCTCCTCTTACCGATGATTAATCTTGTGAAATTAATACTGCTTTGTTGAATCTTGTTATGAAAGATCAATTCGCCGGCCATCCTAGTGAAGATGCCGCTACTCATCTGAATAGCTTCATTGATTTATGTGATATGCAAAAGAAAAAAGATGTCAATACTGATGTCGTTAAATTGAAGCTATTTCCTTTTTCTCTTAGAGATCGTGCTAAAGCTTGGTTTTCGTCTTTGCCTAAGAATAGTATTGATTCATGGAACAAGTGCAAAGATGCTTTTATCTCTAAGTATTTTCCTCCCGCTAAGATCATCTCTGTTAGAAACGATATTATGAACTTTAAACAACTTGATCATGAACATGTTGCACAAGCTTGGGAGAGAATGAAATTAATGATACGTAATTGCCCTACTCATGGTTTGAATTTGTGGATGATTATACAAAATTTTTATGCCGGATTGAATTTTGCTTCTAGAAATCTTTTAGATTCGGCCGCGGGAGGCACTTTTATGGAAATCACTTTAGGAGATGCTACTAAACTCCTAGATAATATGATGGTTAATTATTCTCAATGGCATACTGAAAGAACATCTAATAAAAAAGTGCATGCGATAGTAGAAATTAATGTGTTCAGTGGAAAGATGGATGAACTTATGAAATTATTTGCTACTAAGAGTGTTTCGTCTGATCCTAATGATATGCCTTTGTATACTTTGATTGAGAATAACAATGAATCTATGGATGTGAATTTTGTTGGTAGGAATAATTTTGGTAACAACGCTTATAGAGGGAATTTTAATCCTAGACCATATCCTAGTAATCCTTATAATAATTATGGGAATTCCTACAACAACTCTTATGGAAATTATAATAAGATGCCCTCTGATTTTGAATCTAATATTAAAGAATTTATTTCTTCGCAAAAGAATTTTAATGCTATGATTGAAGAAAAATTGCTTAAGATTGATGATTTGGCTAGGAACATTGATAGAATTGCTCTTGATGTTGATGCTTTGAAACTTAGATCTATTCCACCTAAGCATGATATTAATGCGTCTCTAAAAGCCATGAGAATTTCAATTGATGAGTGTAAAGAAAGAACCGCTAGGATGCGTGCTTCCAAAGATGCCTTTATTAAAGCGTGTTCTTCCAATTCCTATGAAAGTAATGATGAAGATCTAAAAGTTATTGATGTGTCTCCAATTAAATCTTTGTTTTGCAATATGAATCTTGATGAAACTGAATATGATCTTCCTTTACCTAGAAGGCGTTATAAAAATTTGGAGTGTTTAGATCTTAATGATGAAATTGATGAAAGTGGGATGGAAAGAAATAAAAATCTAGATGTTGCTAAACCCACTATATTGGATTTCAAGGAATTTTATTATGAAAATTGCTCTTTAATTGATTATATTTCCTTGTTGCAATCCTGCTAAATTCTCCACATTCTTATAGTCGAAACAAAGCCTTTACCGAACATATTGTTGATGCCTTGATGCAATCCTATGAAGAAAAACTTGAGTTGAAAGTTTCTATCCCTAGAAAACTCTATGATGAGTGGGAACCAACTATTAAAATTAAAATTAAAGATCATGAGTTTTATGCTTTGTGTGATTTGGGTGCTAGTGTCTCTACTACTCCTAAGACTTTGTGTGATTTACTAGATTTCTGTAACTTTGATGATTGCTCTCTAAACTTGCATCTTGAGGATTCCACTATTAAGAAACCTATGGGAATTATTAATGATGTTCTTATTATTGCAAATAGGAATTATGTGCCCATATATTTCATTGTTCTTGATATATATTGCAATCCTTCTTGCCCTATTATTCTTGGTAGACCTTTCCTTAGAACGGTTGGTGCGATAATTGATATGAAGGAAGGGAATATTAGATTTCAATTTCCATTAAAAAGGGCATGGAACACTTTCCAAGAAAGAAAATAAAATTACCATATGAAACTATCATGAGAGCCACTTATGGACTGCCTACCAAATATGGCAATACCTAGATCTATTCTTGCTCGTTATGCCTAACTAAGGGCGTTAAACGATAGCGCTTGTTGGGAGGCAACCAATTTTATTTTTATTCCTTGCTTTTTGCTCCTGTTTAGTAATAAATAAATTATTTAGCCTCTTTTTATTTTGTGTTTTTTGTGTTTAATTAGTGTTTGTGCCAAGTAGAACCGTTGGGAAGACTTGGGGAAAGTCTTGTTGAACTTGCTGTAAAAAACAAAAACTTTAGCGCTCACGAGAACTGTTGTAATTTTTATTTGAAGAGTTATATTTAGTTAATTATTTTTTCAGATGATTAATAGATAAATTCCTCACTTCCATCAATTTATTTTAGAATTTTTGGGGTTACAGATCTTGCGCTAGCTACAGATTACTACAGACTGTTCTGTTTTTGACAGATTCTATTTTTCGTGTGTTGTTTGCTTATTTTGATGAATCTATGGCTAGTAAAATAGTTTATAATCCATAGAGAAGTTGGAATACAGTAGGTTTAACACCAATATAAATAAATAATGAGTTCATTACAGTACCTTGAAGTGGTCTTTTGTTTTCTTTCGCTAACGGAGCTCACGAGTTTTCTATTTTGAGTTTTGTGTTGTGAAGTTTTCAAGTTTTGGGTGAATTCTTTTGATGGATCATGGGACAAGGAGTGGCAAGAGCCTAAGCTTGGGGATGCCCATGGCACCCCCAAGATAATCCAAGGACACCAAAAATTTAAAGCTTGGGGATGCCCCGGAAGGCATCCCCTCTTTTCGTCCACTTCCATCGGTAATTTACTTGGAGCTATATTTTTATTCACCAACATGATATGTGTTTTTCTTGGAGCGTCTTGTATTATTTGTGTCTTTGTTTGATAGTATACCACAATCATCCTTGCTGTACACACCTTTTGAGAGAGCCATACATGAATTAAAATTTGATAGAATACTCTATGTGCTTCACTTATATCTTTTGAGCTAGATAATTTTGCTCTATGTGCTTCACTTATATCTTTTGAGCTAGATAATTTTGCTCTATGTGCTTCACTTATATCCTTCGAGTTAGATAATTTTGCTCTATCTCCTTCACTTAGATCTTTTAGAGCACGGTGGTGGATATGTTTTAAAGAAACTATTGATCTCTCATGCTTCACTTAAATTAATTTGAGAGTCTCTTAAATAGCATGGTAATTTGCCTAATAATAATATGCTTGGTATTCAAGATTTGTGAAACTATCTTTTGAGTGTGTTGAATACTAAGAAAAGATTGAAGCATGATAATTGTTTTGAGATATAGAGGTGATAATATTAAAGTCATGCTAGTTGAGTAGTTGTGAATTTAAAGAATACTTGTGTTGAAGTTTGTGATTCCCGTAGCGTGCACATATGGTGAACCATTATGTGATGAAGTCGGAGCATGATTTATTTATTGATTGTCTTCCTTATGAGTGGCGGTTGGGGACGAGCGATGGTTTTTTCCTACCAATCTATCCCCCTAGGAGCATGCATGTAGTACTTTGCTTTGATAGCTTCTAAATTTTTGCAATAAGTATATGAGTTCTTTATGACTAATGTTGAGTCCATGGATTATACGCACTCTCACCCATCCACCCTTGCTAGCCTCTCTAATACCGTGCGACTTTCGCCGGTATCATACACCTACCATATACCTTCCTCAAAACAGCCACCATACCTACCTATTATGGCATTTCCATAGCCATTCCGAGATATATTGCCATGCAACTTTCCACCATCTAGTTCATCATGATACATTCATCATTATCATATTGCATATCCCGGTACACCGCCGGATGCATTCACATAGAGTCATATTTTGTTCTAAGTATCGAGTTGTAATTGTTGAGTTGTAAGAAAAATAAAAGTGTGATGATCATCATTATTAGAGCATTGTCCCAGTGAGGAAAGAATGATGGAGACTATGATTCCCCCACAAGTCGGGATGAGACTCTGGACGAAACAAAAGAGAGGCCAAAGAAGCCCAAAAAAAGAGAAAGGCCATATAGAAATAAAAAAATATATAAAAAAATGAGAGAAAAAGAGAGAAGGGACAATGTTACTATCCTTTTACCACACTTGTGCTTCAAAGTAGCACCATGATCTTCATAGTAGAGAGTCTCTCTTGTTATCACTTTCATATACTAGTGGGAATCTTTCATTATAGAACTTGGCTTGTATATTCCAATGATGGGCGTCCTCAAATTTCCCTAGGTCTTCATGAGCAAGCAAGTTGGATGCACACCCACTAGTTTCTTTTGTTGAGCTTTCATATATTTATAGCTCTAGTGCATCCGTTGCATGGCAATCCCCACTCACTCACATTGATATCTATTAATGGGCATCTCCATAGCCCGTTGATACGCCTAGTTGATGTGAGACTATCTTCTCCCTTTTTGTCTTCTCCACAACCACCATTCTATTCCACCTATAGTGTTATATCCATGGCTCACGCTCATGTATTGCGTGAAGATTGAAAAAGTTTTGAAAAAGTTAGAGTATGAAACAATTGCTTGGCTTGTCATCGGGGTTGTGCATGATTTAAATACTTTGTGTGGGGAAGATGGAGCATAGCCAGACTATATGATTTTGTAGGGATAACTTCTCCCTAGGGTGTGCCCCCTGCCTCGTGGGCCCCTCATTGCTCCTCCGGCGTACTTCTTCCTCCTATATATACACACTGTCGGTGGGAACGACACCTATGGGATCACAAGAATCCCTACTGTGGTTAGCGGGGCGCGGGGTCGTGAGAAGAGCAGATCAAACAGATAGCACACGATTCGTTTATCAAGGTTCGGGCCGCGAGGATGCGTAAAACCCTACTCCTGCTTTGGTGGATTGTATATATGTGTTCTTGAGCTAGCTATGGGGCGTGAGGAGCTCCAAAAAGCCGAATCCTTCCTCTGGTCGCCTCGGGCCTCCTTTTATAGAAAAAAGGGGTTGCCACAGTGGCACAGAGGAGGTGGAAAGGATAAAGTGCTGCGAGGTTATCCCTCGCATCACATGACAAGGCACATTTAATGCGTCTTGCTTAGGTGTCCTTGCTTTATCGGGGACGGGGGAGAAACCTGTCTCGTTCATCGCTGCTCCTTCTTGTGTCGACACGCGCCCTGGCCAGCAACGCTTGCAATGCCATGTAGGTAGGCAGGCAGCTGAGGTGGCACAGTGGTGGGTCTTTCACGAAGATCTGCATGCCGCCACGCGGGTGCCTGCCCAGCTAGTTGGGTCGGCAGCTGCATGCATGCGGTGGTGGAGGTTTAGTCGGCATGGGCCTGATGCTGGCCCTGCGGGTGTCCTCGGCAAGGGCCTTGCCGGGGCCCCGGCAAGGGTCTTGCCAAGGCGCCTGGTGTCACCCCCGGCAAGGCGCTTGCCGGGGGCCTTGTGGTCTTCCTCGGCTGGGATCCCGCCAAGGGTTGTCATCTCCTTAGTGCGTATCTGATCTTGAATGTCTTCACAAAGATCTGCATGCAGCCACGGGGATGTCTCCCGAATCTTTGCCCTTTTGGGGGCAGTGGACTCAAGGGTGATTTGCTATGTAGGCGCGGGACGAGTCGCCGCGGCATGGGTCTTGCCGGGGCTGCTAGAACTGTCTCCCGGCAAGGATCTTGCCGGGGGAGTCCGCTTCGTCCCCTTTGCTCTTCGTGGTCTTGGCCTTGGCGTCATTCTAGTTCTCTTGAGCTTCGGTCTTACCCTGGCTCACCTCCCTTGCCTTGCTTGGTGTGGTGGTATCCGCGGCTCAGACTGCCCGTGCACAGTTATAGGGGTACAAAAAGTGTACCCCTCTTTTTGTACACCGACAGGAGCCCCCGGGCCTGGGCCACACATAAGCGCAACGCGTTGTTGGGCTAGGCCCAAAAATGGTGCGCGGGCAGGCAGGACAGTTTTTACCGCGGTAAGATTCTTCGCTCGCTGCGCTTCCCACGATTCCCGCGCGTGGCGCGGTGTGGGGAGGCGCGTGTGATGTGGGCGGCATGCGTGGGGTTGGTTCCCGCAGGCATGCGTCAGATTGTAGTAAAGGGAGGCATGGAGGCGCGGCCCATTTTCTGAATGGGGCTGAGGCGCGGTCTTCAAGGCGTCCTCTCCCCATGATCACGGTTCTGCATGTCCTCCACGTGTCGCCAATGCGCCTGGGGTGGCAAACGGTGGAGGCGGGAAACCGAGCCGTCGCTGGTTGGGGCGGCGGGTCGGTCCTGGCTCCCTGCACCTTCCGTATCTTGATTGGCCGAGCGGGGCGGCCGAGCCCCAACCCCGATCCTTTATAAAGAGCGGGAGGGGAGGATGGCGTCCCGCATTATTTCATCTTCTTCTTCCTTCAGCTTCTGCTCCTCCCTTCCATCCGTCATGGAGAGAGGGAATCCCGGTCCTTCAACAGTGGCAGCGAGGGTCGCCGCTCGACAACGCGTCCCTCCTTCTCCTGCGCCTGCGGTGGCAGAGCCAGCCGCGAGGGGAAGGGGGAGGGGGAGAGGCCGTGGGTGAGGCTGGGCCACTCGGGGAAGAGGAGGACGGGGTGGCGCACCGGCCTCGCCTCCGCCAGCAGCTCCTCCTCCAATGGAGGGCCATGTTGGGGATGACCCTTGTGAGTTCTTCGTCAAGCTACGCCAGCCGCCGCACCGTCGCCTTCGTCTCCCGACTCCATTTGCGCAGGAGATGGAGCTGGATCTGCCGGAGTCGTTGCGGCTGCACATGAGGGGCTGCGGGGTCAGTGGCACGCGGGTCCGCGTCGACTTCCCCGCCCCTCACGTGATGTATCTTCGTCGGGGATGGAAGACGTTTGATCATATCCACCGCTTGACGGAGGGGCTCACTCTCCATTTTAAGCTGATGGAGGGTGGACTTCTCTCCGTCCAGGTCTTCGAGCTCTTTGGGACCCGTGCAAGGTGCTGCGTGGAGAGCTCTTCTGATAGTGAAGACTCCTCCTCGGGCGGGAGTGACGAGGAGGACAGCAGCAGCGACGACGAGGGTAGTAGGCGGCAGGATGACGGGTCCGACTAGGTGTCGGGTGCCGCTCCGTGCGGCACCGGCGACCCCATCATCCGTGTCGCCGGCTCCCTGAACTTCTCGGGGTCGTCTCCTTGGGCGGCTGGCGTTGGGAGGCTGCAGAAGAGGAAGAGGGCGGGCGGCAAGGCCCTGAAGTCGGAGTACACGCGCACCGATGCCTTCGACGCGTGCTGACGTCCTGCCGCCTCGCCTTCAAGCTCTGCTTCCGGCGCCGCCATCACCATCCATCCTTTGGACGGCCACCAAGATGTTCTCTTGGTGTCTTCTGCCACCCGTAGCTCGCCTAGGCGCTCCTTTTGTCCTTTTCGCCTCCTTGACCTGCCTCTTGAGGAGAGGGACAAGAAATGGATTACGGGCACCTTATCTCTTTTTAGTTTGTAAGCCTTTGGGCCTTCGTTGAATTTAAAACTTGTAATCCCATCATTCATGTTTTTCATTCCCTATGGACTGTACCTGAGTGGAATGTTTTTTTAATGAAAAAGGGATGCTTGCCGGGTCATTTGTTTGCGGGTGGAACCCACGACAAGGAGTAAATCCTTGATATCTTCAAGATAAACATTTCCTTGCCTGGCAACAGGCCTTTCCGTCTCCCCACTTTGCTCGACCTTCCTCACGCCTTTGGCGGAGGCAGGGATGAGGCGGGTTCAGGCTCCTTGTTTCATCCTTTCGCTGCCGCGACTACGACCAAACTTGGCCCCAAGAACGAGCCCTAGGGCCTAGAGTTATGAGAGCACGGTAGCTTAGGGGAAAACGAGGTTTCACATACCTCAGTCCATAATGGAATGCATGATAAGGGATGAAGAACTTATCTGAAGCTGCAGTCCCCGGCAACCCTGGTTCGCCGTGGGTGAATCTTTGCTCTTGCAGCCCCCGGCAATACTGGCTTGCCGGGGGCTAGATGCTGGTCGGTTCTTCTTTATTTTATCCCCAAGTGGTTCGGCATGGATATCTGTGTGTCCTGTGAACCAAAGAAGACAAAAGAAAGACAAAGAGACGCACACTCGACCTCTAAGCTAGGGGTTAGTTTCCGCTAAGCACTATCAACCCTAACCAAGGACGAGACTCGACCTAGCATGCATGCTATAACTTAGGGCACCAGCGCTTCATTTATTTATGCTCAGGGTCTGTGCCTGGCTTTGTACAAAGGGTTACATGCGTCATCGGCAAGGCTCGTACAAAAGGTGTCTTGCCGGGGGGCTCGGCAAGCCGCGCCTCACGAGTAAAACTTGCGAAGATGCTCAATGTTCTAGGAGTTACTCACCGGAACGGCATCTTCGGTCTCCAGGTGGACTGCGCCGGGCCTGGTGACTCGTATTACCCGATAAGGGCCTTCCCACTTTGGCGTCAACTTGTTGGAATTCTTGGCCGATTGAACACACCGAGGACAAGGTCGCCTTCCTCAAAGCTTCGGGCATGAACCTTGCGGCTATGGTAGCGGCACAAGGCTTGCTGGTAGCGCGCTGCTCTCACAGCCGCCCGAAGACGATCTTCCTCAAGGAGCGTTGCATCATCTTGCCGCAATTGCTCTTGCTCAAGCTCGTCATAAGCGAGTACTCGAGGTGACCCGTATATGAGTTCCGTGGGGAGAACTGCTTCTGCCCCGTATACCAGGGCAAAGGGTGTCTGGCCGGTGGCTCGATTTGGTGTCGTTCTGATTGACCAAAGAACCGCCGGCAATTCATCAATCCAGCGCCTTCCACTCTTGTGCAGTCTGTCAAAGGTCTTTGTCCTCAGGCCTCGCAGTACTTCAGCATTTTCCCTCTCAGCTTGACCATTGCTTCGTGGGTGAGCAACGGAAGCGAAACAGACCTTGCTGCCAAGGTCTTGAATATATTGCATGAAGGTGTGGCTTGTGAACTGCGTGCCGTTGTCGGTGATAACCCTATTGGGTACACCAAAATGGTACACCAGTCCTTTGAAGAACTTGACGGCTGACTGTGATGTGACCTTCCTCACTGCTTCCACTTCTGGCCACTTTGTGAACTTGTCGATTGCAACATACAATTACTCAAATCCCTCGACAGTGCGGGGGAAAGGGCCTAGTATGTCGAGCCCCAGACCGAGAAAGGCCAGGAGAGAGGAATTCTTTGAAGGGCTTGAGCTGGCTGATGAAGCTTCTTTGAATGGAACTGATACGCTTCACACCTGGTGACTAGTGTCGACGCATCCTGGAGGGCGGTGGGCCAGAAGAAGCCTTGCCGAAACGCTTTGCCGGCAAGGGCCCTTGACCCGATGTGGAATCCACATATGCCTCCATGTATCTCCGCCAACAACCCCAGTCCTTCCTCTCGAGGGATACACTTCAATTTCACGCTGTTCGGCCTCTTTCTGTACAGGACGTCATCGATGAACTGGTACACAGTAGAGCGATGGGCTACTTTTTCCGCTTCTTCCTGCTCCTCAGGAAGTTCCCCTGTTTGGAGGAATCAGACAGTATGATATGCCCACGCTGGAGCCTGGGGCTCGACGGCGAGGACTAAAGGCATTTCCTCCGCTATCGGAGCGGCTGTCTCCATGGCAAGAGCTTGATGCTCTGTCGGAGCTAGCCGTCCCGTGGCGGGCTCAGTGTCTACGGCAACATCCTTGCCAGCGGCTTCGGGGAGCTCGGCGGGAAAGTACTTGTCGGGCCCTGATTTTCTCCTCTTGTTCTGCTCTGTTGATGGATCAACGGATGGCTGAGTTAGCCGAAGCACAAAGGTACCTGGTTCCACAGGTAGCTTGAGGGCAGCGCGTTTTGATAGGTAATCGGCGATATCATTCTCCGCTCGGGGAACGTATTCTTCCTGTATACCATCAAAACGCTCTTCCAGCTTTCTCACTTCATCGATGTAGGCCTTCATCAACGGGCTCTGGTAATCCTTGTTGACTTGCTTGACGACAAGTTGCGAGTCGCCTCTGACGACGAGTTTCTTGATTCCGAGGTCCGTCGCGATCCTAAGACCGGCAAGCAGCCCTTCGTACTCAGCGGTATTGTTTGTTGACACCTCCCTGGGGAAGTGCATCTGGATCACGTACTTGAGGTGCTCTCCGGTGGGTGCGACAAGCAGTACGCCAGCCCCGGCGCCCTGTAAGGAGAGAGCTCCATCAAAGTACATGATCCAGTCGCAACTTGCCTCCTTGCCGGGGAGAGCAGTCTCTTGGGTTTCTTCGTCAGGCGTCGCGGTCCATTCTGCAACGAACTCCACCAGGACTCGGCTTTGAATCGTCGAGGTACTCTCAAACTTGAGGCCAAAGCTGGACAGTTCCAGTGCCCACTCTATGATCCTTCCCGTTGCATCTGGATTGTGCAATATCTGTTGCAGAGGGAGGCGAGTGACGACAGTGATTTCGTGCGCCTGGAAGTAGTGACGCAGCTTCCTCGAGGCCATAAGAAGGCCGAAGAGCAGTTTCTGCACACCGGAGTACCTCAATCTAGCCCCCTGCAGGAGGGAACTAACAAAGTAGATCGGGTGCTGCATCATTTTCTTCTTCGGCGGCACTTCAATTGGCTGCATCATCTCGGCATCGGTGGCATCGGGCTCCGTCACTGCTATTACCTCATCATCAATTTCTCTCTATGCCACTAGTGCGGCACTGACCACGTGGTTCGTTGCCGCCAGGTACAGCATAAACGGTTCATGTGGCCTAGGCGCAACTAGTATTGGCGCGGAGGAGAGGTACCTCTTCAAATCTTGCAATCCTGCTTCGGCTTCTAGCGTCCACTCCATCGGGCCCGCCTTTTTCAAAATTTTGAAAAAGGGAAGGGCGCGCTCGGTGGACTTGGAAATGAACCTGCTCATGGCGGCAACGCAACCAGCAAGCCAACGCACATCCTTAACTCGCTTGGGCGCTTCAATCTGCTCTATAGCTTTGATCTTGTCCGGATTGGCCTCTATCCCACGTTGTGACACAAAGAACCCGAGAAGCTTGCCAAACGGGACGCCGAAGACGCACTTCTCAGGGCTCAGCTTGAGATTGATCTTGCGTAGGTTTGGAAATGTTTCTTGTAAATCTGATATGAGGGTTGCCCTGTTCTTGGTTTTGACCACTATATCATCCATATAAGCTTCCATATTTCTATGGAGCTGGGGTTCAAAACCAATCCGGACCGCCCTTGCAAACGTTGAACCAACACTATTCAACCCGAAAGGCATCCGTATAAAGCAATACGTACCACATGGGGTGATGAATGCCGTTTTCTCTTCATCTTCCCTTGTCATGAAGATCTGGTGGTAGCCGGAGTAGGCATCGAGGAATGACAATAGATCACACCCAGCTGTGGAGTCAACAATCTGGTCGATGTGTGGCAACAGGAAGGGGTCTTTGGGACAAGCCTTATTAATATCTGTGTAATCAATACACAGCCTCCACTTCCCATTTGCCTTGCGCACTACCACCGGGTTGGACAACCACATTGGATGGAGCACTCCTCTTACCAAACCAGCTGCTTCCAGTTTCCGGATCTCCTCTGTGATGAACTCTTGTCGTTCCAAAGCTTGCTTTCTGACGTTCTGCTTGACGGGTCGCGCATGAGGACAGACAGGAAGGTGGTGCTCAATCACCTCCCTGGGAACATCGGGGATGTCGGATGCTTGCCATGCAAACACATCGACATTCGCCCGTAGGAAGGTGACGAGCGCGTCTTCCTATTTGTCGTCAAGGGTGGAGCTTATGGTAAAAGCTCCTCCCGTGCCGTCCTCCTTGACAGAAACCTTCTTGGTTCCCGGCGGTGTGGCCCTGGACTTCTTGTTTCTGTGGCGGAGCTCTCTGGCACGTCCTCGACGGGAGCACTACACTCCAAAAAGGTGCGCTTGCCGAAGTGGGTGCCTGAGGTCTCACCGGTCTTCTTCTTTTGCCTTCCCGGGGCTCCAGCGGCAGGAGCAAGCGCCTTAGCAGTGGTGGCTGCTGCAACTGCTTGTTGGTAGAGTTGGTCAGCGCAAATTAGCGCATCCTTCTTGTCTGATGGGACGGTGATGATCGTCACAGGCCCCGGCATCTTCAGGGTGTTGTAGGCGTAATGTGACGCTGCCATGAACTTGGCCAGCGCTGGGCGGCCAAGGATCCCGTTGTAAGGCAAGGGGATCTTGGCAACATCGAACACAATCATTTATGTCCTGTAGTTCAAATCACTCCCAAAAGTCACGGGCAACGTGACCTTTCCCTTTGGTCGACTTCTTCCCGGGTTGACCCCCTGAAACGTGCCCGTCTCTTCGAGGTCTTCATTAGGAATCTGCAATTTCTCGATCACGGCAGGCGAGATTAAGTTCAGACCGGCCCCGCCATCGACTAGCATCTTTGTCACCTTGAGGTTGCGTATTGTTGGTGAAACCAACAATGGCAAGCACCCGACTGCAGTAGTGCGATCAGGGTGATCCTCAGTGTCAAAAATGATAGGTGTGCTGGACCACTTCAGCGGCCTTTAGGCATCAAACGATGGTTCCGCCGCTGTAATCTCACGCGCCCACTGTTTAAGCTGGCGGTGAGAGGTATGCAGCGAGGCGCCGCCATCGACGCACATGGCCTCTGTAGCTTTCTGAAATTCTTGGTCACCAGACTCATCGTCCTCTTCGTGATCATCGTATTCTGTCTTTTTGTCACGGCCCCGGGCGGGCCTCTCCTGCTGTTTATCTTTGCCGCGACAGCCCGCCTGGCCGTCACGCTTCTTGCCGGACCCCTCAGCACCGTCCTGGCCTTTCTCCTTGTCCCGCCTCTCATATTCAGCCCTCTGCTTCTCAGCAAGGAGCTCAACCTGTCGGCAGTTCTGGAGATCATGGCCTTTGGTGCGATGGATCTTGCAGTATTGCTTGTCGGAGTTTCATGGCTTCTCGGCAGCCGCCAAAGCCCGGCAGGCGACACATCCGGCAATCTTGCCGAGGTCATCTGCCTTGGTTTTCTTGGCGGAGCCGGCGTCGTCAGATCCCTCGACGGCAAGCATAGCTTTACCTTTGCGCTTCCTGTTGCGGCGCCGGCCTTTCTTCGCCGGGGCGGCAGTATCCTCATCTGAGGAGTCGGTTTCCATGCCGGGATCTTCGCTGGGGTACTTCCTTCCCTCTTCAGCTCGGGCACATCTGTCAGCAAGAACATAGAGTTCTGCCACATCTTACACCTTGTTCATTGCCAGTTCTTCGCGCATCTTGCGGTTACGCACATTCTGATGGAACGCGCTGATGATGGCGGCAGGGTGAACATCAGGGATATTGTACTGTACCCGCCTGAACCTCTGTATATACTTGCACAGACTCTCGCCTCCCTTCTGGGGAATGACATGCAGGTCGCTTGCTTGGCCATGGGCTTGGTGAGCTCCAGTAAAGGCGCCCACAAACTCATGGCACAAATCCGACCAGGAGGAAATAGAGTCTACTGGCAAGTGCATCAACCACGACATGGCGTTGGGTTTAAGAGCCAATGGAAAGTAATTCGCAAGCACCTTATCGTCGCGGGCTCCGGCGGCTTGCATCGCGATGGTGTAGATGTTGAGGAACTCACACGGGTGAGTCTTGCCGTTGTACTTTTCGCCAACGTCAGGTTTGAAGGCGCGGTGAGTGGGCCACTGGAACTGCCGCAGCTCACGGGTAAAAGCCGGACAACCTACCTTGTAAGGTAGACCTCCAGGGCTCTCCGGGGCCGGGTGGTTCACAGCAGGCCCTACTCGCCTGTCTGACTGGTGGCGCGCTCCGCGCTGGCGCTCGATAGTGGTTCGAGCGTCTTCATGGGCTCGTTCCCGAAGAACTTGGCGCTGGTCACAATGGGTCCGTGGGTCAGACGATGCTATGGAGATGTTGTCGCCCGCGACATCGCGATGAGTCGGCGTCTGCGTTACCGGATGGGGAAGAGGTGAATGCACTATGGTCGCGGCGCCGCCGGCTTTTCTGCCACTGATCCGCGGGACTCCATCGGAGCGTCGACCCGGGGGCCCCACCGAACTTGGTTCGTCTTTGTTGGCCACCGCAACAAGGCTTCGGATAGTGGCTCTCCATTCGTTGAGTTTCCCCGTAGTGGGAGGAAAGTCGAGGAGCAACTGCGCGCACGCCAGGGCCTCTACTGGCGTCGGTGGCAGCGAAACCTGCACGGATCGCGACGCGCTTCGACTTCTGACCATGTCAGAAGGAGCTCTATCACGACCCCGCGGTCGCATGCCGTTTTCACCAGTGCCTCGGCGAGTGGCCAGGTCTTCTACGTCCTGGGAGTGGCGCTCGGGGCTCTTCCCGTGGCGACGCTCGGGATCTTCAGCGTGATTACGCCATTCGTCGCGTGTTGCCTGGGAGGAGCACGCTGTTGGCGCTGGCGTGGGAGTCTTGGAGGCCCTTGCGTCGCCTTCGGGCGGGGCGGCGATGACATTGGAAGGCCCCGCTCCACCCGCGAAGGGCTTGGCTCCGCCTTTGGATTTGGCGACGTGTGGCCTGTTACCAGGCGCACAAACATCGCTGCCTCCCAAACTCCGGCTACTGGGATGGTGTTGGAGTTCGCGAGTAGTGCCCCAGGTCCTTTCTGCGACCGGTCCGCTGCTCGCCCGCTGTCGTGGAATTGTCACGGCAGATGTCCTTAGTGTCAGGACTTAGTCGCGAGGCCAACACATCTATGTGGTAGCTTGAGAGGGGTTGAGCGGGATGAGAGACGTGATGTTTTACCCAGGTTCGGCCCCTCACGGTGGAGGTAAAAGCCTACATCCTGCTTCATTGATATTGATGATGATCATGGTTACAAGAGTGCTCTATCTTGAGAGCTATTGTCTAAACCTAACTTGTCCAACTTGTGGAACTTGTCAATCTTGTCCCTTTTGGGGAGCCCTGCCCCTTCTTATATATGTTGGAGGGGCGGGTTACATGTAGAGTCCTATTAGGATTAGGACTAGTCTATCTCTAATACAAACCGGATACAAGTCCTGGTCTTAACTCCTTGTAAGGTAAATATTCCTCATGCCTTTCCTCTTAAACCGGCCCACCATAGTATGAACCGGCCTTCTGGGCCATGGGCCTCGTCATCCATCTGACCCGCCCGCCGGGTTACTAATGAACCGCCAAGACCAAGCGGGTAGCCGGTGAACCGCCAAGCTCCGGGCGGGTTACCAGTGAGTCATCCAGTCCGGCCGGTTTATACTTCCGGCTGGTTTATGCCACAGTGTATATCCCCGACACCCGCGTCGGGACGGGCTTTCCGGCTTCCGACTGGCCAACCGCCACCGTCATCTTCTTCTTGGGCGCCATGATGATGAAGAAGCGCCGAACTAACTGCTAAAGCCGATTCTCACAACTGCGCCCCCTACCTGGCGCGCCAAAGATGTCGGTGGGAACGACACCTATGGGATCACAAGAATCCCTACTGTGGTTAGCGGGGCGCGGGGTCGTGAGAAGAGCGGATCAAACAGATAGCACACGGTTCGTTTATCCAGGTTCGGGCCGCGAGGATGCGTAAAACCCTACTCCTGCTTTGGTGGATTGTATATCTGTGCTCTTGAGCTAGCTATGTGGCGTGAGGAGATCCAAAAAGCCGAATCCTTCCTCTGGTCGCCTCGGGCCTCCTTTTATAAAAAAAGGGGTTGCCACAGTGGCACACAGGTGGTGGAAAGGGTACAGTGCTGCGAGGTTATCCCTCGCATCACATGACAAGGCGCATTTAATGCGTCTTGCTTAGGTGTCCTTGCTTTATCGGGGACGGGGGAGAAACCTGTCTCGTCCGTCGCCGCTCCTTCTTGTCTCGACACGCGCCCTGGCCAGCGACGCCTGCGATGCCATGTAGGTAGGCAGGCAGCTGAGGTGGCGCAGTGGTGGGTCTTTCACAAAGATCTGCATGCCGCCACGCGGGTGCCTGCCCAGCTGGTTGGGTCGGCAGCTGCATGCATGCGGTGGTGGAGGTTTAGTCGGTGTGGGCCTGATGGTGGCCCTGCGAGTGTCCTCAGCAAGGGCCTTGCCGGGGCCCTGGCAAGGGTCTTGCCGAGGCGCCTGCTGTCACCCCCGGCAAGGCGCTTACCGGGGGCCTTGTGGTCTTCCTCGGCTGGGATCCCGCCAAGGGTTGTCGTCTCCTTAGTGCGTATCTGATCTTGAATGTCTTCACAAAGATCTGCATGCCGCCACGGGGATGTCTCCCGAATCCTTGCCCTTTGGGGGGCAGTGGACTCAAGGGTGATTTGCTCCGTAGGCGCGGGACGAGTCGCTGCGGCAAGGGTCTTGCCGGGGCTGCTAGAACTGTCTCCTGGCAAGGATCTTGCCGGGGGAGTCCTCTTCGTCCCCTTTGCTCTTCGTGGTCTTGGCCTTGGCGTCGTTCTAGTTCTCTTGAGCTTCGGTCTTACCCTGGCTCACCTCCCTTGCCTTGCTTGGTGTGGTGGTATCCGCGGCTCAGACTGCTCGTGCACAGTTATAGGGGTACAAAAAGTGTACCCCTCTTTTTGTACACCGACACACACGTACCCCCAAACGATCAAAACAGGAGCCAAAAACCTAATTCCACTGCCGCAACTTTCTATATCCACGAGATCCCATCTTGGGGCCTGTTCCGGAGCTCCACCGGAAGAGGGCCGTCATCACGGAGGGCTTCTAAACCACCATAGCCTCTCCGATGAAGTGTGAGTAGTTTACCTCAGACCTTCGGGTGCATAGTTAGTAGCTAGATGGCTTATTCTCTCTCTTTGAATCTCAATACAAAGTTCTCCCCCTCTCTTGTGGAGATCTATTCGATGTAATCTTCTTTTTGCGGTGTGTTTGTTGAGATCGATGAATTGTGGGTTTATGATCAAGTCTATCTATGAATAATATTTGAATCTTCTCTGAATTCTTTATGTATGATTGGTTATCTTTGCAAGTCTCTTCAAATTATCCATTTGGTTTGGCCAACTAGATTGGTAGTTCTTGCCATGGGAGAAGTGCTTAGCTTTGGGTTCGATCTTGCGGTGTCCTTACCCAGTGACAGAAGGGGCAGCAAGGCATGTATTGTATCGTTGCCATCGAGGATAACAAGATGGGGTTTATTTCATATTGCATGAATTTATCTCTCTACATCATGTCATCTTGCTTAAGGCGTTACTCTGTTTTTAAATTAATACTCTAGATGCATGCTGGATAGCGGTCGATGAGTGGAGTAATAGTAGTAGATGCGGAATCATTTCGATCTACTTGTCACGGACGTGATGACTATATACATGATCATGCCTAGATATTCTCATAATTATGCTCAATTCTATCAATTGCTCAATAGTAATTTGTCCACCCACCGTAGAATACTTATGCTCTTGAGAGAAGCCACTAGTGAAACCTATGGCCCCCGGGTCTATTCTCATCATATCAATCTCCATCACTTTAATATTGTTTTGCTATTTACCTTGCCTTTACTTTTTATTTTGCATATTTATATCAAAAATACCAAAAATATTCTATCTATCAGATCTCACTCTCGTAAGTGACTGTGAAGGGCTTGACAACCCCTAATCGCGTTGGTTGCGAGTAGCTATCGCTTTGTGCAGGTACGAGGGACTTGAGCGTGGCCTCCTACTGGATTGATACCTTGGTTCTCAAAAACTGAGGGAAATACTTACGCTACTCTGCTGCATCATCCCTTCCTCTTCGGGGAAAACCAACGCAAGCTCAAGACGTAGCACTATCCAGCATGCATCTAGAGTATTAAGTTAAAAACAGAGTAACACCTTAAGCAAGATGACATGATGCAGAGAGATGGTTTCATGTAATATGATAAAAACCCCACCTTGTTATCCTCATGGCAACAATACAATACGTGCCTTGCTGCCCCTTCTGTCACTGGGAAAGGACACCGCAAGATCGAACCCAAAGCTAAGCACTTCTCCCATGGCAAGAAAAACCAATCTAGTAGGCCAAACCAAACTGATAATTCGAAGAGACTTGCAAAGATAACCAATCATACATAAAAGAATTCGGAGAAGATTCAAATATTATTCATAGATAGACTCGATCATAAACCCACAATTCATCGGTCTCAACAAACACACCGCAAAAAGAAGATTACATCGAATAGATCTCCACGAGAGAGGGGGAGAACATTGTATTGAGATCCAAAAAGAGAGAAGAAGCCATCTAGCTACTAACTATGGACCCATAGGTCTGAAGTAAACTACTCACACTTCATCGGAGGGGCTTGGATGATGATGTAGAAGTCCTCCGTGATCGATCCCCCCTCCGGCGGAGCTCCGGAACAGGCCCCAAGATGGGATCTCGTGGATACAGAAAGTTGCGGCGGTGGAATTAGGTTTTTGGCTCCGTATCTGATCGTTTGGGGGTATGTACGTATATATAGGAGGAAGGAGTATGTCGGTGGAGCTTCGAGGGGCCCATGAGGCAGGGGGCGCGCCCTAGGGGGGGCGCCCTCCACCCTCGTGACCGCCTCGTGGCTTTCTTGACAGAGGGTCCAAGTCTCTTGGGTCTTATCTGATGAGAAAATCGCATTACTGAAGGTTTCATTCCGTTTGGACCCCGTTTGATATTCTGTTTCTCCGAAACACTGAAATAGGCAAAAAAACAGCAATTCTGGGCTGGGCCTCTGGTTAATAGGTTAGTCCCAAAAATAATATAAAAGTGGAAAATAAAGCCCAATATAGTCCAAAACAGTAGGTAATATAGCATGGAGCAATCAAAAATTATAGATACGTTGGAGACGTATCACATGGCTGGAAACAATCAACTTGTGTGTCCTAGGGTGCCCCCTGCCCCCGTATATCAAGGAGCAAGGGGGGAGGCCGACCGGCCCTAGTGGCGCACCAAGGGAGGAGGAATCCTCCTCCTAGTAGGAGTAGGATTCCTCCTTTGCTAGTCCTACTAGGAGGAGAAGGGGAAGGAAGGAAGAGAGAGGAAGAGGAGAAGAAAAGGGGGGCGCCCCCCTCCCTAGTCCAATTCGGACTCCCTATAGGGATGGGGCACGGCTGCCCCTTGTGGGCTGCCTCCCCTCTTCCCTATGGCCCATGAAGGCCCAACTTTTCCCGGGAGGGTTCCGGTAACCCTTTGGCACTCCGGTTTTCTCCGAAATCACCCGGAACACTTCCGGTGTTCGAATGTAGCCATACAATATATCAATCTTTATGTCTCGACCATTTCAAGACTCCTCGTTATGTCTGTGATCATATCCGGGACTCCTAACTACCTTCGGTACATCAAAACACATAAACTCATAATACCGATTGTCACCGAACGTTAAGCGTGCGGACACTATAGGTTCGAGAACTATGTAGACATGACCGAGACATGTCTCCGGTCAATAACCAATAGCGGAACCTGGATGTTCATATTGGCTCCCACATATTCTACGAAGATCTTTATCGGTCAAACCGCATAACAATATACGTTGTTCCCTTTGTCATTGGTATGCTACTTGCCCAAGATTCGATCGTCAGTATCTCAATACCTAGTTCAATCTCGTTACCGGCAAGTCTCTTTACTCGTTCCGTAATGCATCATCCCACAACTAACTCATTAGTCACATTGCTTGCAAGGCTTATAGTGATGTGCATTACCGAGAGGGCCCAGAGATACCTCTCCGACACTCGGAGTGACAAATCCTAATCTCGATCTATGCCAACTCAACAAACACCATCGGAGACACCGGTAGAGCATCTTTATAGTCACCCAGTTACATTGTGACATTTGTTAGCACACATAGTGTTCCTCCGATATTCGGGAGTTGCATGATCTCATAGTCATAGGAACATGTATAAGTTATGGAGAAAGCAATAGCAACAAACTAAACGATCATCGTGCTAAGCTAACGGATGGGTCAAGTCAATCACATCATTCTCTAATGATGTGATCCCGTTAATCAAATGACAACTCATGTCTATGGTCAGGAAACATAACCATCATTGATTCAATGAGGTAGTCAAGTAGAGGCATACTAGTGACACTTTGTTTGTCTATGTATTCACACTTGTACTAAGTTTCCGGTTAATACAATTCTAGCATGAATAATATACATTTATCATGGTATAAGTAAATATAAATAACAAATTTATTATTGCCTCTAAGGCATATTTCCTTCAGAGTCATCCTAGTAGGAGTAGGACTCCCCCTTTCCTAGTCCCACTAGGAATAGAAGGAAGAGGGAGAAGGAGAAAGGAAAGGGGGGCCGGCCCCCTCACCCAATTAGGATTGGGCTTGGGTGGGGGGCGCCCCTCCTATGTTGCCTTCTCTTCTCTCCCACTAAGGCCCATATACTCCCCGGGGGGTTCCGGTAACCCCCCGGTACTCCTGTAAATGCCCGAACTCACCCGTAAGCATTCCGATATCCAAACGCATCCTTCCAATATATCGATATTTCTGTCTAGAACATTTCGAGACTCCTCGTCATGTCCTTGATCATATCTGGGACTCCGAACTACCTTCGTTACATCAAAAACCATAAACTCATAATACCGGTCGTCACCGAACGTTAAGCGTGCGGACCCTACGGGTTCGAGAACTATGTAGACATGACCGAGACTCATCTCCGGTCAATAACCAATAGCGGAGCCTGGATGCTCATATTGGTTCCTACATATTCTACGAATATCTTTATCAGTCAAACCGCATAACAATATACGTTGTTCCCTTTGTCATCGGTAGGTTACTTGCCCGAGATTCGATCGTCGGTATTTCAATACCTAGTTCAATCTCGTTACCGGCAATTCTCTTTACTCATTCCGTAATGCAACCCGTAACTAACTCATTAGTCACATTGCTTGCAAGGCTTATAGTGATGTGAATTACCGAGAAGGCCTAGAGATACCTCTCCAATACACGGAGTGACAAATCCTAATCTTGATCTATGCCAACTCAACAAACTCCATTGGAGACACCTGTAGAGCATCTTTATACTCACCCAGTTACGTAGTGACGTTTGATAGCATACTAAGTGTTCCTCCGGTATTAGGGAGTTGCACAATCTCATAGTCATAGGAACATGTATAAGTTATGGAGAAAGCAATAACAGTAAACTAAACGATCAAAGTGCTAAGCTAACGGATGGGTCAAGTAAATCACATCATTCTCTAATGATGTGATCCCGTTCATCAAATGACAACTCTTTGTCCATGTCTAGGAAACTTAACCATCTTTCATTAAGGAGCTAGTCAAGTAGAGGCATACTAGTGACACTCTGTTTGTCTATGTATTCACACATGTACTAAGTTTCCGGTTAATACAATTCTAGCATGAATAATAAACATTTATCATGATATAAGGAAATATAAATAACAACTTTATTATTGCCTCCAGGGCATATTTCCTTCACAACATGTATGAGAGCTACATTTTGGAGCTCGAGTGATGAGAAAAACAATTTTTTGATTGCACGATTGCATTGGGATGTGTGTTTCTAATTCCTTTTGCTAGAAATATGAACTACTATACAATAGGAATACATGAGTGTTTGGACCCCCCCCACATTGTGCACACGTACCACATAAATTCTCAAGATGATGTGCTGGCTCAGTCTCTCAGAGGTGTTCACACGGGTAGGGCATGTGTGCGTGCATTCATAAAGGTGACACTACTAGGAAAAGGGCTACTAGTGGCGCACCAGTTTTGCCTACTAATGGCGCACTACTGGTGCGCCACTAGTACCACGCCACTAGTATATTTTAATAATGGCGCACCACATGTGCGCCATTAGTATCTGGTATACTAATGGCGCACCACAGGTGGGCCATTAGTATCCCACAGGTGCGCCATTAGTATCTGGTGTTTTTAAAAAAAATCATTTTTTTCTTAATCTCAGGTCACTATTTCACATATGAGATATCCAACACATATATATACAACAAGCATCCATATAACAATCATATCCAACACACAAGTTTCATCATATATACATACGTAGCCAACACATAGTTCCATCGTTACATACTACAAAAGTTTCACATTGTTCATCATCCAACACCGTTATCCATCAATTCACAAAAGTTTCACATTGATACAAAACTAAAACACAAATGGAAAAGAAGCACTCCATCCATGCAAGCTTCCGTGAATTAAATCAAATCTGCAAAATGATAAACAAGAAGTTAGAAGAAGAAGAAGACTAGAAGAATACTAGAAGAAGAAGAACACTAGAAGAATACTAGAAGAAGGTTAAGAAGACGACTATAAGCTTATTAGAGCCAACTTAGGTAAAATGAAGCTAACCTATGTCATTTTGGAAAAGAAGAAGAATAAGAAGAAGACTATAAGCTTATTATGTAAACTTGATCATTTTGTGCTAACATAGGTTATTTTGGAGTTAACCTATAGGAAACTAAGCATATTAGAGATAACATAGGTAACTAAGTATATATATATATATATATATATATATATATATATATATATATATCATTTTGGAGATCTGACATACCTGACATAGTTCAGTTCTCATTGTTCTTCTCCTTCTCCTTCCTCAGCCCGATGCGCCAAGAGCGGCGAGGCGGTGGAGGCAGCTATGGGATGTAGTCTTCTACCACAATTGGTGTGGTCATGTCGCCCAGCTGTGGGATCGCCGGCGCCACCACCAATGTGTGGTCATTGCCAGGCACCACCACCATCGCGGGGCCACCTTCAGGCAGGACGGGCATGACCATCGCTAGGTCATCCTCAGCCACCACCATCTCTTGCCCATGGTCAGCCACCACCATCTCTTGCCCATGGTCAGCCACCACCATCTCTTACCATTGGTCAGCCACCACCAGCACTAGGTCATCCTCAGCCTGATGCCCATCGTCATCCTACAGCTCCTCATCCTCACTCTGCTCCTCTTCTCCCGCACTCCAGTCTGGATCATCCTTCTTGTTGTCTTTGCTGCTGCCAGAATTGCTGCTGCTTTCGCTAAAGCCAGAATCATTGTTGCTTTTGCTACAGCCATAATCGCTGCTGCTTTGGCTGTAGCCAGTGTCGCTGCTGCTGCTCCCATTGCCTGTCCAAATGCAACAATGACCGTTAACAATCGATGTGAGACAAAGCCAAATGTAGAGGAATAAGAAGAGGCAGAACGCACTGCCATCTTCGTCGTCAGCGTAGCGCATGCGACACATAGTCGCGTTGAAAACCTTCACGATGAGCATTGTGGCGTCATCGTCGTACCCGAAGAGAAGAAAGTACCCGGTTCGCAGGTCGTAGGCACTGTAGAACTTCTCCCAACCACGGCACAGGTACATGTGGCCCTCCTCGACCACCAACTCCACGTCCCACAGCCTGCGAACCCCCTGCCGGCCTGTCGGAGCTTCACATTATCTAGCGGATCTTCACCCAGCATCTTCATAAAAGTGTCAGGCAGCCTCTGCAATTTGGGACAAGGAGTGATGTAGCAAACAACAGAGTTATCATAATGAGATGGGTGAAGGGGAGATCTCTCGTTTTACACACCTGCCTCGTGGCTGATACTGAAGAAGAAAGTATGATACTGAAGAACTCGAAAGCATCCAACTCATACTCCGGTGAGGCAGAGCGGCGGTGGCTGCTTCCCCCCATGCTTATCCAATCTTGCATGCATTTAAAGTTATTCAATCAGATGCCATATTATTTATTAACATGCTGCCAAGAAGCTTGAACATGCCATTAGTAATGTCTAGCAGCATGGTAGAAAGAAAAGAAGTTAACATCTGAATGTTTTCCATGCTTATTTAATCAAACATTAGTAATGTCTAGCAGCATGGTAGAATGAATTCAGCCCTTATAGGCAGAAAAACAACAGCAGCAACAAAAACAAAACAGCCAGTAGTGCAAGACCAGATCATTTGCACAGTCCAAATGACCAAGACCAATTGGATTTTACCCAGTTAAAGCCACCACAAATGCACAGGTGTACCTATGCATTTGAGCACCTAAAACTAGTTAGAAAATCCAATAGCTAAGCCAATTAGAGTGCCACAAATACAGAGAGCAGCCAAGTTAAATTAATAGCCCAGAACCCTAGCATAAGTTAAATTACACACACACTTAGATAGCCAACAGCACCCAAGTTAAATTACACACACACTTAGATAGCCAACAGCACCCACAGGAGCATGTATGCAGCAAGTTCAGTGAGCAAGATGACCACCATAGAGAGCCATCACAAATGACCTAGAGCACAACAACTGGCAACCCTAGATCAAGATATAGCTATCACAGAGAGCACCAAAACTAATTGATGCTCATCTGGAACATACAGCCAGAACTAGCAGGACTACCAAAGCATCTAAAACATGAACTAGGGCTAGATCATAGAGAGAACAGAGAGAGGAAAGGAGGAGCTCACCAAGAGGGGTTGTAGCCATAGCAGAAACTCAGCCACACCAGTGCCACGGTGTGACTACCAACACAGCCGGAGCTCTACTATAGAGGAGGCTCGTATTGGACAACATTATCCACCATTACCATATATTGCAGACACATACTAGACAACATTAATTTGAGTAAATATTGGATCAACGAGCAGTCATGAATCAAAAAGCAACCACGATCCGAACTCTCTCTCTCTCTCTCTCTCTCGGCTGGACAAATCCATGAGTAAAAAAAGTTCCAGAGCATAAGACCTTGCCAAGAGATTTATTATTAAAGTAGCTAGCTAGGTAGCACCTTATCTGTCTCTAGATTGTTATTAGAAAGAAAAATGATGCTCCAGGCAGGTCACATCATTAAATTAAACTAGCTACCACCATAATTAAGTAGCAAGCAGAGGCTGAACTAAATAATGAGCTAGAATTGACGCAAACATGTTTCGCTGCTGCTAACATGTACATTTGCTCATCTGAAAAAAGTCAAACTATAGTTCGTGAAGATTTGCCCCCTACAAGCATTATCACAAACACCTAACAGGCAACGCAAGTGAACTCGAACACGCTCTGGGAAAATCACGCGGCAACTACTCGTCAAGGAACAGCCATCGTTGCATAGATCCTTCTGTTGGGGAACGTAGTAATTTCAAAATTTTCCTATGCACACGCAAGATCATGGTGATGCATAGCAACGAGAGGGGAGAGTGTTGTCTACGTACCCTCATAGACCGACAGCAGAAGCGTTATAAAAACGCGGTTGATGTAGTTGTACGTCTTCACGGCCCGACCGATCAAGCACCGAAACTACGGCACCTCCGAGTTTTAGCACACGTTCAGCTCGATGACGATCCCTGGACTCCGATCTAGCAAAGTGTCGGGGTAGAGTTCCGTCAGCACGACGGCGTGGTGACGATCTTGATGTACTACCGTCGCAGGGCTTCGCCTAAGCACCGCTACAATATTATCGAGGATTATGGTGGAAGGGGGCACCGCACACGGCTAAGAATATGATCACGTGGATCAACTTATGTGTCTAGGGGTGCCCCCTACCCCCGTATATAAATGAGCAAGGGGGGAGGCCGGCCGGCCCCTATTGGCGCGCCAGGAGGAGTCCTCCTCCTAGTAGGAGTAGGACTCCTACTAGGAGGGGGAAGGAAGTGGGGAGGGAGAAGGAAAGGGGGGCGCCGCCCCCCTCTCCTAGTCCAATTCGGACCAGGGGGAGGAGGCGCGCCGCCCACCCTGGCTGCCCCTCTCTCTCTCCACTAAGGCCCATATGGCCCATTACTTCTCCCGGTAGGGTTCCGGTAACCCTCCGACTCTCCGGTTTTCTCCGAAATCACCCGGAACACTTCCGGTGTCCGAATATAGCCGTCTAATATATCAATCTTTATGTCTCGACCATTTCGAGACTCCTCGTTATGTCCGTGATCACATCCGGGACTCCGAACTAACTTCGGTACATCAAAACTCATAAACTCATAATATAACTGTCATCGAAACCTTAAGCGTGCGGACCCTACGGGTTCGAGAACAATGTAGACATGACCGAGACACGTCTCCAGTCAATAACCAATAGCGGAACCTGGATGCTCATATTGGCTCCCACATATTCTATGAAGATCTTTATCGGTCAGACCGCATAACAACATACGTTGTTCCCTTTGTCATCGGTATGTTACTTACCCGAGATTCGATCTTCGGTATCTTAATACCTAGTTCAATCTCGTTACCGGCAAGTCTCTTTACTCGTTCCGTAATACATCATCTCACAACTAACTCATTAGTTGCAATGCTTGCAAGGCTTATGTGATGTGCATTACCGAGAGGGCCCAGAGATACCTCTCCGACAATCAGAGTGACAAATCCTAATCTCGAAATACGCCAACCCAACATGTACCTTTGGAGACACCTGTAGAGCTCCTTTGTAATCACCCAGTTACGTTGTGACGTTTGGTAGCACACAAAGTGTTCCTCCGGCAAACGGGAGTTGCATAATCTCATAGTCATAGGAACATGTATAAGTCATGAAGAAAGCAATAGCAACATACTAAACGATCGGGTGCTAAGCTAATGGAATGGGTCATGTCAATCACATCATTCTTCTAATGATGTGATCCCGTTAATCAAATAACAACTCTTTTGTTCATGGTTAGGAAACATAACCATCTTCGATTAACGAGCTAGTCAAGTAGAGGCATACTAGTGACACTCTGTTTGTCTATGTATTCACACATGTATTATGTTTCCGGTTAATACAATTCTAGCATGAATAATAAACATTTATCATGATATAAGGAAATAAATAATAACTTTATTATTGCCTCTAGGGCATATTTCCTTCAGTCTCCCACTTGCACTAGAGTTAATAATCTAGTTCACATCGCCATGTGATTCAACACTAATAGTTCACATCACCATGTGATTAACACCCATAGTTCACATCGTCATGTGACCTATACCCAAAGGGTTTACTAGAGTCAATAATCTAGTTCACATCGTTTATGTGATTAACACCCAAAGAGTACTAAGGTGTGATCATGTTTTGCTTGTGAGATAATATTAGTCAACGGGTCTGTCACATACAGATCCGTAAGTATTTTGCAAATTCTATGTCTACAATGCTCTGCAGGGAGCTACTCTAGCTAATTGCTCCCACTTTCAATATGTATCTAGATCGAGACTTGGAGTCATCCAGATCTATGTCAAAACTTGCATCGACGTAACTTTTTACTATGAACCTTTTGTCACCTCCATAATTGAGAAATATTTCCTTATTCCACTAAGGATAATTTTGACCGCTGACCAGTAATCTACTCTTAGATCACTATTGTACTCCCTTGCTTAACATAGTGTAGGGTATACAATAGATCTGGTACACAGCATGGCATACTTTATAGAACCTATGGCTAAGGCATAGGGAATGACTTTCATTCTCTTTCTATCTTCTGCCGTGGTCGGGCTTTGAGTCTTACTCAATTTCACACCTTGTAACACAGCCAAGAACTCTTTCTTTGACTGTTCCATTTTTGAACTACTTCAAAATATTGTCAAGGTATGTACTCATTGAAAAAACTTATCAAGCGTCTTGATCTATCTCTATAGATCTTGATGCTTAATATGTAAGCAGCTTCACCGAGGTCTTTCTTTGAGAAACTTCTTTCAAAATACTCCTTTATGTTTTGCAGAATAATTCTACATTATTTCTGATCAACAATATGTCATTCACATATACTTATCAGAAATGTTGTAGTGCTCCCACTCACTTTCTTGTAAATACAGGCTTCACCGCAAGTCTGTATAAAACTATATGCTTTGATCATACTATCAAAGCGTTTATTCCAACTCCGAGAGGCTTGCACCAGTCCATAAATGGATCGCTGGAGCTTGCACACTTTGTTAGCTCCTTTTGGATCGACAAAACCTTCCGGCTGCATCATATACAACTCTTCTTCCAGAAATCCATTTAGGAATGCAGTTTTGACATCCATTTGCTGGATTTCATAAAATGCGGCAATTGCTAAGCATAGATACGAGTGAGAAACTCTCATCGTAGTCAACACCTTGAACTTGTCGAAAACCTTTTTGCGACAATTCTAGCTTTGTAGATAGTAACACTACTATCAGCGTCCGTCTTCCTCTTGAAGATCCATTTAATCTCAATGGCTCGCCAATCATTGGGCAAGTCAATCAAAGTCCATACTTTGTTCTCATACATGGATCTCATCTCAGATTTCATGGCCTCAAGCCATTTCGCGGAATCTGGGCTCATCATCGCTTCCTCATAATTCATAGGCTCATCATGGTCAAGTAACATGACCTCCAGAACTGGATTACCGTACCACTCTGGTGCGGATCTCACTCTGGTTTACCTACGAGGTTCGGTAGTAACTTGATCTGACGTTACATGATCAACATCATTAGCTTCCTCACTAATCGGTCTAGTAGTCACAGGAACAGATTTCTGTGATGAACTACTTTCCAATAAGGGAACAGATACAGTTACCTCATCAAGTTCTACTTTCCTCCCACTCACTTCTTTCGAGAGAAACTCCTTCTCTAGAAAGGATCCATTCTCAGCAAAAAATACCTTACCTTCGGATCTGTGATAGAAGGTGTACCCAACAATTTCTTTTGGGTATCCTATGAAGACGCACTTCTCCGATTTGGGTTTGAGCTTAACAGGTTGAAACATTTTCACCTAAGCATTGCAACCTCAAACTTTAAGAAACGACAACTTTGGTTTCTTGCCAAACCACAGTTCAGATTGTGTCGTCTCAACGGACTTAGATGGTGACTTAGATGGTGCCCTTTTAAACGTGAATGCAGCTGTCTTTAATGCATAACCCCAAAATGATATTGGTAGATCGGTAAGAGACGTCATAGATCGCACCATATCTAATAAAGTACGGTTATGACGTTCGGACACACCATTATGCTGTGGTGTTCCAGGTGGCGTGAGTAGTGAAACTATTTCACATTGTTTTTAACTAAAGGCCAAACTCGTAACTCAAATATTTTACTTCTGCGATCATATCGTAGAAACTTTCATTTTTGTTATGATGATTCTCCACTTTACTCTGAAATTCTTTGAACTTTTCAAATGTTTCAGACTTGTGTTTCATCAAGTAGATATACTCATATCTGCTCAAATCATCTGTGAAGATCAGAAAATAATGATACCTGCCATGAGCCTCAATATTCATCGGACCACATACATCAATATGTATGATTTCCAACAAATCTGTTGCTCGCTCCATTGTACTGGAGGATGGAGTCTTAGTCATCTTGCCCATGAGGCATGGTTCGCAAGCATCAACTGATTCATAATCAAGTGATTCCAAAAGCCCATCAGTATGGATTTTCTTAATGCGCTTTACACCAATATGACCTAAACGGTAGTGCCACAAATAAATTGCACCATCATTATTAACTTTGCATCTTTTGGTTTCAATATTATGAATATGTGTATCACTATGATCGAGATCCAACGAACCATTTTCATTGGGTGTGTAACCATGTCGGTGTACTAAAGTAGGGGTACCTTAGTATCCCGAATTTGTGCACGGGCAGTTGCAGCACCCCGCGGCAAGGCTTGCCGGGTGACCGCCAAGACCCTCCGTGGTTCCCGTGAAGACCATTCAAGAACAAAGTACTCAAACCAAGGCCCCGGCAAGAGGAGCTTGCCGGGAAGGCCAACCAAGGCCCCGGCAAGAGGAGCTTGCCGGGAAGGCCAACCAAGGCCCCGGCAAGAGGATCTTGCCGGGAAGAGACAAGACCCCGGCAAGAGGAGCTTGCCGGGAAGGCCACTCAAGGCATACCAAGAAAGCTTGCCGCGACGCGCCCTGCGTCTCGGCAAGGCCCGGTGAGCAACAAGCTCCCAAACACGACAAGACGGCGACCGCGGCAAGGAGCTTGCCGCGGGAAACCCCCACTTCGTGCCCGCGCTCCAGCACACCTGCTAACGTGTCGCTCTAGGACTCTCCCAAGCACACGTGGCAGGAGGCTGTGCAGCCAGGGGTACGCGGTGGCAAGCGGAGATGAAGAGAAGGCCATCGTGGCGAACGGTGGCGCTCCTAACGGTCACTTTTTGCACTGTTTAGGCAACTCAGACAGGCATTCAATGCTCTTGTCCCCTGCCGTCAGAGTTAGGTAGGGTGCACTGTGTCTACAGTAGCGGTAGCTGCACCTACCGCATTCTTTTTCCATTTTTACCCCTCTTGTCTACGTTGCCACCTGTCGGTGACCCCTTGAGAATATAAAAGGAGGCCCAGGCGCAACGTAGAAGGGGTTCGGCTCATTCGAAACACCAGAAACACTCCCACGCTCAGTCTGATAGCGTCCATCGCTCCTGAGCAAGGATTCAATACACACAAACAAGCAGCAGTAGGGTTTTACGCATCCGTGCGGCCCGAAGCTGGGTAAAACTGCTCGCGTGTACTGCCTCGATCCGCTCTTTGTTCAACCTCCACCCTCACCGAATCGAAAGGGGCTCGGTCCGCCGATTCCCATAGGTGTTCGTGGATCAGTTTCCCCGACATCTTTGGCGCGCCAGGTACGGGGATTCGGCGGCAGCTGTTCCATCCACGTCAAGGCTCAGCTGTTCTTCATCGCCATGGCTCTTAAGAAGCGGGCGAGCAAAAGAACGACGCCAGTGCGGCAACAGAAAAGCTAAGTCATGCGAAACTTTAGATATTTCCTTTCTATATAAGGTTATCCGCCTCGGAGATCTTGTTCTTTGTATGGAAAACCTATGCGCGGAGGAATCAACTTGTAGCTAGTTGCGCCCTTACTTTGTTTCGAGTCCGCTCAACAACTTAAGTGAGCTGCGACTAGTTGCGACAAGATTTCTTGTCAGTAGCGGCACCGCCAGCAGGCTGCTGACGTCCCGCACTCAGCACTCGCGGCTAAGGTGCCTGCGCCGACAAGTTCCCTAAAAGCGTAGGGTGAACGTACAAAGAGAGGTTAAACAGGAAGATAGCATGCACTATTTATTTGAGATTTCTGCATAGACCTGTATGCCAAGGAGCCTTCTCAGGGCTAGTTGCGCTCCATGTTGCCTCGAGTCCGCTCGGTAACTTGTGCGGTTGCGCTAGAACCAAGAAGGTAAACCTTTCCGGGAGGCGATGATCCCGAATAGCCGCTAAGGGCCCGTTCCCTCAAGCGCTGCTGGCTGGATCGTACGCACCGGAAAGCATTCCAGCAGGCATAGGGAATATGCAGCAAAAGTCAAAATTCGCAAGCGAGTTAAGTGCACTTCAGATGCTAATCACTTGTCATGTTTAAACGCAGTTATGGCCCGGGGGCTGGCAACGCCCTTAGGACCAATCTTTTTGGTGTCAAGAACGACGAAGTTCTTCGCCATAAGCCTTCTCGGCAACAAGCTTGCCGGAAGCCGGCATCGAGAACGTCAAAGTTCTCTGCCGAAGATAAAAGCCTTCTCGGCAACAAGCTTGCCGGAAGCCGGCATCGAGAACGTCAAAGTTCTCTGCCGAAGATAAAAGCCTTCTCGGCAACAAGCTTGCCGGAAGCCGGCATCGAGAACGTCAAAGTTCTCTACCGAAGATAAAAGCCTTCTCGGCAACAAGCTTGCCGGAAGCCGGCATCGAGAACGTCAAAGTTCTCTGCCGAAGATAAAAGCCTTCTCGGCAACAAGCCTGCCGGAAGCCGGCATCGAGAACGTCAAAGTTCTCTGCCGAAGATAAAAGCCTTCTCGGCAACAAGCTTGCCAGAAGCCGGCATCGAGAACGTCAAAGTTCTCTGCTGGAGATAAAAGCCTTCCTAGCGACGAGCTTGCCGGAAACCGGCGTCGAGAACGTCAAAAGTCTCCGCGAGAAACATAAGACCTCCCGGCAACTGTCGGTGTAGCGAAAACCAGGGCTACACTAACCGCCGGGTATGGGCCACGACTGTATGCAATTACGCTAAAGAGGATCCATCTTCGCCGACAAGCGCTAAATCGGCAAGCAAGACTCAAGCTACCTTCCCGGCAAGCCAGTATCGCTGGGGGCTGCGAGTGCCAAGAATCGTCCACGGCAAACCAGAGTTGCCGGGGGCTGCAATATCAGATAAGTCTTTCATCCCTCATCATGCATCCTCTTATGGACTGGGGAATGCGAAACCACGTTTCTTCCCGAAAACTGCCGTGCTCCCTCAACTCTAGGCCCCGGGGCTCGTTCCCGGGGCCAAGTTTGGTCGTAGTCGCGGTAGCAAAGGGATGAAACGAGGAGACCGCACCCACCTCGTTCCCGCCTCCGTCAAAGGCGTGAGAAAGGTCGAGCGACGTGGGAAGGCGGCAGGGCCTATTGCCGGGAGATGAAATGTCTGTCCGAGGGATACCAAGGATTTGCTCCTTGGCGTGGGTTCAACTCGCGAGACAAATAACCCGTCAAGCATCCCCTTTTAATTAAAAAACATCCCACTCAGGTACAGTCCATAGAGGATGAAAAACATGAAAGAGAGGATTACAAGTTTTAGATACAGCTAAGGCCCGAAGGCTTACAAATTAAAAAGATAAGATGCCCGTAATCCCTTTCCTGTCCCTCTCTTCAGGAGGCAGGTCAAGGAGGCGAAAAGGGCAAAAGGAGCGCCTAGGCGAGCTACGGGTGCCAGAAGACACCAAGAGAACATCCCGGGGGCCGTCCGAAGGCTAGACGGCGATGGCGGCGCTGGAAGCGGGGCTCGAAGACGGGGCGGCATGATGTCAGCACGCTATCGAGGGCACCACGCCCTCGTACTCCGACCTGACGGCCTTGTCGCCAGCCCTCTTCCCCTTCCGCAGCCTCCCTACGCCAGCCGCCCAAGGAGACGACCCCGGGGAGTTCAAGAAGCCGGCGACACGGATGATGGGGTCGCCGGTGCCGCGCGAAGCGGCACCCGACGCCTAGTCGGACCCGCCACCCCGCCGCCCGCTACCCTCATCGTCGTTGTCGCTCTCCTCCTCGTCACTCTCGCTCGAGGAGGAGCCTTCGCTATCGGAGGAGCTGTCTACGCAGCACTTCGCCCGAGTGCCGAAGCACCCGAAGACCTTTACGGAGAGGAGATCGCCCTCCATCAACTTAAAATGGAGGGTAAACCCCTCCATCAGGCTGTGGATACGGGCGAACGTCTTCCACCCTCGATCAAGATACATCACATTAGGGGCTGGGAATACAACGCGGACTCGCGTGCCGCTGATCCCACAGCCCCTCATGTGCAGTCTCAGTGTCTCGGGCGGGTCCAACTCCATCGCGCTTGCAAACGGAGCTGGAAGCCGGAGGCGACGACGAGGCGCCCGGCGCAGCTTGATGAAGAACTCGCAAGGGTCGTCCCCTATATGGACCGCCGTGGGGGGAGGAGCCGCCGGCAGAGGCGAAGCTGGCGCGCCGCCCCGCCCGCCTCTTCCCCGAGCGCCTCGACCTCGTCCTCGACCTCGTCCGCGACCTCGCCCCCTCCCTCTTCCCCTTATGGCTGGCTTTGCCACCACGGGCGCGGGAGAGGGAGAGATGCGCTGTCTGGCGGCGACCCTCGCCGCCACCGATGAAGGGCCTGGGTTCCCTTTCTCCATGGCGAATGAGAGAAAGGGGAGCAGAAGCTAAAGAAAGGAGGAGATGAGAGAGTGCGGGTTTCTGTGCTCCCCTCCCGCTCTTTATAAAGGAGCGAGGTGGGGGCTCGGCCGCCCCGCTCAGCGAATCAAGGCACGGGAAGAGCAGGGAGTCGGGGCCAACCCGCTGCCTCTGCTCGCGACGGCCCAGTTTCCCACTTCCACCGTCCGCGGCCCCAAGCGCATGGGAGCCGCGTGGCGGGGATGCAGAACCAAGCCGACGGGTGAGGCGGCCTCGCTCCGCCTCGTGATCGCGGGAGTGGACGTCTCAAAAACCGCGCACCGGCCCCGTCCAGTAAATGCACCACGCCCCCACGCCTACCTCCGTTTAGGGAGGAGGGCGTGAACCGTCCCCATCATCGTGGCCTGACGCATGCTCGAGGGGCTTAGCCCCGCGCACGCCGCCCGCGTCACCCACGACGCCGCGTTTGACGCGTGCCGTTCTGGGCGTGCGCGGTGGGAGCGGGGAGATATGCGGCGTGACCTAGGCCGCGCGTGCCCGTGCACTGTTTTGGGCCTGGCCCAACAGCGCCCGACACCGTGTATGGCCCAGGCCTGGGGGCTCCTGTCGGTGTACTAAAGTAGGGGTACCTTAGTATCCCGAACTTGTGCACGGGCAGTTGCAGCACCCCGTGGCAAGGCTTGCCGGGTGACCGCCAAGACCCTCCGTGGTTCCCGTGAAGACCATTCAAGAACAAAGTACTCAAACCAAGGCCCCGGCAAGAGGAGCTTGCCGGGAAGGCCAACCAAGGCCCCGGCAAGAGGAGCTTGCCGGGAAGGCCAACCAAGGCCCTGGCAAGAGGATCTTGCCGGGAAGAGACAAGACCCCGGCAAGAGGAGCTTGCCGGGAAGGCCACTCAAGGCATACCAAGAAAGCTTGCCGCGACGCGCCCTGCGTTCCGGCAAGGCCCGGTGAGCAACAAGCTCCCAAACACGACAAGACAGCGACCGCGGCAAGGAGCTTGCCGCGGGAAACCCCCACTTCGTGCCCGTGCTCCAGCACACCTGCTAACGTGTCGCTCTAGGACTCTCCCAAGCACACGTGGCAGGAGGCTGTGCAGCCAGGGGTACGCGGTGGCAAGCGGAGATGAAGAGAAGGCCATCGTGGCGAACGGTGGCGCTCCTAACGGTCACTTTTTGCACTGTTTAGGCAACTCAGACAGGCATTCAATGCTCTTGTCCCCTGCCGTCAGAGTTAGGTAGAGTGCACTGTGTCTATAGTAGCGGTAGCTGCACCTACCGCATTCTTTTTCCATTTTTACCCCTCTCGTCTACGTTGCCACCTGTCGGTGACCCCTTGAGAATATAAAAGGAGGCCCAGGCGCAACGTAGAAGGGGTTCGGCTCATTTGAAACACCAGAAACACTCCCACGCTCAGTCTGATAGCGTCCATCGCTCCTGAGCAAGGATTCAATACACACAAACAAGCAGCAGTAGGGTTTTACGCATCCGTGCGGCCCGAAGCTGGGTAAAACTGCTCGCGTGTACTGCCTCGATCCGCTCTTTGTTCAACCTCCGCCCTCACCGAATTGAAAGGGGCTCGGTCCGCCGATTCCCATAGGTGTTCGTGGATCAGTTTCCCCGACAAACCATATAAGGTTTTATTCATGTAAACAGAACAACAATTTATTCTCTTACTTAAATGAATAACTATATTGCAATAAACATGATCAAATCACATTCATGCTCAATGCAAACACCAAATAATACTTATTTAGGTTCAACACTAATCCCAAAAGTATAGGGAGTGTGCGATGATGATCATATCAATCTTGGAACCACTTCCAACACACATCGTCACTTCACCCTTAACTAGTCTCTATTTATTCTGCAACTCCCGTTTCGAGTTACTAATCTTAGCAACTGAACTAGTATCAAATACTGAGGGGTTGCTATAAACACTAGTAAAGTACACATCAATAACATGTATATCAAATATACTTATGTTCACTTTGCCATCCTTCTTATCCGCCAATCACTTGGGATAGTTCCGCTTCCAGTGACCAGTCCCTTTGCAGTAGAAGCACTCAGTTTCAGGCTTAGGTCCAGACTTGGGTTTTTCACTTGAGCAGCAACTTGCTTGCCGTTCTTCTTGAAGTTCCCCTTTCGTCCCTTTGCCCTTTTCTTGAAACTAGTGATCTTGTCAACCATCAACACTTGATGTTTTTCTCGATTTCTACCTTTGTCAATTTTAGCATTATGAAGAGCTTGGGAATCGTTTCCGTTATCCCTTGCATATCATAGTTCATCACGAAGTTCTACTAACTTGGTGATGGTGACTAGAGAATTCTGTCAATCACTATTTTATCTGGAAGATTAACTCCCACTTGATTCAAGCAATTGTAGTACCCAGACAATCTGAGCACATGCTCACTAGTTGAGCGATTCTCCTCCATCTTTTAGCTATAGAACTTGTTGGAGACTTCATATCTCTCAACTCGGGTATTTGCTTGAAATATTAACTTCAACTCCTGGAACATCTCATATGGTCCATGACGTTCAAAACGTCTTTGAAGTCCCGATTCTAAGCCGTTAAGCATGATGCACTAAACTATCAAGTAGTCATCATATTGAGCTAGCCAAACGTTCATAACGTCTACATTTGCTCCTGCAATAGGTCTGTCACCTAGTGGTGCATCAAGGACATAATTCTTCTGTGCAGCAATGAGGATAAACCTCAGATCACGGATCCAATCCGCATCATTGCCACTAACATCTTTCAACACAATTTTCTCTAGGAACATATCAAAATAAACATATGAAAGCAACAACGCGAGCTATTGATCTACAACATAGATATGCTAATACTACCAGGACTAAGTTCGTGATAAATTAAAGTTCAATTAATCATATTACTTAAGAACTCCCACTTACATAGACATCCCTCTAATCCTCTAAGTGATCATGTGATCCAAATCAACTAAACCATGTCCGATCATCACGTGAGATGGAGTAGTTTTCAATGGTGAACATCGCTATGTTGATCATATCTACTATATGATTCACGCTCGACCTTTCAGTCTCCGTGTTCTGAGGCCATATCTGTATATGCTTGGCTCGTCAAGTATAACCTGAGTATTCTGTGTGTGCAACTATTTTGCACCCGTTGTATTTGAACGTAGAGCCTATGACACCCGATCATCACGTGGTGTCTCAGCACGAAGAATTTTCGCAATGGTGCATACTCAGGGAGAACACTTCTTGATAATTAGTGAGAGATCATCTTAAAATGCTACCGTCAATCAAAGCAAGATAAGATGCATAAAAGATAAACATCACATGCAATCAATATAAGTGATATGATATGGCCATCATCATCTTGTGCTTGTGATCTCCATCTTCGAAGCACCGTCGTGATCACCATCGTCACTGGCGCGACACTTTGATCACCATCGTAGCATCGTTGTCATCTCGCCAATCTTATGCTTCGACGACTATCGCTACCGCTTAGTGATAAAGTAAAGCATTACAGCGCAATTGCATTGCATATAATAAAGTGACAACCATATGGCTCCTGCCAGTTGCCGATAACTTGGTTACAAAACATGATCATCTCATACAATAAAATTTAGCATCATGTCTTGACCATATCACATCACAACATGCCCTGCAAAAACAAGTTAGACGTCCTCTACTTTGTTGTTGCAAGTTTTACGTGGCTGCTACGGGCTTAAGCAAGAACCAATCTTACCTACGCATCAAAACCACAATGATAGTTTGTCAAGTTGGTGTTGTTTTAACCTTCGCAAGGACCGGGCGTAGCCACACTCGGTTCAACTAAAGTTGGAGAAACTGTCACCCGCTAGCCACCTTTGTGCAAAGCACGTCGGGAGAACCGGTCTTGCGTAAGCGTACGCGTAATGTCGGTTCGGGCCGCTTCGTCCAACAATACCGCCGAACCAAAGTATGACATGCTGGTAAGCAGTATGACTTATATCGCCCACAACTCACTTGTGTTCTACTCGTGCATATAACATCAACACATAAAACCTAGGCTCGGATGCCACTGTTGGGGAACGTAGTAATTTCAAAATTTTCCCACGCACACGCAAGATCATGGTGATGCATAGCAACGAGAGGGGAGAGTGTTGTCTACATACCCTCATAGATCAACAGCGAAAGCATTATAAAAACGCGGTTGATGTAGTCGTACGTCTTCACGGCTCGACCGGTCAAGCACCGAAACTACGGCACCTTCGAGTTTTAGCACACGTTCAGCTCGATGACGATCCCCGGACTCCGATCCAGCAAAGTGTCGGGGTAGAGATCCGTCAGCACGACGGCGTGGTGACGATCTTGATGTACTACCGTCGCAGGGCTTCGCCTAAGCACCGCTACAATATTATCGAGGATTATGGTGGAAGGGGGCACCGCACACGGCTAAGAATATGATCATGTGGATCAACTTATGTGTCTAGGGGTGCCCCCTGCCCCCGTATATAAAGGAGCAAGGGGAGGAGGCCGGCCGGCCCCTATTGGCGCCAGGAGGAGTCCTCCTCCTAGTAGGAGTAGGACTCCTACTAGGAGGGGGAAGGAAGTGGGGAGGGAGGAGGAAAGGGGGGCGCCGGCCCCCATCTCCTAGTCCAATTCGGACCAGGGGGGAGGGGCGCGCGGCCCACCCTGGCTGCCCCTCTCTCTCTCCACTAAGGCCCATATGGCCCATTACTTCTCCCGGTAGGGTTCCGGTAACCCTCCGGCTCTCTGGTTTTCTCCGAAATCACCCGGAACACTTCCGGTGTCTGAATATAGCCGTCAAATATATCAATCTTTATGTATCGACCATTTCGAGACTCCTCGTTATGTCCGTGATCACATTCGGGACTCCGAACTAACTTCGGTATATCAAAAGTCATAAACTCATAATATAACTGTCATCGAAACCTTAAGCGTGCGGACCCTACGGGTTCGAGAACAATGTAGACATGACCGAGACACGTCTCCAGTCAATAACCAATAGCGGAACCTGGATGCTCATATTGGCTCCCACATATTCTACGAAGATCTTTATCGGTCAGACCGCATAACAACATACGTTGTTCCCTTTGTCATCGGTATGTTACTTGCCCGAGATTCGATCGTCGGTATCTTAATACCTAGTTCAATCTCGTTACCGGCAAGTCTCTTTACTCGTTCCGTAATACATCATCTCACAACTAACTCATTAGTTGCAATGCTTGCAAGGCTTATGTGATGTGCATTACCGAGAGGGCCCAGAGATACCTCTCCGACAATCGGAGTGACAAATCCTAATCTCGAAATACGCCAACCCAATATGTACCTTTGGAGACACCTGTAGAGCTCCTTTATAATCACCCAGTTACGTTGTGACGTTTGGTAGCACATAAAGTGTTCCTCCGGCAAACGAGAGTTGCATAATCTCATAGTCATAGGAACATGTATAAGTCATGAAGAAAGCAATAGCAACATACTAAACGATCAGGTGCTAAGCTAATGGAATGGGTCATGTCAATCACATCATTCTTCTAATGATGTGATCCCGTTAATCAAATAACAACTCTTTTGTTCATGGTTAGGAAACATAACCATCTTCGATTAACGAGCTAGTCAAGTAGAGGCATACTAGTGACACTCTGTTTGTCTATGTATTCACACATGTATTATGTTTCCGGTTAATACAATTCTAGCATGAATAATAAACATTTATCATGATATAAGGAAATAAATAATAACTTCATTATTGCCTCTAGGGCATATTTCCTTCAA
>NC_041386.1:576776068-576783917 GCF_002162155.2 Triticum dicoccoides | reverse complement strand
TAAAATTTAGGTACATCACAAACCTTCCATATGGAAGGTCCATTCACATGTAGTGGTCAAACATGTATCCATGTCTGGGACATCAGAGAAGTAAGAAACAATCACCTACATGAAGTTGACAAAGGAAAACATGTCCTCCAATAGCCTAGTCAACCATAAGATAATAATTGTCATCTTAGTTGAAGATTTGTTACAACATAACCGGCAATCTTGATAGGAATTTTCATGTCAAGGTGGATGACGAAAAAGATATTTGCATGCGGTTTCCCCATTGGGTACCATACGGTCAATATTTGCTTTGTCGGGGGTTCCCTACTTCTGGGACAAATCATCTCTCACGGATAATCTTTGATTAGCCTTGTCAGCCAATACAATATATTTACTCAAAATAGAGTTATCTGGATATTTTATGTTGTAAAAAACGAATTAGTAGTAATGATAATATCTTTCTACGCTTCAATACAGATGCCACATGAACTACTCTGGATGATTGTGATCCATATAATGTGATATTTGCCGCGAATCCTATTGCTATGCGATGAATAATTGTTTTATGTTTAGATCATGATGTTTGATTCGATAATGTATAGATTTACATTGTTATTTAATTTATTTATCTATTTATTGGCCAGTTTATATGAAAGATCCATATGGGAGCATTGTGCATTAGACCTCTATTAGTGAAGTATTTTTGGCGACAATTTGAGCGCAAAAGTTTAGACAAATTTGCCTAACTAAAGGATACTAAAATTGTCCGGGCATCTGTAATGAGATGAGTTAATTTCAATTGTATGTCATCTTGCTTAATGCAATACTCTGTTTACTTAATACCCGAGGTGAATATTGGAGAGATGCTACTAGTAAACATATAAATCCCTATCCAGTTTCCTACATAAGAAACCTTCTCCAAATACTTTTACATGCATTTTTATTTTTAGTTATTTATTGAAAATACAAACATAGTTCCAACAACATTATCTTCCATCTCTTGTTGCAACTAGAAAGGTTAGCGAGATTGAGTCACTAGAATTGTTGCAGACACAAGATAAGCTCTTAATCTGTCTTGGGGTGCTACTCGAAAGAGGTTAGGGTTGTTATCACTGTGGATTAATACCTTTGTTTCTAAAGTGCGGGGAAATTTCCACTTGCATCAAACCTCTACACTTGGAGGCCCGACAACAATTACCTAGCGCTACTTCCTTCGAGTAGCAAGCAGATGCATGTGGCAATACTCTTATAGAGATTGATGCGGAGGCTTGAGGCATCACCAAACAATGTGAGTTTCAAGGATCAGCGCGCTGTCTCTAGGGGTCGATTTCAAGAAAACAATTACATTGTCTGTAAATGTCGATACTCTAGGAACTCTTCGGTGGATCTCTAAGTCCGTGAACATATTTCTCCAACCACCCACTTGAGCATTATATGTAGGGTGTCATGGCGAGGATGAACAATGCTGGTGACAACGAATCTCCTTTGTAGGCCCCCTGCTCCAACATCAGCGACTTGTTTCTCCGCTAATCATAACTATGGTAGATGTCGAGCGGAGAATGCAACATATCTAGTTGTGCCAATGGGTGCATAAGCGTCCGCAAAAATGGCATTAAGGAGAAATTTATAGGCAATTGAATTGGAGGCTTTTAGAATGCCGACTTTCGTTAGGCTAGCTTGAGCCTTCCTCCAATGGAGGAATCACGCCGAGTTGAGCACTATCTTGAATTTTTTGTGAATCATGACATTAGAGGTGAAAGCGCTTTAGGCTTGAGAGATCAACGAAGGAAGCATTGGTTCCAACTAAGATGCCAAAAGATTGGAAAACATCTTAGAGAAACCATGCACGAAACTATAGGTGGTAATGCTTGATATTTGCTGATTCTTCTTTTTTTACACATGAGAACCATCATGAAGAGTTAATGCATCTATCACCCTTTTCGGGTCAAACTGATGCTAACCAAATATTTGATACTTTAACCTTGCACCAAGTGCGAGCATACTAGTTTGAGAATTTTGATCATGCTCACCGTACTTGCACTAGGCATGTATGTCGCCTTTCTCTCCAGGTGTGTGCAGACATGTCTAGGGCGAACCTTAGGGGGTGACGGGTGGCCCAATGGCCAATTACACACCCTGATATTTCTCAACATTCTAGCTTGGACCTCATTCATATGTGAAGTTCACTACTAGCTCACTTTGGCCCAAAATTCTGAATTCAACAGTCTGGTGTGAGCCATAGTTTTAAGGTCAGGACCGAGTCGCAAAAACGAGAGCTCGTATTTGGCAACCTATGTGGGGGAAAGTGAGCAATTGCGCACAGGTCCAACGCGCTGCTAAATGGGTCGGTCCAGTGTGGGACCTAACGTTGTTTACTTGTTAAAAAATTGAAAGAAAGGTTCCTGTTTTTCAGAAATAAATCTAATTTTTTTAAAAATGTCCAATAATTGAAGGAATGTTCGTGTGTTAAAAAATCACCAATTCATAAAATGTTCATGAATTCAAAAAATATTCATGAATTACAAAAGTGTTTCCAGTTTAAAAAACAATTTGGGTTTATGAAAAAATGTTGTCATTTCCAAATTTCTCAATTTTGAAAAAATGTTCATGAATGAAACAATGTTGACATTTTCAAAAGCTGTTCTCAAATTTGAAAAAATGTTCATGAATCCAAAAATACTTTTGAAAATCAAAACAATATCCGTGGAGTTCAAAAAGATGTTTGTGAAATTAAAATATCCACAATTTTTTCATGAATTTAAGAAAATAATAGAGAATTTGGAAAAAATATTGATGAACGAAAACAAATTAACAAAATTGAAAAATATTTGTGAATATGATAATAAAGAACTAATAAGAAAAACCAAAATGAAAAATATAAATTAAAACTAAAAAAGCATAAAACAACGAAAGAAACCACAGAAAAAACCCGGTCTTAAAAGGTTCTAGATCCTTTCCAGAACCATAATGGGGAGTCCTTCTAGTTGGACCGGCCCTATCATAAATGGCAGCACTAACAGGGAGGTACGCGTTACCTCACTATCCATTTACCGCAAAATAGTATATTTAAAGCTCCTAGGATTCAAACGTGGGTGCACTGGGGTACAGGCCAAGGCGACCAAGTCTGGCCTAATAACCAACTTAGCTAGACCTAGTTGTCTAACAAATGATTCTCAAAAAAAGTTGTCAAATAAATAATAGAAATCCTACTATCTAACCTTCATTCATCCTGCCCTCGAAAAAAAGAAAAAACCCTTCATTCAATCTGTAGAAATAAAGTTATGCAGAACCGGCGAACCGTACGAACGGGCGGTCTGACAGGTGGAAACATGAACCACAAGATTCGCCGACTCGATTGCCGTTCCGGGTTGTAAAACTATGGTGTGAGCTGCTTCTTGCATAACCTGGCACGTGTCGTGTCAACTACTAACAAGTATCTTGATCCAGACCACCAAGTTTTGTTACTAAATCAAGTTCAAAGAAATAAAATCCAAAAGAGTGGTGTTTCGTCACCATGCTCCAATACTTTGTTATCTGTTATAACAAAATCAGTTCAGAGATAGGAAAACAGCACAAACTACAAAACAGCAGCCATACGAATTAATAGTACTGATTTAGTCTCAGCACATTGCAATCAACCAACTGAAGCTTTCACTACGGTTATGACGCGCTTACGGTATATTCTTGTAACTTGATGGGTCGATATTTATATCATAATCTACTCGAGACATTCATCGATCATCGGTGCTGCTGTAATCATCATGAGGGCCAAAACGCATAGAGTATTCCAGTGCATTGCGTTGGCATAATCCGATAGATCATCCAAAAGAGACGCCATGACGGCTACTAAGTGAATAACTCAACATACACTCTCTGTCAGAGGTGTTCACTGTCGGCGTCATTACGTGCTTGCCTACGTGATTGCCGGGGGTCAATCGGCCGTCAGTGCATCTTCTTCCGATCGAGGGCGACAATTTTGGTAGAACCTAACCATCGCCCACCAGCGCAATTAACCGGTGCTTGGAGTTGCACACTGTCACATCCACGCGTAACAATGTAAACCTGGGTTCTGCCCCTCCTCTTAATAAGTGACCGTTGGAAGAGTAAAATCTATAAAGCTTAAGACCACTAATCTTGCATGGGAAGCAATCTTAGGGGGTGTTTGGTTCAGAAACTTTTTAGTCCCAGAGACTAGAAAAAGTCTCTAAAAAGTCACTAGAAACCAAACAGAAGGGACTTTTTCTACGGGGACTAGAAAAAGACTCTATTGGAGAGTCTTTTTTGATTAGTCCCTGGGACTAGAAAAAGTCCTAGGACTTCTGAACCAAACACCACCTTACTAAAAACTTTTTTTTTGCATGGGAAGCAATGAAGAAGTGGCATTAGCCTTGGACCGACAGTGCTTATTAGTTTACCTCAGCAATTAGCAAGAAAGATGTCAGGGGTACTTCATCTGAAAGTGGAATTCAGAGGTAGTACTTGAACGTATACTTTGTCAGCAGGTACTACAAAATTCTCAACGGCATCTCCAATTTCTACTTCCTTTGAAAGAGAATCTGGATTTCAGAGAACCGCCTGTTCATGAATCCAGTTCAAACAAATTTTTGAATCCTTGTACTCACACATTCATACTCCCACCACGTGAATGCATTTCAGTTGGTTGCTGGTGGTGTAGAAAAAATTTCTGTACAACGTTACTATCTCTCGGGTTGGGTGCTTTGCTCAGCGTTCACATCACCTGCGTATTTCTTAATGCGTAAGATTAAGCGTACGTACATCACTAATGGCGAAGACAGCCGCCACTTATTTCCCCAGGTACTAACCGCAATGTTAGAGTCGATTTCTGTTAGCCTATCATTTTTGGATGGAGACAGAAAAGAGATATACCGATAAGGAAGAGGATAAAGGCATCTTTTTTAGATTAAGCTAAGTAAGTTGGTCCATAGTGCCGATGGCTATAAAATACTTGATTCATTCATATAGGTGGAAATATTGTACACCAATGATGCAAAATGTGCTAGATCAAGAAAAAGGAGCCAAAAGGCATCGGGGTCCTTATTTTTTTTCTTTCAGTAACACATTTTGAAATACTCCCTCCGTCTCATAATATAAGAGCATTTTTAACACTAATGTAGTGCGAAAAACACTCTTATATTATGAGACGGAGAGAGTAGCAAAATAATAAGTTCACAAATACATATCTAGTTGGGCCAACGGGTGCATAAGCCTCACCAAAAAATTGGTATTGAGAAATTTCTAGGCATGTGAATCAAAGGCCTTTGAAATGTCAAATTTTGTTAGGTCAGCTCCAGCCTTCCACCAGTGAGGACGCGGAGTTGAGTGAAAATTTTGAGAATCCTACCATTAGAGGTGAAAGCACTCTAGGCTCAGAGCCGAGCGAAGGAAGCATTGGTTCCAAGTAAGATGCCAAAACTTGGAAAAGATCTGAGAAAAACCATGCACTAAACCATAGGGTGGTAATCCTTGATATTTGTTGGATCTTCTTTTTTAGGAAGGAAAACCATCATGGAAGAGTTAACATGGTCACTCTTTTTAGGTCAAAACTGATGCTAACCAAACATTTGATATTTTAACCTTGCACCAGATGCAAGCATCTCAATATGAGCATTTTCATCATGCTCGTCGTACTCGCACCTGCCATTTATGCCGCTTTTCTCTCGATTCTTGAAGCATGTGTAAATATGTCTAGGGGCGAATCTTAGGGGGTGACGGGTGGTCCACTAGCCCACTGCACACCGTGAGATTTCTTAACGTTCTATATTTCATAGCAGTTTTTTTAATAAATAATGCCTTGGGCCACATTCATATGAGAAGTTCACTAAGGGCCCTCTTCGGCCCAAAATTCTGAATTCAACAATCGGGTGTGATGAAATCACTAATTAAGGAGTACTCGTTGTAAAGATCACTCCAATTCCCCTAGTTGCGACAAATGGCGCACATGCATCACGTTACTTATCGCAACCTGGGAGTTTTCCCTTTTTTCGTAGATCCGTTTATTCAAAACGTTTTATCTCTCAAACTGTGCGTCCAAATCTCGAATCGCTTTCACCATTGGATTCCTCGCGTCGAGATCTTCAAAACTAGATCCCATGTTAATAGGTTTTGACTAACTTCTTTTACAAAAAAAGAACCGGGAGCACGGGTTTTTTCCCTTTCCGAAAGAGGCACGCCCGTGCCTCTCACGAAATCACAACCGTGCCTCTCGTAGAAGCAAAACCGCGACTCTCGCGAAAAAAGAGAAAACGTGTTTTTTTCCGTTTCCGCGAAGGCACGGCCGTGACTCTAGTGAAAGCACATCCGTGACTCTTGCGGAAGCAAAACCGTGACTCACGAAAGGAAAAAAAAATAGAAAACACGTTTTTTCCCTTTCCGAGAGGCACAACCATAACTCTCGCGAAAGCACAACCATACTTCTCGCGGAAGCAAAACCGTGACTCTCGCAAAAGAAAAAAAAATAGAAAACATATTTTTTTCCGTTTCCGAGAGGCATGGCCGTGACTCTCGCGAAAGCACACCCGTGCCTCTCATGGAAGCAAAACCGTGACTCTCATGAAAGAAAAAAAAGAAAAATACGTTTTTATTCTGTTTTCGAGAGGCATGGCCGTACTCTCGCGAAAGCAAAACCGTGCCTCTCATGAAGGAAAAAAAAGAAAACGCGTTTTTTCAGGCAAAATAATTTTTTTTTAATTTTTTTGATTGAAAAGCTAAGAAAGACCGGTGAAAAACCAAAACGTCAAAAAAACCATTTAAAAAGCCAAAAACGCGTGCGGAAAAATAAAAAAACAAAATCTGAAGGGAGCGCCCAAAGCGCGACACGTGGGGAATGGCTGAGAGCGCGCCAAGTGGCGCTGATCGTTGCGAGGCTCCCGAAAGAGTGCTCGTTAACTAGTTGCTCTCCTTATGTGAGCCATAGTTTTCAAATTAGGACCGAATCTGCAAAAACACAAGAAGAAAATATATTTACAGTCGTGGGATTCTAACGTAGGTCCACAGGGTACAGGCCGAGGCGACTAAATCAGGCCCAATAGCCACTTCAGATAGGCCTAGTTGTCTAAACAATGATAGAAATCCTCATATCTAACATTCACTGTGTAAAAACTAAAATTACACTGGTGTCAAACCAGACGAACCGGAGGTCCAACCGGTGGAAACCTGAACCACATGACCGATTGCTTCTTGCATAACCTGCCACGTGTCGTGTCAACTACTAACAAGTTTCTTCTGCCCGACTCCAATGATGAAGGGGCGATGATGACAGCATGCTTTCAGGCCTTCGCAAGTATATTCCTGCAACTTGATGGGTCAATACTTACATCATAATCTACTCGAGATATTCATGCACTTGAGGAGTCCAAAAGAAACATCTCATTTTTTTGCGGGGGAGAAACATCTCGTTGTTGCTATAATCATCATCAGGGCCAACACGCATCGAGTATTTCAGTGTATTGCATTGGCATAATCCGATAGATCATCCAAAAGAGACGCCATGACGGCTACTAAGTGAATAACTGAACATACACTCTTTGTCAGAGGCGTTTACTGTCGGCGTCATTACGTGCTTGCCTACGTACATGCGGGAGATCGATCAGCCGTCAGTGCATGTTCTTCCGGTCGACGGCGACATTTTTGGCAGAACCTAACCATCGCCCACCAGTGCAATTAACTGGTGCTTGCAGTTGCACACTGTCACCATCCATGAGTAACAATGTAAACCTGGGTTTTGCCCCACTGGTTAACAAAGTGACCGTTGGACCTTCGCAAGAGTAAAATCTAAAGTTTAAAATCGCTAATCGTGAATGGGAAGCAATCTTACTAAAACAAAGTTTGCGTGAGAAGCAAT
>NC_041386.1:576773179-576775850 GCF_002162155.2 Triticum dicoccoides | reverse complement strand
AATGGAATTCAGGGGTACTTGGGCGTACTTTCATCTGCAAGTAATACAAAAATTATCATAAGATATATGAACTCGCCAGATACTTAACACTTAGGCGTCACCTAAGTTTTATCTCCATATAGTACTAGAACTAGAACTACTTGTCAAAACCTATGCTGGCTATATCAAGAAACCCACATGTTGACTCGAAGTACCATAGTGTACGTTCAGCTAAATGGCTAATTTAACACAATCTAGCTATCAATTGCAAAACGGTGCACACAATGTAGGGATAGAGAGACTCTCGTGTGATTCGTCCGAGGGTTAACTAGTGAGGTGTGGACGGTGCTATCGTCCTGGATTCCTAGGATTGCAGTATCTTGGCTCCCTCAAGGAAAATTCCTCCTCTCAACTCTCATGGTTCAGAGGAAATTCTGAACGGCATTTTTCAATTTCTACTTCCTTCGAAAGAAAATATAGATTTTAGAAAAAAAAACCCGCATGTTCCTAGGTTATGGAGTTAGCATGGGTTCATGAATGCAGTCCAAACAAATTTTGAATCTTTTTTTTTTTATGACGAAGATAGTTGCCTAGTTAATTATGAAAATCCGGGCGAAAACCGATACAAACACGGCCAAGCCATCCCGAAAAACATGACACATCCAGAGCCACGCCCATACTCCCACCAGATAATGCATTTGAGTGGATTTTCTGGTGGTGTAAACAAATTTCCGTATTGTTACTATCTCTCGGGTCGGGTGCTTCGCTCAGCGTTCACGTCACCTGCGTCTTTCTGAACGTGTAAGATTAAGCGTATGTACATTAATAATTGCGAAGGCAGCCGCCACTAATTTTTCCATGTGCTAGCCTATCATTTTTGGATGGAGACAGAAAAGAGATGTACCGATAAGGAGGATAAAGGTTCTTTTTTGAAAAAAAAAGAGAGCGGCCTCTCCGATTTCTATTATCAGAAACCACAACATCTTGAGAATAAGATAAAGGTACAGTATCATTTTTTAGATTAATCTTAATCCAGGTACTCTGGCTTAATCTTAATCTAGGTACAGTATCATTTTTAGATTAAGCTAAGTAAGTTGGTCCAGAGTGCCGATGGCTATAAAATACTTGCTTCATTCATATAGGTGGAAATATTGTACACCAGTGATGCAAAATGTGCTAGATCAAGAAAAAGGAGCAAGGGGCCTCGAGGCCCTTATTTTTCTTTTCTTTCAATAACACATTCTGAAATAGCAAAATAATAAAAAGTTCATAAGCCTCACAAAAAAGGGGTATTGAGAAATTTCTAGGCAAGTGAATCGCAGGCCTTCGAAATGTCAATTATTGTTAGTCCAGCGCTCTAGCCTTCCTCCAATGGAGGAATCACGTGGAGCCAAGATGAAACCATCAGTTCTTTTTAGAAAAGGAGGAGGACCCCCAGCCTCTGCATCTGGACAATGCATGCAGCCATTTTATTAAACAATCACACAAGACCTTACAAAGTCATGCAACAGTAAGACTAAAGCCACCGTCTAGGCAACATCTGTCGCTACTCCTATCCAGTTGATGAAGGGATGCTGATAGTCTGGGCCTAATACCAAACAGACCTCTCAGCCAAACCTAACATCTAAGACCTGAGGTCCCATCCAGGACGCCTGCCGGGTATGGGGCACCCACCAGTCCGGCGCACTCCTCAACCAGGACGCCTGCCGGGTATGAGGCCGCCGCATCCACCTGCCACCAATCCATCTTCAGTGATGTACTGCTGCATCTACCTTGCCCGGTCTAGCATCCGTCGACGCCACCACGACGCCAGACAACACCACCATCCTGTGCTCGTCCATCATCACACGCCCACCGGCGAGACCCCACTGCTCCATGCCGCCGAGACCCGCCGTTGTCGACGTGCCAGATGCCACGCCGCTCCTTCGTCGCAAACACCAAAAACAGGAAACATCCTAAAGATACAAGGGGCACTCTGCACAGTAGGAAAGCCGTCGCGAGCAGCCGCAGAGAGGCGGACAACAAGGCAACGGGATAGCACCTCAGCACTACACCCGCACGAGCCAGTCAACTGCCAAAGCCCCCACCTTCAGCAACCCACAACCGAATCCTAGCTCCCTAGGCAACGCCTCCAAGGAGGGGATGACGCCCATGGCGCCACCGCTCCCCAATCCAGGCCGGATTTTGGGTTTTCACCCGGGAGAGGACCGGAGGTGGCAAGAAGAGGGACCACGACACCGCCTCCAAGAAGGATGCGTCGCTGTCGAGCCGAACCAGCCGGCCTAGGGTTTCCCCCGGTCCCAATATGCACCACCATCCCCAAAAGCACCGGATCCAGCAGCAGCCGGCGGCATCAAGCGCAAAGGGGAAGGAGCGGGAAGGAGGGAGCAGCAAACCTCCAGATCTGGCGAGGAAGAAGGCCCCTACGCTGCCGCCGCCAAGTGCCGACGCCCCACCACCCGAGCGGTCGAGGACGCCGGTCAGAGCCCCCGCGCACACCATCCAGGGCGCGAACGGCGGTGCCTCACTGGTAGGGGCTGCCGCCCCGTGGATCCAGATCTCCGCGAATGGCGGTGCCTCACTGGCAGGGGCTGCCGCCCCGTGGATCCGGATCTCCGCGAACGGAGCGACGAAGGCCTCGCCGCCACCGTCACCGATGGCTGCACGGGCTTGCCCGACAACCTCCTCGGGT
>NC_041386.1:576582563-576772869 GCF_002162155.2 Triticum dicoccoides | reverse complement strand
GGGAAGGGGGAGGGGAGAACCCTCTAGATCCCTATAAGTATGCGGCCAAGTCGTCGAAACCATTAGTTACATTCTTCTGGACTGTGTCTTTGTAGAGGAAATCTGGATGATCATATGCACGTCATTGGGACACCCGACATGAGCTCCATCTGGTGGATTAACTTTCAGGGATTGGTGTACTACAGAGAGTATGACGAGTAAAGCCGCGGAATAAAAAAGGCCATCTTCACACTGGTAATATGTGTTGGATTATGGATGGGCTTAGGCCCATATAAGACACTAATCCTTGGTTAATCTTGAGGCCCATGTATGAGATGGCAGGTGGTGGGAAGTTTAGTCCCACCTTGCTAGTTGAGGAGAGTTGAGACCCCTTTATAAGGGCTGCTCTACCACTTGCCATTGGGAGCTTGGGAAGAGTGGTACACGCGCGCTACTCCTCCTCCGCCGCCCACCTCGCCTCGTCACGATGCGCGCGCGCCGCAGGTTGCGGGTTGACCCCTTGCCGGGGGTGCGACCCTTGCCGGGACCCTCGTTGCCATGATTCGTTGACCCCTTGCCGGGGTGCGACGCTTGCCGGGAACAACGACTCCCTTGCCGGGAGTGGGCCGACTCGGTCGTGGGCCTCCGCAAGGCCCACGACTTTCTTCCTTACGGACTATATAAGAAGGCTCTGGCCAGTGAAGTAACCTAGTTCGGTTTACTCACTCCCTCTCGCGTGACCTAGCCGTCATCTACTGTTCCTCACTCTGTGCTGCCTCCGGCGATCCCATCCCGACGACCGCGTGCACGGTTGGTCGGGAGAGCAGGTGCCTCCGGAACCCTGTCGTCCGAGATCCTGCCCGGGAGAACGGCAATAAGGTTTTTGGGGAGCGTCTCGACGCGGCTGCTCCCGGTCCGTCCCCAACTTCGTCCAACTCTGCTTCCACTACTTCCCCTGCATCGACACCATGGCCGACGACGCCGCCTCCAAGAAGAAGGCCACGGATGACGCCAAGGCTGTGGAGGGTATGATCTGTTCATCCCTCGTTTACTCATACTTATGCTAGCCGTATATGTGCTGCTCATAGAAGATTCGATTCTATGTTCTGTACGTGCTAGTATACTTAGGTATCGCTATGAGATGCATACCTTTTATGCCATGCTCACTGTTTACTCGTGGATAAGTCTAATCGGAAAAGTGCTAATATTTCCAACAATCCAAAAACCTTATTTTAGGCACTTTTCGATTCAAGGCTTTGCTGCTACTCTAAAACCGGAAAAGTTTACCGGGACGCATTTTAAGCGTTGGCAGACTAGGACCACCTTGTGGCTCACAGCGATGAACGTGTTCTGGGTTGGTGGTGTGTCCCTCACAAAAACGATTGCTCCTGAACAAGAGAAGGCGTTTAGAGAGGCAACCACAATCTTTCTGGGAGTAGTTCTGAGTGTGATTGGAGACAAGTTGGTTGACGCCTATATTCATATGGGCGTTGCCAAAAACTTGTGGGATGCGCTCGAAGTCAAATTCGGCGCAACTGATGCTGGCAGTGAGCTGTATGCCATGGAGCAGTTCCATGATTACAGGATGGTTGATAACCGTTCTGTATTGGACCAGGCTCATGAGATATAGTGCATTGCTAAGGAGCTGGAGCTCCTGAAGTGTGAGTTACCGGACAAGTTTGTCGCAGTTTGCATTATTGCAAAACTCCCTCCTAGTTGGAGGAACTTTGCTACTTCTCTCAAGTACTTGAGACGTGAATTCTCTGTTGAGGATGTCATTGGTCATCTCAGTGTTGAGAAGAACTCGAGAGCAAAGGACTCACACGTGAAAGGGGCAGAGGGTTCTTCTAGCGCCAATGTGGCGTAGAAGAACTTCCACAAGTTCAAGGGAAAGAACTCTATCCAGCAGAATACTACCTTTAAGAAGAAGGGTAAGAAGAAAGACAAAAAGAGAGATGGCTGCTTTACTTGTGGTTCAGATGAACATTGCGCAAACAAGTGCCCAAACAAGTATAAGAAGCCAGCACAAGACTCCAAGTCTTTGAATGTCACTCTGAGCAACAATGATGCGGCATCTGGGTATGGTAATCTGTTTACCATACTTTCAGTTTGTCAGTCCACCGATTGGTGGATTGACACTGGGGCCAATATTCATGTGTGTGCTGATGTGTCTTTGTTTTCTTCCTACAAGGTCGCACGAGATTGTTCCGTCCTGATGGGGAATGACTCGCATGCTTCTGTTCATGGTGTTGGCATGGTAGATTTGAAGTTTACTTCGGGAAAGATCGTGCAACTGAAGAACGTGCAGCATGTCCCCACCATAAGGAAGAATCTCGTTAGTGGCTCCCTTCTATGTAAAGAAGGGTTTAAGTTAGTATTTGAGTCTAACAAAGTAGTCGTATCTCGTTATGGACTATTTGTTGGAAAAGGATATGATTGTGGTGGTTTGTTCCGCCTTTCCCTGGAGGATTTCTGTAATAAAGTCGTGAACCAAATTCATTCTAATGTGAACGAATCTGAGGTTTGGCATTCACGTCTTTGTCACATAAATTTCGGCTGTATGACGCGGCTAGCTAAGATGGACTTAATCCCGAGTTTCACTTTAGCCAAAGGCTCTAAGTGCCATGCGTGTGTGCAAGCTAAGCAACCTCGTAAGCCTCACAAGCCTGCGAAGGAGAGACACCTGGCACCTCTAGAGCTCATACATTCAGATCTCTGTGAGATGAATGGTGTGTTGACTAAAGGTGGAAAGAAATACTTCATGACTCTGATTGATGATTCCACTAGATTCTGATATGTGTATTTGTTAAATATTAAGGATGAGGCTCTACACTACTTTAAAGTCTATAAGGCTGAAGTTGAGAACCAACTTGAGAAGAAAATAAAACGAGTCCGGTCTGATCGTGGTGGAGAGTACTTTTCTAATGAGTTTGATTTATTCTGTGCGGAACATGGTATTATTCATGAGAGGACGCCTCCCTACTCACCCCAGTCAAATGGGGTTGTCGAACAGAAAAACCGTACTCTAACTGATCTGGTTAACGCCATGTTAGATACATCGGGTTTATCCAAGGCATGGTGGGGGGAGGCTGTATTGACATCTTGTCATGTCCTGAATAAAGTTCCCATAAAGGATAATGAGACTACTTGTCGTGGTTTTGTCACGGCAGATGTCCTAGAGAAAGGACTTAGTCGTGGAGCCATCGCGACGGGTTAGCTTGAAGGGGTTAAAGCGGACACAAGGACGCAAGAGAGTTTATACTAGTTCGGCCCCTTCGATGAAGGTAAAAGCCTACGTCTAGTTGTGATGGAATTGATGGGGTTTCGATGACTAGGGAGCAAACAAGCTTCGCCTATGTCTCGAGTTGTTGTCCTTGAACCGCTGCCGGGTCGTCCCCTTATATACACGGGTGACTCTCGTCGGCTTACGGAGTCCCAATACCGGCTCATAGATTTGTCCGGTTTGGTCTCTTCTTATTCCTAACTTACAATACAGGTTAACTACTAACGCCGGTTTACGGCTGCAGGCCTTGAGCCGACCATGGGCCTTGAGCCCTCCTCTGTCTTCTTGGGCTTTAACTTACTTAACTACTGACGAAGTTAACCCGGCCCAGATAGGCCGGGTTACGCCCAGTAGTAATATCCCCAACATTAGGCCCCAGATTGATTTGAACGGGTTCATGTCAATCCTTTAATAAAAGCTTCATCTTCAACATCTTCTTATGAATTGGTAAACCGCCATGATGTCATCTTCTCTGATTGCTGTAAACCGGAGTGACGTCACCTGTCATAACGAAGCTATCCATTATGCTTCTTTGTTTAATAGATCGGCGGAAATCGAGGCGACAGCTCCGTTTTGTGGCCCCTTGATTGTCGCGCCTGACTCATGTTCTTTCGCCTTATAAATAGGACCGAAGGGTCATTTCTTTTCTCCTTCCGTGCCTTCTTCATCTTCCTCGCGTCGCCAGCCTCGGAGCTCCGCCGCCGCCGTCGACCTCTGCCTCATCCTTGGCCGCTGCATCAACCTGAGCGCACCAGAACATCGCGGCAACCTTCCGCATCTTCCTCAGCTCCGATAAATCTTCTATCTTTTCCCCCGCAGATCTGGCCTAGGGTTTCGCAGTTCTTCAGTGTTCATCGTCTGCCTCTTGCTCATACAATAGATCTTTAGATGAATCCGCATATCTTTATTCTGTGCAATGATAGTTGTTTGACCTTCGCCTTTACTTATGCATCTCAAACCATGGGTCTATATGAACATTTTGCTCATTGGTTCGGTACTGCTCCTTTGAACCTCTAAGTATTTATCTCTTCTCTGAACTTGCTTCAGATCCAATGCTGTAAAGAAATCTTGTGAAACCTGTTTGTGCGTACTTGTCCATCCGCAATCTCAGCTTTTTAATGCTTAGATCAGGCAGTTTAACCTTATAGAAAATTTTCCAAACCGGTACATGCCATTAGTCCCCTTGTTGAACCGCCAGATGTTGGTTGCTTCATGAAACTCTGGTTCAGATAGTTCTGTCTCCGGTTTAATAGTGCCCATACCAACGTACCTTGATCAAATGCATTTTTGAACCGGGATCTTCTACCTTGTAGATTCCATCATGGCCAAGCAAGTATATGAGTGCAATTGGGTTCCTTCTCGCGTCACAGAGGATCAACTGGACAATTTAGTCCTGATTGGCGCTTTAGGCAGCAAAGATACCATCCATTGGAGGGCTCCTGGCAAAGAATGCCCTCCCACACCTCGAGAAGGAGAGGCTATTGTTTTCGTAGATCACTTAGCCCGGGGCTTTAAGCCACCCGGTTCTAAATTTTACCGGGATGTTTTAGCCGATTTCCAACTCCATCCGCAAGACACTAGCCCCAACTCTGTTACAAATATGTGCCACTTCCAAGTGCTCTGTGAGGTGTTCTTTCAAGAGGAGCCCACAGTGGAATTGTTTAGAGACCTTTTCCATCTAAACCGCCGTACTGAGTTTACTGATGGCTCTAATACGGAGTTGGGTGGCATGGCGATTCAGAAAAGGAAAGATGTGACATATCCTCACGCCAAGCTGCACAGTCACCCCAAGGAGTGGAATCAGACATGGTTCTACTGCAAAGACACCTCCCCTGCTGGTGAGAATCCCTTGCCTGGCTTTCGTCCGGAGCGGCTGAGCAATACACACCCTTTTCCTCAAAGATTGACTGCCCAGGAGAGAAGCAAATATGCTCCCCAGCTATCAAAGCTCAGAGCCTTTATGGCCAACGGTTTAACAGGGGTTGATCTCGCTCGCTGTTGGATATCATGGAGCATACTGCCCCTTAGTCAGCGCTCCAGTTTGATATGCGAGTATACTGACAGTGTTGATGACCCACTGCGACATTCAAAACTCCAGCTCTCCGATGAAGAAATCACAGAGGCTGTGCGTAAGATACTGAATGAACCGGAACACGCCTGCGCTAGAACCGGCCTGCTTCCCTTCTGTGCCACCAACAAACCGCCAGCTGTAAGACTTTGATTTTTCTCTTTGCTGAATATGTTATTGATATGTCTGGTCATTGTTTTTAATATCACTGTCTGCATAATCAGGGCGATGATCCGTTTTGGAGCAAAAAACTGCCGCAGGAGAAACCAGAAAAACCAGAAAAACCGGAAAGAGCAACCCGGCAAAAGACTAAAGCTGTGAAGAAGACTGCCCATAGGAAAAGAACCACTGCATCTTCTAATCCGGCCGCTGATGATGAGGTGGATAATCCGGACTTTGAGGTAGAGCTTGACTCACTTGGTTTATTTTTCATGCGTCTTATTGATGATGATATTTGTCAGGATGATGCCGAAGCCAGCCACGCGGATGTTGCAGAGGTAATTATTCTCTCTTCCGATTCAGAAACTTTGCCTTCACAAAAAATCCGTTAGGCAAACCGGAAAGTTAAATTTTCTCATCCTCTTGCTTATTTGGATCCTAAACTTCTTATGAAGACCCAACAACACGAAGCTCGCCGCACCACCCGACACAGCGGCCAGGTAGTTACCTCTGCCGGTTTACCGAACAGTCCGGTTCGGAAACGCCATTCCGAGGTCTCTAATTTGCTTGTCAGTGCTTGTCCTAAAGCGGGTTGCTTTCGTCAACCTCTTAATCCGTCTGACTCCGATTACCAGGTTACTTCCCACTCATCTTCTGGCGAGTCATCGGCTACTCAGCTCCCACCGCTCAAAATGGTGCTTGGGTAAGCTATACTTATTGTGATGTTTGCAGTACATTGCCTTAGAATGTATGCTGTATTTGATTTTGTTATTCTTCTCAGGGCCAAACCTAGGCCAAGCAAGAAGGCCTGCCTGGAAAAAGCGGCCGAAGAAGATGTCATTCTTGAACCAGGCAAGACACCCAATCTTGAAGCGGCTATTCCTGAGGATATACCCAACGATCCACCGTAGCAGGACGATGATCTTATTGCTGATGAGAGACCTACTGACGCCTTAGGTCCTGTCAATCAGCCCACAGGTTCCATCCGGATTGAAAGTTCCACCGGTCCAGCAAAACCTACTAACAAGCCAACAGCCCCAGTGCAAACCGGCGGTACCCAGGATGATGAGGTTGTCATTACTAGCACTGGCCATACTGAGCCAAGCAATCCTGTCGCTTTATTCAAACATTCTTCCAAGGAAGAATTTGCTGCTTTTGGCAAAGGCAAGTGGAACGCTGATCTGACGACTTACGCTGCTCTGAACGCCCAAGATATCCATTCCGGCTATCTGAACCGGCTGTATACCAGCCGTGATTTCGAAGCCGGTCTGGTTAATACGATGAAAGATAAATATGAGGTAACTTCCATATGCTCCTTCCTGCTTGTATGCTTCCATTCTTGCTGACTCTCCTAGCCCCCAAGGGCCGGTTTGAAATATTCTTTCAAACCGGGACTTAATAACATAAATCTTGATGCTTTGAAATTTGCTGATGTAGCCCCCAAGGGCCGGTTCAACTTAGCGTAGTTAAACCGGTACTTTAAGTAATTGAAACTGCCGCATCAGAATATATATGATCAAATAGCCATTAGCCCCCAAGTGCCAAGTTGAATGCTTGTATTGATCTTGGGACTTTGTAAACAATTGAAAGATGAAGATCGAATATGCATTAGCCCCCAAGTGCTAAGCGCATAACTTGTTATGTGGTTGGTACTTGAATCCTTCTATCGATTTGTTGAAACATATATCTGTATGCATGCAGGCGGAGCTGAAGACGAAAGAAAACCAAGTCATCGATCTTCAAGAAAACCTGAAAACCCAACAGGCTGAAACCTCCAAAGCAAAAGAGGAATTGGCCAGTGCTTTAAGCGCCATGGAACAGCTTAAGGAGAACTTCAAGAAGAAACGGGCGGATTGGGCCACTGAAAAGTCCGCTTTGATCAAACAAGCAGAGGATGCCGAGGCTGCCCTAAAACCAGTGACGGATGAACTGACCAGCATAAAGTGGCACATTCATGCCATGACCACTGCTATCTTTGGTAAGCCATCTTGCCTTCTGAATTGGCTCTGCCTTCTTACAGAGTCACTGGTTTATTAACCCTTTATGGTATTTCAGGGACACGCATTGGTCACTTGGGGTCAGATGTGCGGAAGAAATTGAAAGCCGCCTATACATTGGTTGAACAATTGTATACTGGTGCCCAGCGGATCATCTGTACCGCGTCTCATAACAAACCGGCGCCCACTTTGATTCAAGATACTTTGATGAAACTGTCAGTGCTTCCTGCCCGGGTTGAAGAGCTGAAGAAATCTGCTGCTCGAACCGGTGCAATCAATGCCTTAATCCGGGCAAAAGCCTGGGTGCCGGATTTTGATCCTATTGAAGCGGCTCAGGGCTATCCCAGCTTGAAGGAAGACGGGTCAGAATTTGGTGAAGCGGATTTGCGAGCAATAAACCGGGAGGTACGTCCGCTAGCTTGTCAACTGGCTGAGGAAGCAGACTTGTCTCATTATCAAGCCCAATATGACAGTCAAAACAAGCGAATAGCTGCACCAATCCATGAATCAGAAAATCTGATCCCTCCAATTCGTAAGCATACTTACGCTCCCGATATTGACCCGTCATTGCTGATCCATGATGAAGCTGTTTTTCAAGCATTAATGGGAATCGACTGGACAACTGTGGATTTCCAGCCACTGGGTAGAGAAACGGAAGCTGAAGCGGCGTAGGATGACCCACAACCGTCAGGCCAGGCAGGTGGCCAAGCTTAAACCGGAAGCCGGTTTAAAATTGCCTCTCCTTTGGGCGCCATGTTGCCTTGTAATAGGCTAGCTGATACCTTTGATGTTGATATGCCTTCGTGCATAACTTGTTCTTCCTGTGGTAATGAACTTTCCAAAACACTTTCTGCCATCATTGAGTGTGAAGTTGGCTTGGCCAACCTTGAAGCGGAATTTTGCAAACCCACACTGTTGGAGGAGATAACAGCTCCTGTATATATATATATGACGCTTGAATTGTTGACAGGAGCAATTGGTAGCCCCCAAGGGCCGGCTCATTATAATATGATGAGTCGGGTCTTCAATAAGACTAGTAAAAATGACTTTGCATTATCCCCCAAGTGTCATGGTGCATGCTTGCAGCGACATGAGACTTGCATGTAATCTCAGTTTGAATAATGTAGCCCCCAAGTGCCGGATTGTAAGCCTGCAGCGACTCGGGACTATTCCTTCCATTGTAGAATAAATCATATCCTGTGAAAAAGAGTAGACATTGCGCTATATAATATAATCCGGTATGAAAACCTTATTCATTCAATATCACAATGAAATTTCAGCCAAGTTTGGCTATTTGAATAATATAACCCAATGATTTATAAGCGCATGATTCCAATGGCGCAATCCAAATATATACTGGCGACTTGTTGTCCCAAGCCAGACCGGTTTAACAAACCTGTTTCTGCATACAACAAGTTTAAAGTGTCCTGGCGGTTTACCGCCGGACGGGTCATAATATCCAACATATAACTCGGGTTTATAACCAAGGCTGCACTTAAGAATAATCAAATATGAAATATATCATACCTGTGATATTGAATCACATCGTTGGTTTTACCAAGTTTTTGTAGTAAGGGTGATAACCCAAATCTTGAGTACTGATAACTCCTTCCATATTGTGTCGGTTTATAAAAAAACCATGCCGGGTTGTGATAAACACCGTGTTACTCCATAAGAGGATGTTAAGAACAAGGATCAAACCGGGCAAATAGTCTCCGGATTGACGTGAACTGTGCTCCTTCAATTGATTGGTTAAAAAACTTTGTCGGTTTGAAAAACACAATGAAAAGCAAAAACCCCCCTTCAAAGAAAAGTGTGAAGCAAAAGCAACGACAAAAACGTTTGCCAAAAAAGGTTTATTTAAGCCGATCAAATGGCGTTACCATGGCCAAACACGACCAAGCTCCCGTTAGGTGTAACTATGGTTCTAGTCACCCAGGTCCCCAAGTGATTCTGTGGCATTTATGCCGACCAAATGGCGTGGTCATGGTTCGGGTTCGACCAAGCCCCCAAGTGATTCTGTGGCCTTAGGCCGATCAAGAGGCATGATTGGTTCAGACATGACCAAGTCCCCAAGTGATCTGGTGGCTCTCGCCTATCAAGAGGCATGGTATTGGTTCAGACACGACCAATCCTCCAAGTGATATAACACGATGCTTTTAGCAAAGCGAACTCAAGGGGTAAACCGGAGGCCGCTTTAGAGCAACTCCGTGTAACCTCACATGATGTAAAAGAAACAGATACCCCGCTTTAGCTGAGGCTCCGGTTTATTATATTTAATCATAATATATCCATTGCTGTAATATGTACATAAGTATAGCCAATGGCTCAGGTATAGTAAGGCCGAAGATGAGCTATATTCCACGGCCTGTTAGTCTCCTCCTCTGATGTACGTGAGTCCTTATGCTCTCGAATATCGATCAGATAGTACGACCCGTTGTGCAGATTCTTGCTGACCACGAAAGGCCCCTCCCAAGGTGGGGATAGCTTATGCATATCAGTCTGATCTTGGATGAGCCGAAGCACCAAATCTCCTTCCTGAAAGGTTCTGGTTCTGACCCGGCGACTGTGATAACGACGAAGATCCTGCTGGTAAATCGCCGATCGGGCGGCTGCGATGTCACGCTCTTCATCCAACCGGTCCAAAGCATCTTGCCGTGCTGTCTCGTTGTCCGCTTCAATATAAGCCGTGACACGAGGTGAATCATGACGGATATCACTGGGGAGAACCGCCTCTGCTCCATAAACCATGAAGAACGGTGTGTATCCTGTTGATCTGTTGGGTGTTGTATTGATGCTCCATAACACGGATGGTAATTCTTCTACCCAACAACCCGGCGTTCTCTGCAAAGGAACCATGAGCCGGGGCTTGATACCTCTCAAGATCTCTTGATTAGCTCTTTCTGCTTGACCATTGGAATGTGGATGTGCCACTGATGAAACGTCGAGCCGGATGTGCTCCCGTTCGCAGAACTCCTTCATAGCACCTTTGGACAAATTGGTACCATTATCTATGATAATACTGTGCAGAAAGCCAAACCGGAAAATCACCTTTTTGATGAACTGAACCGCCGTGGCCGCATCACACTTGCTAACAGGTTCTGCCTCCACCCACTTTGTAAACTTGTCAACCGCCACCAGGAGGTGGGTCTTCTTATCTTTGGACCTTTTGAAAGGCCCAACCATATCCAGCCCCCAAGTCGCAAACGGCCAAGTAATTGGAATCATTCTCAATTCTTGAGCCGGTACATGAGCACGTCTTGAAAACCTTTGGCAACCATCACATCATCTGACCAGATCCTCCGCATCAGCATGAGCAGTTAACCAATAGAAGCCATGGCGAAACGCTTTAGCCACCAGAGACTTCAAACCGGTGTGGTGACCACAATCTCCTTCGTGGATCTCACGCAAAATTTCACGGCCTTCTTCAGAAGACACGCAACATTGAAAAGCTCCTGATACACTGCAATGATGCAACTCGTCGTTGATGATAGCCATGGACTTGGATCGCCGGATTATCTGCCGGGCCAGAATCTCATCCTCTGGCAACTCGCCCCGGCTCTTGTACGCCAGGTAAGGAAGCGTCCAATCCGGAATAACATGAAGAACTGCCACCAATTGAGCCTCCGGATCAGGAATAGCCAAATCCTCTTCACCAGGGATCTTGACCGACGGGTTGTGTAGCACATCCAGAAAAACATTGGGTGGGACCGGTTTGCGCTGAGAGCCCAACCGGCTTAAAGCGTCTGCCGCTTCATTTTTCCGCCGGTCCACGTGGTCCACCTGATAGCCTTTGAAATATCCTGCGACAGTATCCACCTCACGACGATATGCTGCCATGAGTGGGTCCTTGGAGTCCCAAGTACCAGACACTTGCTGAGCCACAAGGTCCGAGTCACCGAAGCACTTAACTCGACTTAGATTCATCTCCTTAGCCATCCGGAGACCATGGAGCAAGGCTTCATACTCAGCTGCATTGTTAGTACAAGGGAACATTAAACGGAGAACATAACAAAACTTATCACCTCGTGGGGAAGTTAATACGACTCCAGCCCCCGAGCCTTCCAACTGCCTGGATCCGTCAAAATGGATGGTCCAATATGTATGATCCAGCTTTTCTTCAGGTGCTTGCATTTCTGTCCAATCATTGATGAAATCAACAAGTGCTTGAGACTTAACCGCTGTCCGAGGCACATACTTCAAACCGTACGGCCCCAGCTCTATGGCCCACTTTACAATCCGGCCAGTTGCTTCCCGGTTCTGGATGATATCTCCCAAAGGAGCAGAACTGACCATCGTAATTGAGTGCCCTTGGAAATATTGTTTAAGCTTCCGGCTTGCCATAAAAACTCCATACACCAGCTTCTGCCAATGCGGATACCTTTGCTTGGACTCAATGAGCACCTCGCTGATATAATAGACTGGACGTTGAACCGGATGCTCCTTACCTGCCTCCTTTCGCTCCACCACAATAGCTACGCTGACCATCCAAACATTAGCAGCAACATATAGCAGTAATGGCTCCTTGTCAACGGGAGCGGCGAGCACAGGCGGATTGGCCAATTGCCGCTTTAAGTCCTCAAATGCTTCATCAGCAGCAGAACTCCAGACAAACTGATCCGTCTTTTTCAACATCTGATACAAAGGGATTGCCTTCTCACCCAGGCGATTGATAAACCAGCTTAGCGCAGCAATCCGGCCTGCCAGGCGTTGAACATCGTTGATACACTTTGGTTTAGCCAGGGAGGTGATAGCCGTGATCTTCTCCAGATTAGCCTCAATTCCCCTGTTGGACACTAGAAAACCCAATAGCTTGCCCGCTGGTACACCAAAGACACACTTGTCCGGATTAAGCATCATCTTGTATGTTCTCAGGTTATCAAAGGTTTCCTTCAAATCATCAATCAGAGTCTCCTTCTCCCTGGATTTAACCATGATATCATCCACGTAAGCATGTACATTACGGCCAATCTGCTTGTGAAGACAATTTTGTACACACCGTTGGTAAGTTGCCTGGGCACTCTTGAGCCCGAAGGGCATAGACACATAGCAGAAGGCTCCAAAGGGAGTTATAAATGTTGTCTTCTCCTGGTCCTTAACTGCCATTTTGATCTGATGATAGCCAGAATACGCATCCAAAAAACTTAAACGCTCACAACCCGCCATAGCATCAATAATTTGATCAATACGGGGGAGGGCAAAATGATCTGCTGGACAAGCTTTATTAAGATCTGTGTAATCCACACACATGCGCCAGGTGCCATTTTTCTTGAGGACCAACACCGGATTGGCAAGCCACTCGGGGTGAAAAACTTCAACAATAAAGCCAGCTGCTAAGAGCCTGGCTACCTCTTCTCCAATCGCCTTGCGTCTTTCTTTGTTAAACCGGCGGAGGAACTGTTTCACCGGTTTATATTTAGGATCCACATTTAAGTGTGTGCTCAGCGAGTTGCCTCGGTACACCTGGCATGTCAGAGGGCTTCCATGCAAAAATGTCCCGATTCTCACGGATGAACTCGATGAGCGCGCTTTCCTATTTCGGATCCAAGTTGGCACTGATGCTGAACTGCTTGGACAAATCGCCAGGTACGGAGTCAACAAGCTTAGTTTCTGCTGCCGATTTGAACTTCAGGTCCGGATCATGCTCCGTAGTTGGCTTCTTCAACGGAGTCATGTCCGCTTGATCAACATTGTCTTTATAGTACTTCAACTCCTTGGTGGCACAAACCGACTCTGCATAAGCCGCATCCCCTTCCTCGCATTCCGAAGCGATTTTGTGGCTTCCGTGAACCGTTATTGTCCCCTTGTGACCCGGCATCTTGAGCTGCAAATATACATAACAGGGCCGAGCCATAAACTTGGCGTATGCCGGTCGCCCAAACAGGGCATGATATGGACTTTGGATTTTCACCACTTCAAACGTCAATGTCTCCGACCTGGAATCATGATCATCCCCAAAGGCCACTTCGAGAGCTATCTTACCAAAGGGATATGCTGATCTGCCAGGCACTACACCGTGGAATACTGTATTAGACGGTTTGAGATTCTTATCTGTTAGTCCCATACGACGGAAGGTCTCATAGTACAGGATATTAATGTTGCTCCCTCCATCCATGAGCACCTTGGTGAACTTATAACCTCCCACCTGAGGCGCCACCACCAGAGCCAACTGACCCGGATTATCGACCTGGGGCGGGTGATCCTCTCTGCTCCATATGATTGGCTGTTCAGACCAACGTAGATAACGGGGTATGGCCGGTTCAACAGAGTTGACTGCCCGCCTCTGAACCTTCCGGTCTCACTTGTCCAAGCTAGTGGTAAAGACATGGTACTGCCCACTACTCAACTGCTTTGGGTTGCTCTGGTAACCTAACTGTTGCTACTATTGGTTGTAACCACCCTGGTTGTTCTAACTATTTTGACCATTATGCCCGCCCGGATTACCATTAAATCTTGAACCGGAACTTCCTCCACCGTAACCCGGCCCGGACCCTGAGCCACCGCCAGATTCGTGATCATACCGGGAATTATTAGAATTCTTGAACTCCTGCATAATAAAGCAATCCTTCCAAAGGTGGTTTGCTGGCTCCTCCTTCGTCCCATGTCTTGGACAGGGCTGGCTTAGCAGATAGTTTAGGCGGTTTGAGTTAGGTTTGGGTGCTCCATTACGATTTTTTGGCCTACCCTTGCGTCGCTGGCCATTGTCCTGTGCGTTGGTATTAGCCACAAAGTCCATGTTACCATCCGCTTTACGCTTGCCTCCTCCACCATTGCCTACCCAGTGATGCTGCTGACCTTTGGAGCTGCCGTTCTTCTTCCCTTTCCCTGTCTTGTCATCATCAGATTCGGGATCCTTGGTACTATCAGAATCAGCATATTTCACCAAAGCGGCCATGAGGGTCCCCATGTCGGTGCAATGACGCTTCATCCGTCCCAATTTCAACTTCAGGGGCCCAAACCGGCAGTTGCCTTCTAGGGTTAATACTGCAGTGTCAGTGTTGATGCGGTCTGAGGAGTGCAACACTTGTGAAACCCGGCGCACCCAATGAGTCGTTGATTCTCCTTCCTCCTGGACGCATGCAGCTAAGTCCACTATCGACATAGGCTGTTTACAGGTATCCTTGAAATTGCTGATAAACCGGGCTCGTAATTGGGCCCATGAACTGATAGAATTAGCTGGCAAGTTTTTTAACCAAGTATGGGCCATTCCTTCAAGCATCATGGTGAAGTATTTCGCACACGCCGTGTCGTCCACATCAAGCATCTCCATGGCCATCTCATAGCTCTCCACCAATGTCTCTGGAGGTTGATCCGCCGTGTAATTTGGTACCTTGCGCGAGCCTTTGAAATCCTTGGGCAGGCGCATGTTGCGTAAAGCGGGGATAAGGCACGACACCCCCAAAGAACTAGAAGTGACACCATGTTCGATCGAGATGGTTGGACGAACCGGCGTGAGCTGCCGAGCCTGATGTTGTGCGGCTAACTTGGCCTCCCTGCGCGCTCGGGCCCGGTTCACCACTTCCTGAGCGTCATCAGCACCACCCGTCGGGTTGTTGCCACGGGGTGCTCCATGTCGTTCATTACTCGACACTACTGGTTCATCCATATGTCTGCTATAGATCCGGCTTGGATGGGGGGTCGAGTGGATCCGATCGCGGCTGTACGAGTACGCTTCCTGTTGGGCCAAAGCTGTCCTCAGAAGTTCCTTGACCCGTCGCGTCTACTGCCTGCGGAGAGTCACCTTCAATTGAAATGGCCTCCAGCCGTGCAGCGGCGGCAACAAGATTGTCCATTGGGTTGGAGTAGTGACCCGGAGGTGTTAAAGCATCCTGAGGTATAACGGTGTTTTGACGAGGCGGGTCCATCTGACGAGGCTGAACCGGTGCACCGGTCCCAGGGTTCCCCTCCGGCAGATTGCCGGCTCTTGGTCCTGGAGTGTTGAAAATGTTGGGGAACATTGCAGAAAACAAAAAAAAATCTACGGTTTCACCAAGATCCATCTATGAGTTCATCTAGCAACGAGTGATCGGATTGCATCTACATACCTTTGTAGATCACACGCGGAAGCGTTCAAAGAACGGGGATGAGGAAGTCGTACTCGACGTGATCCAAATCACCGGAGATCCTAGCACCGAACGGATGGTACCTCCGCGTTCAACACACGTACGGTCAGCGTGACGTCTCCTCCTTCTTGATCCAGCAAGGGGGAAGGAGAGGTTGATGAAGATCCAGCAGCACGACAGCGTGGTGGTGGATGCAGGGGTCACCGCAGCAGGGCTTCGCCGTTCTACTACGAGAGGGAGAGGTGTTGCAGGGGAGAGGGAGGCGCCAAGACTCAAGGGTGCGGCTGCCCCCTCCCTCCCCCCCTTTATATAGGCCCCCTAGGGGGTGCACCGGCCCTAGGAGATGGGATCTCCTAGGGGGGGCGGCGGCCAAGGGGTGGAGTGCCCCCCAAGCCAGGTGGGGCGCCCCCCACCCTAGGGTTCCCAACCCTAGGCGCATGGGGTGGGCCAAGGGGGGCGCACCAGCCCACTATGGGATGGTTCCCCTCCCCACTTTGGCCCATGGGGCCCTCCGGGATGGGTGGCCCCACCCGATGGACCCCCGGGACCCTTCCGGTGGTCCCGGTACAATACCGGTGACCCCCGAAACTCTCCCGATGGCCAAAACTGCACTTCCTATATATAATTCTTCACCTCCAGACCATTCCGGAACTCCTCGTGACGTCCAGGATCTCATCCGGGACTCCGAACAACTTTCGGGTTACTGCATATTCATATCTCTACAACCCTAGCGTCACCAAACCTTAAGTGTGTAGACCCTACGGGTTCGGGAGACATGTAGACATGACCGAGATGGCTCTTCGGTCAATAACCAACAACGGGATCTGGATACCCATGTTGGCTCCCACATGCTCCTCGATGATCTCATCGGATGAACCACGATGTCGAGGATTCAAGCAACCCCATATACAATTCCCTTTGTCAATCGGTACGTTACTTGCCCGAGATTCGATCGTCGGTATCCCAATACATCGTTCAATCTCGTTACCGGCAAGTCACTTTACTCGTACCGTAATGCATGATCCCGTGACCAGACACTTGGTCACTTTGAGCTCATTGTGATTATGCATTACCGAGTGGGCCCAGAGATACTCTGCGTCATACCGAGTGACAAATCCCAGTCTTGATCCGTGTCAACCCAACAGACACTTTCGAAGATACCTGCAGTATACCTTTATAGTCACCCAATTATGTTGTGACGTCTGGTACACCCAAAGCACTCCTACGGTATCCGGGAGTTACACGATCTCATGGTCTAAGGAAAAGATACTTGACATTGGAAAAACTCTAGCAAACGAACTATACGATCTTGTGCTATGTTTAGGATTGGGTCTTGTCCATCACATCATTCTCATAATGATGTGATCCCGTTATTAATGACATCCCCATGTCCATAGCCAGGAAACCATGACTATCTGTTGATCAACTAGCTAGTCAACTAGAGGCTCACTAGGGACACATTGTGGTCTATGTATTCACACATGTATTATGATTCCCGGATAATAAAATTATAGCATGAACAATAGACAATTATCATGAGCAAGGAAATATAATAATAATCCTTTTATTATTGCCTTTAGGGCATATTTCCAACAGTCTCCCACTTGCACTAGAGTCAATAATCTAGTTACATTGTGATGAATCGAACACCCATGGAATTCTGGTGTTGATCATGTTTTGCTCTAGGGAGAGGTTTAATCAACGGATCTGCTACATTCAGGTCCTTATGTACTTTACAAATCTCTATGTCTCCATTTTGAACACTTTCACGAATGGAGTTGAAGCGACGCTTGATATGCCTGGTCTTCCTGTGAAACCTGGGCTCCTTGGCAAGGGCAATAGCTCCAGTGTTGTCACAGAAGAGAGTCATCGGGCCCGACGCATTGGGTATGACTCCTAGGTCGGTAATGAACTCCTTCAACCAGACTGCTTCGTGTGCTGCCTCCGAGGCTGCCATGTACTCCGCTTCACATGTAGATCCCGCCACAACGCTTTGCTTGCAACTGCACCAGCTTACTGCCCCACCATTCAAAATATACACGTATCCGGTTTGTGACTTAGAGTCATCCAGATCTGTGTCGAAGCTAGCGTCGACGTAACCCTTTACGACGAGCTCTTCGTCACCTCCATAAACGAGAAACATTTCCTTAGTCCTTTTCAGGTACTTCAGGATATTCTTGACCGCTGTCCAGTGTTCCTTGCCGGGATTACTTTGGTACCTACCTACCAAACTTACGGCAAGGTTTACATCAGGTCTGGTACACAGCATGGCATACATAATAGAACCTATGGCTGAGGCATAGGGGATGACACTCATCTCTTCTATATCTTCTGCCGTGGTCGGACATTGAGCAGAGCTCAATTTCACACCTTGCAACACAGGCAAGAACCCCTTCTTAGACTAATCAATATTGAACTTCTTCAATATCTTATCAAGGTATGTGCTTTGTGAAAGACCTATGAGGCGTCTTGATCTATCTCTATAGATCTTGATGCCTAATATATAAGCAGCTTCTCCTAGGGTCTTCATTGAAAAACTCTTATTCAAGTAGGCCTTAATGCTGTCCAAAAGTTCTATATCATTTCCCATCAAAAGTATGTCATCTACATATAATATGAGAAATGCTACAGAGCTCCCACTCACTTTCTTGTAAACGCAGGCTTCTCCATAAGTCTGCATAAACCCAAACGCTTTGATCATCTCATCAAAGCGAATGTTCCAACTCCGAGATGCTTGCACCAGCCCATAAATCGAGCGTTGGAGCTTGTACACCTTGTCAACATTCTTAGGATCGACAAAACCTTCCAGCTGCATCATATACAGTTCTTCCTTAAGATAACCGTTAAGGAATGCCGTTTTGACGTCCATTTGCCATATCTCATAATCATAGTATGCGGCAATTGCTAACATGATTCGGACGGACTTCAGCTTTGCCACGGGAGAGAATGTCTCATCGTAGTCAACCCATTGAACTTGTCGATAACCCTTAGCGACAAGCCTAGCTTTATAGATGGTCACATTACCATCCGCGTCTGTCTTCTTCTTAAAGATCCATTTATTTTCTATGGCTCGCCGATCATCGGGCAAGTCAGTCAAAGTCCATACTTCGTTTTCATACATGGATCCTATCTCGTATTTCATGGCTTCCAGCCATTTCTCAGAATCCGGGCCCGCCATCACTTCTTCATAGTTCGAAGGTTCACCGTTGTCTAACAACATGATTTCCAAGACAGGGTTGCCGTACCACTCTGGTGCGGAACGTGTCCTTGTGGACCTTCGAAGTTCAGTAGGAGCTTGATCAGAAATATCTTGATCATCATCATTAATTTCCTCTCTAATTGGTGCAGGCACCACAGGAACATTTTCCTGAGCTGCGCTACTCTCTGCTTCAAGAGGCAGTACTTCATCAAGCTCTACTTTCCTCCCACTTACTTCTTTCGAGAGAAACTCTTTCTCTAGAAAGCATCCATTCTTGGCAACAAAGATCTTGCCTTCGGATCTGAGGTAGAAGGTATACCCAATAGTTTCTTTAGGGTATCCTATGAAGACGCATTTTTTCGACTTGGGTTCGAGCTTTTCAGGTTGAAGTTTCTTGACATAAGCATCGCATCCCCAAACTTTAAGAAACGACAGCTTAGGCTTCTTCCCAAACCATAATTCATACGGTGTCGTCTCACCGGATTTCGACGGAGCCCTATTTAAAGTGAATGCGGCAGTCTCTAAAGGATAGCCCCAAAATGACAGCGGTAAATCGGTAAGAGACATCATAGATCGCACCATATCCAATAGAGTGCGATTACGATGTTCGGACAAACCATTACGCTGAGGTGTTCCAGGCGGCGTGAGTTGTGAAACTATTCCACATTTTCTTAAGTGTATGCAAAATTCGTGACTCAAGTATTCTCCTCCACGATCTGATCGCAAAAACTTGATTTTTCTGTCACGTTTATTTTCAACCTCACTCTGAAATTCCTTGAACTTTTCAAAGGTTTCAGACTTGTGTTTCATTAAGTAGACATACCCATATCTACTCAAGTCATCAGTGAGGGTGAGAACATAACGATAGCCACCACGAGCCTCAACACTCACTGGACCGCACACATCAGTATGTATGATTTCCAATAGGTTGGTTGCTCGCTCCATAGTTCCTGAGAACGGAGTCTTGGTCATCTTACCCATGAGGCATGGTTCGCACGTGTCAAATGATTCGTAATCAAGAGACTCTAAAAGTCCATCTGCATGGAGCTTCTTCATGCGTTTGACACCTATGTGACCAAGGCGGCAGTGCCACAAGTATGTGGGTCTATCATTATCAACCTTACATCTTTTGGTATTCACACTATGAATATGTGTAGCATTACGCTCGAGATTCATTAAGAATAAACCATTCACCATAGGAGCGTGACCATAAAACATATCTCTCATATAAATAGAACAACCATTATTCTCGGATTTAAATGAGTAGCCATCTCGAATTAAACGAGATCCTGATACAATGTTCATGCTCAAAGCTGGTACTAAATAACAATTATTGAGGTTTAAAACTAATACCGTGGGTAAATGTAGAGGTAGCATGCCGACGGCAATCACATCGACCTTGGAACCATTCCCGACACACATCGTCACCTCGTTCTTCGCCAGTCTCCGTTTATTCCGCAGCTCCTGCTTTGAGTTACAAATGTGAGCAACCGCACCGGTATCAAATACCCAGGAGCTACTACGAATACTGGTAAGGTACACATCAATTACATGTATATCACATATACCTTTTGTGTTGCCGGCCTTCTTATCCGCTAAGTATTTGGGGCAGTTCCGCTTCGAGTGACCACTTCCCTTGCAATAAAAGCACTCAGTCTCGGGTTTGGGTCCATTCTTTGGCTTCTTCCCGGCAGCTTGCTTACCGGGCGCGGCAACTCCCTTGCCGTCCTTCTTGAAGTTCTTTTTACCCTTGCCTTTCTTGAACTTGGTGGTTTTATTGACCATCAACACTTGATGTTCCTTTTTGACTTCTACCTCTGCTGATTTCAGCATTGAAAATACCTCAGGAATGGTCTTTTCCATCCCCTGCATATTGAAGTTAATCACAAAGCTCTTGTAGCTCGGTGGAAGCGACTGAAGGATTCTGTCAATGACCGTGTCATCCGGGAGATTAACTCCCAGCTAAGTTAAGCGGTTATGTAATCCAGACATAGTGAGTATGTGCTCACTGACAGAACTATTTTCCTCCATCTTACAGCTGAAGAACTTGTCGGAGACTTCATATCTCTCGACCCGGGCATGAGCTTGAAAAACCATTTTCAGCTCTTCGAACATCTCATATGCTCCGTGTCTCTCAAAACGCTTTTGGAGCCCCGGTTCTAAGCTGTAAAGCATGCCACACTGAATGAGGGAGTAGTCATCAGCACGTGTCTGCCAAGTGTTCATAATGTCTTGGTTCTGTGGGATGGGTGCGTCACCTAGCGGTGCTTCTAGGACATAATCTTTCTTGGCATCTATGAGGATGATCCTCAGGTTCCGGACCCAGTCCGTATAATTGCTGCCATCGTCTTTCAGCTTGGTTTTCTCTAGGAACGCGTTGAAGTTGAGGACAACGTGGGCCATTTGATCTACAAGACATATTGTAAAGATTTTAGACTAAGTTCATGATAATTAAGTTCATCTAATCAAATTATATAATGAACTCCCACTCAGATAGACATTCCTCCCATCATCTAAGTATAACATGATCCGAGTTAACTAGGCCATGTCCGATCATCACGTGAGACGGACTAGTCAACATCGGTGAACATCTTCATGTTGATCGTATCTTCTATACAACTCATGCTCGACCTTTCGGTCTTATGTGTTCCGAGGCCATGTCTGTACATGCTAGGCTCGTCAAATCAACCTAAGTGTTTGCATGTGTAAATCTGTCTTACACCCGTTGTATGTGAACGTTGGAATCTATCACACCCAATCATCACGTGGTGCTTCGAAACAACGAACTGTCGCAACAGTGCACAGTTAGGGGAAACACTTTCTTGAAATTATTATGAGGAATCATCTTATCTACTACCGTCGTTCTAAGTAAAAAAGATGCAAAAACATGATAAACATCACATGCAATCAAATAATAATAGTGACATGATATGGCCAATATCACATAGCTCCTTTGATCTCCATCTTGGGGCTCCATGATCATCTTGTCACCGGCATGACACCATGATCTCCATCATCGTGTCTCCATGAAGTTGCTCGCCAACTATTACTTCTACTACTATGGCTAACACGTTTAGCAATAAAGTAAAGTAATTTACATGGCATTTCTCAATGACACGCAGGTCATACAAAAAATAAAGACAACTCCTATGGCTCCTGCCGGTTGTCATACTCATCGACATGCAAGTCGTGATTCCTATTACAAGAACATGATCTCATACATCACATATATATCATTCATCATTCATCACAACTTTGGCCATATCACATCACAAAGCACTTGCTGCAAAAACAAGTTAGACGTCCTTTAATTGTTGTTGCAAGTTTTACGTGGCTGCAAAAGGGTTCTAGCAAGAACGTTTTCTTACCTACGTAAAAGCCACAACGTGATTTGTCAACTTCTATTTACCCTTCATAAGGATCATTTTCATCGAATCCGCTCCAACTAAAGTGGGAGAGACAGACACCCGCTAGCCACCTTATGCAACTAGTGCATGTCAGTCGGTGGAACCAGTCTCACGTAAGCGTACGTGTAAGGTCGGTCCGGGCCGCTTCATCCCACAATACCGCTGAAGCAAAATAAGACTAGTAGCGGCAAGAAAGTTAACAACATCTACGCCCACAACAAATTGTGTTCTACTCGTGCAAAGAGAACTACGCATAGACCTAGCTCATGATGCCACTATTGGGTAACGTTGCAGAAAACAAAAAAAAATCTACGGTTTCACCAAGATCCATCTATGAGTTCATCTAGCAACGAGTGATCGGATTGCATCTACATACCTTTGTAGATCACGCGCGGAAGCGTTCAAAGAACGGGGATGAGGAAGTCGTACTCGACGTGATCCAAATCACCGCAGATCCTAGCGCCGAACGGACGGCACCTCCGCGTTCAACACACGTACGGTCAGCGTGACGTCTCCTCCTTCTTGATCCAGCAAGGGGGAAGGAGAGGTTGATGAAGATCCAGCAGCACGACGGCGTGGTGGTGGATGCAGGGGTCACCGCAGCAGGGCTTCGCCGTTCTACTACGAGAGGGAGAGGTGTTGCAGGGGAGAGGGAGGCACCAAGACTCAAGGGTGCGGCTGCCCCCTCCCTCCCCCCCCTTTATATAGGCCCCCTAGGGGGTGCGCCGGCCCTAGGAGATGGGATCTCCTAGGGGGGGGCGGCGGCCAAGGGGTGGAGTGCCCCCCAAGCCAGGTGGGGCGCCCCCCCATCCTAGGGTTCCCAACCCTAGGCGCATGGGGTGGGCCAAGGGGGCGCACCAGCCCACTATGGGCTGGTTCCCCTCCCCACTTTGGCCCATGGGGCCCTTCGGGATGGGTGGCCCCACCCGGTGGACCCCCGGGACCCTTCCGGTGGTCCCGGTACAATACCGGTGACCCCCGAAACTCTCCCGATGGCCGAAACTGCACTTCCTATATATAATTCTTCACCTCCGGACCATTCCGGAACTCCTCGTGACGTCCAGGATCTCATCCGGGACTCCGAACAACTTTCTGGTTACTGCATATTCATATCTCTACAACCCTAGCGTCACCGAACCTTAAGTGTGTAGACCCTACGGGTTCGGGAGACATGTAGACATGACCGAGATGGCTCTCCGGTCAATAAACAACAGCGGGATATGGATACCCATGTTGGCTCCCACATGCTCCTCGATGATCTCATCGGATGAACCACGATGTCGAGGATTCAAGCAACCCCGTATACAATTCCCTTTGTCAATCGGTACGTTACTTGCCCGAGATTCGATCGTCGGTATCCCAATACCTCGTTCAATCTCGTTACCGACAAGTCACTTTACTCGTACCGTAATGCATGATCCCGTGACCAGACACTTGGTCACTTTGAGCTCATTGTGATTATGCATTACCGAGTGGGCCCAGAGATACCTCTCCGTCATACGGAGTGACAAATCCCAGTCTTGATCCGTGTCAACCCAACAGACACTTTCGGAGATACCCGCAGTATACCTTTATAGTCACCCAGTTACGTTGTGACGTTTGGTACACCCAAAGCACTCCTACGGTATCCGGGAGTTACATGATCTCATGGTCTAAGGAAAAGATACTTGACATTGGAAAAACTCTAGCAAACGAACTATACGATCTTGTGCTATGTTTAGGATTGGGTCTTGTCCATCACATCATTCTCCTAATGATGTGATCCCGTTATCAATGACATCCCCATGTCCATAGCCAGGAAACCATGACTATCTGTTGATCAACGAGCTAGTCAACTAGAGGCTCACTAGGGACACATTGTGGTCTATGTATTCACACATGTATTACGATTTCCGGATAATAAAATTATAGCATGAATAATAGACAATTATCATGAACAAGGAAATATAATAATAATCCTTTTATTATTGCCTCTAGGGCATATTTCCAACAGAAAAAGGTCTCTGGCCTCGAAAACCGGAGGTAAGCGGGATCGATGCTTCCTCCTCATGACTTCATGCGACGCGCTCTGGTCCAACATAAGCCTGTAGGCCTGTGCGTCTAATGCGGCCCGCTCTGCGGCCATCCTGGTGTCCTCAGCTGCCAGATCCGCCTTGGCCTGGGTGATCTGTTCCTTTACCCTTGCAATCTCCGTGTTGCGAATGTCCTGATCTGGCGGATTAACTTCCGCCATAAGCACAGCCAACGCATCAAATAGTTCTGATAGAACCTGAGCCGGCGGGCGCACAGGGCCTCCTGCCCCGGCAACCGTCGCCGCTGCTAAACCAGAGATCATTGCCGCGGCTGTCGAAGAATGAAGCGCTGCTTGTGTGCCGGTCATGAATATTCCAACCCGGTTGTGCAGATCAGAGGGGTCCAGAATACTGTCGCCATCGGAACAGCTCCCAATCCGGCCATCTTGTAGCTGATAAAGAGATTCGGTTTCTCCGGTCGAAGATTCGTCACCGGAACAAACAACAGTCGCCCCGCGAAACTCCGATCCGTCCTCATAACTTTCTCCATGGATGACTCCCACGAAGGCACGCTTCATGGCCGGTTTAACCCGGGCGGATTGCGCACACTGAGCCGTTCGACGAGGTCGGTGCAGATGTCCGGCTCAGGGCCCAGTTCACCGATCTTGCCAATGAAAACGCGAATGCTACCAAAGGGGACCCGGTACCCGTACTCAATTGAGCCGGCCTCGGGGCCCCAGCCTGCGTCGTCGATGTAGAGCTTGCCGCGACGACTCTTAGTCATCCGGCCTACAGCGTAGCCCTCAAGTCCTTCAAAGCGGCCCTCCAAGAACCGAAAACCATCGTGCGATAGCCCCACGGTGGGCGCCAACTATCGTGGTTTTGTCACGGCAGATGTCCTAGAGAAAGGACTTAGTCGTGGAGCCATCGCGACTGGTTAGCTTGAAGGGGTTAAAGCGGACACAAGGACGCAAGAGAGTTATACTAGTTCGGCCCCTTCAATGAAGGTAAAAGCCTACGTCTAGTTGTGATGGAATTGATGGGGTTTCGATGACTAGGGAGCAAACAAGCTTCGCCTATGTCTCGAGTTGTTGTCGGTCTCCTTGAACTGCCGCCGGGTCGTCCCCTTATATACATGGGTGACGCCCGTCGGTTTACAGAGTCCCAACACCGGCTCATAGATGTGTCCGGCTTGGTCTCTACTTATTCCCAACTTACAATACAAGTTACATACCAACGCCGGTTTACGGCTACAGGCCTTGAACCGACTATGGACCTTGAGTCCTCATCTGCCTTCTTGGGCTTTAGCATAACTAACTACTGATGAAGTTAACCCGGCCCAGATAGGCCGGTTTACGCCCAATAGTAATATCCCCAACACGACGGGTTAGCTTGAAGGGGTTAAAGCGGACACAAGGATGCAAGAGAGTTTATACTAGTTCGGCCCCTTCGATGAAGGTAAAAGCCTACATCTAGTTGTGATGGAATTGATGGGGTTTTGATGACTAGGGAGCAAACAAGCTTCGCCTATGTCTCGAGTTGTTGTCCTTGAACCGCCGCCGGGTCGTCCCCTTATATACACGGGTGACTCTCGTCGGCTTACGGAGTCCCAATACCAACTCATAGATTTGTCCGGTTTGGTCTCTTCTTATTCCTAACTTACAATACAGGTTAACTACTAACGCCGGTTTACGGCTGCAGGCCTTGAGTCGACCATGGGCCTTGAGCCCTCCTCTGTCTTCTTGGGCTTTAACTTACTTAACTACTAACGAAGTTAACCCGGCCCAGATAGGCCGGTTTACGCCCAGTAGTAATATCCCCAACACTACTCCCTATGAGCAATGGGAAAAGAAAAGAACTACACTCTCTTACTTGCGCACTTGGGGCTGTTTGGCGAAAGTCAATGTGCCGATAATCAAAAAGCGCAAGTTGGGACCAAAGACCGTGGACTGTGTTTTTCTTGGCTATGCCAAGCATAGCGTTGGCTATAGATTTCTAGTGGTGAAATCTGAGGTACCTGACCAGAAGGTCGGTACAATTATAGAGTCTAGGGATGCTACATTCTTTGAGGATATTTTCCCCATGAGAGATATGCAAAGCAATTCTAGACTGGAATCTAATGAGACTCCTGAACTTGCTATTCCGATGGAATATTATGAACATAAAAGTGATAAGAGTTCCACGGAGGATGACGAGGAAGCTCCTGTCAGGAGCAAGAGACAGAGGACTGCAAAGTACTTTGGTGATGATTTCCTCGTGTACCTCGTGGATGATGATACTCCCAGTTCCATTTCAGAAGCTTATGCATCTCCGGATGCTGACTACTGGAAGGATGCGGTCCGCAGTGAGATGGATTCCATCTTGGCTAACAGGACATGGGAAATCACTGATCGTCCTTATGGTTGTCGACCATTAGGATGTAAGTGGGTGTTCAAAAGGAAGCTTAGGCCCGATGGTACTGTTGAGAAGTACAAGGCTAGGCTTGTGGCCAAGGGTTATACCCAGAAAGAAGAAGAGGATTTCTTTGACACTTATTCACCTGTGGCTAGACTGACAACCATTCGAGTGTTACTCTCTTTGGTTGCTTCGCATGGTCTTCTCGTTCATCAGATGGACGTTAAGACGGCTTTCCTTAACGGAGAGCTAGACGAGGAAATTTACATGCAACAGCCGGACGACTTTGTAGTAAATGGTCAGGAAGGAAAGGTGTGTAAGCTAGTGAAATCTTTGTATGGCCTGAAACAAGCGCCTAAGCAATGGCATGAGAAGTTCAACACTACTCTGACATCTGCTGGCTTTGTTGTGAACGAAGCTGACAAATGTGTATACTATCGCTATGGTGGGGGCGAAGGAGTTATACTGTGTCTGTATGTCGATGACATACTAATATTTGGGACCCACCTCAAGGTCATTGAGGAGGTCAAGTCTTTTCTATCTCACAACTTTGAGATGAAGGACCTGGGTGTGGCTGATGTTATCCTGAACATCAAGCTACTGATAAATTTTGAGGGTGGAATTACACTTTTTCAATCCCACTATATTGAGAAGATTTTGAGCCGTTTTGGATATTCGGACTGCAAACCTTCTGCAACACCATATGATCCTAGCGTGCGGATTCGAAAATTTGAAGGCACGGCTGTAGATCAATTGAGATATTCTCAAGTGGTTGGTTCACTAATGTACCTAGCATGTGCTACTCGTCCTGACATCTCATTTGCTGTGTGCAAACTGAGCTGGTTTGTTTCCAATCCGGGAGATGTGCATTGGCATGCTGTTGAGCGAGTGATGCGCTATTTGCAAGGTACTGCGAACTATGGAATCCACTATTCTGGGTACACGATGGTACTTGAGGGGTATAGTGATTCGAATTGGATATCTGATACTAATGAGATGAAAGCCACAAGTGGACATGTCTTCACACTTGGTGGTGGTGCTGTTTCTTGGAAGTCTTGCAAGCAGACGATCTTAACCAGATCGACTATGGAAGCAGAACTCACAGCATTAGACACATCATGCGTCGAAGCAGAATGGCTTCGAGAGCTTTTGATGGATTTGCCGGTGGTTGATAAACCAGTGCCGGCTGTCCTTATGAACTGTGACAATCAAACAGTGATTGCCAAGGCTAAGAGTTCAAAGGACAACATGAAATCCACAAATCACATAAGAAGAAGATTGAAATCTGTCAGAAAATCAAGAAACTCCGGAGTAATAGCATTGGATTATATCCAGACGGCTAAGAATCTGGCAGACCCTTTTACGAAAGGGCTATCACGGATTGTGATAGAAAATGCATCGAGGGAGATGGGTATGAGACCCAGGTAAGTTGCCATGGGGGTAACCCAACCTATGTGATCGGAGATCCCGTGAATTAGGACATGGGAAAACAATCCAGCGGTCAACTGAGGAGAGTATCCTTAATTAACCCACTCCATTGGAGATACACAATACTCTCAATTCTGTAAGGCGGGCTGACTTTTGCCTTAATGTGTTCCAAAGCTTGTGTAAGCAAGATGCTAACCTACAGAGCATTCTTTGGAGGAACACACCTATGTGAGCCCGACTGCCGGTCACAGTCTATGAGATTGGGGAATCTCTATTAAGCTCATGAGAAGGTACAGAGTATGACTAATAAGCTCCACCCGTGGGGTTTAGTCTTCGGCAGCCATGTATCAGCTGACAATAGGTGAAACTTCTGCACGCCAAACTGACAATTCAAGGCATAATCCATTGTTCAGTTGTGAAGAAGTCTAATCCTGTTGCTCTAGGTGGAAGTTCAACTTAACAGTCTCCACTAAAAATACTGGTATATCAAACATTGTTTGGAACAGTTGACAAACTTATGTGCCTCGAGATCTGGTGGGGGGTTGTTGGATTATGGATGGGCTTAGACCCGTATAAGACACTAATCCCTGGTTAATCTTGAGGCCCATGTATGAGATGGCAGGTGGTGGAAAGTTTAGTCCCACCTCGCTAGTTGAGGAGAGTTGAGACCCCTTTATAAGGGCTGCTCTACCACTTGCCATTGGGAGCTTGGGAAGAGGAGTGGTACACGCGCGCTCCTCCTCCTCCGCCGCCTGCCTCGCCATGCCTCACCTCGTCACGACGCGCGCGCGCCGCGGGTTGCGGGTTGCGGGAATGAGCCGAGCCAAAGCTTATTTTTGCCGCTCAAGAATGAATTAATTAATCAGGGATTAATTATCGAGTTGCTAACAAGTGGGCCACTGTCCAAGACGTTGGACTATGGGCTCACTTGCGTTGCCGGGATTCGTCGACCCCTTGCCGGGGGTGCGACCCTTGCCGGGACCCTCGTTGCCGTGATTCGTTGACCCCTTGTCGGGGTGCGACGCTTGCCGGGAACAATGACTCCCTTGCCGGGAGTGGGACGACTCGGTCGTGGGCCTCCGCAAGGCCCACGACTTTCTTCCTTACGGACTATATAAGAAGGCTCTGGCCAGTGAAGTAACCTAGTTCAGTTTACTCACTCCCTCTCGCGTGACCTAGCTGTCATCTACTGTTCCTCACTCTGTGTTGCCTCCGGCGATCCCATCCCGACGACCGTGTGCACGGTTGGTCGGGAGAGCGGGTGCCTCCGGAACCCTGTCGTTCGAGATCCTGCCGGGAGAACGGCAATAAGGTTTTTGGGGAGCGTCTCGACGCGACTGCTCCCGACCCGTCCCCAATTTCGTCCGCCTCTGTTTCCACTACTTCCCCTGCATCGACACCATGGCCGACGACGCCGCCTCCAAGAAGAAGGCCACGGACGACGCCGAGGCTGCTGCTGCCGCCGCCGCGTTGGCCTGGCCAACCGGAGGGTATGATCTGTTCATCCCTCATTTACTCATACTTATGCTAGCCGTATATATGCTGCTCATAGAAGGTTTGATTCTATGTTCTGTACGTGCTAGTATGCTTAGGTATCGCTATGAGATGCATACATTTTATGCCATGCTCACTGTTTACTCGTGGATAAGTCTAATCAGAAAAGTGCTAATATTTTCAACAATATGGACGACGTGGAAACGCCAGAACGATATTGTCTTTGATGGGGCCTCCCCATCAATCCATCATGTGATGACGAAGATAGACAGGGAAGGGAGAGCATGGTGGTAGGCAGGGCTACTCAAAGGAGATCTCGATTTTTCCTTTGGGAGTCTAGCTAGGTGATTTGTTGCGAGAGAGTAGTGTGAATGTTTAGAGTGGAGTGGAATTAGTATGGCTTTGCGTGGGTAACTGTAAACAATGTGGAGGGGTGTCTTCCCCATTTCTTCTTTAATATATGATATGCGTACTCGTGCATATTCGAGAAAAAAAACATCATCTTGAAATTTTGAGAATCCTACCATTAGAGGTGAAAGCACTCTAGGCTAAGAGCTCAGTGAAGGAAGCATTGGTTCCAACTAAGATGCCAGAAGCTTGGTAAAGATCTACAACACGAACTACAAAACAGCAACCATACGAATTCATAGTACTGGTTTAGTCTCAGCATTGCAATTAATAAACTGCAGCATTCACTACGGACATAATCTCTCATGTATATCAAATGCTCAATCCATCATCTACTATGGCTATACTTATACCTACGGTTATGACGCGCTTACGGTATATTCCTGTAATTTCATGGGTTGATGGCCCTAGTGTGAGTATACGTTTCTCAGAAACTCTTGACCTTCCTTGAGATCGATTCATGCACTTGAGGAGTCCAAAAGAAACATCTCGTTGCTGAATGCTATAATCATCATCAAGGCCAAAACACATCGAGTATTCCAGTGCATTGCGTTGGCATAATCCGATAGATCGTCCAAAAGAGACGCCATGACGGCTACCAAGTGAATAACCGAACATACACTCTCTGTCAGAGGCGTTCACCGTCGGCGTCATTACGTGCCTGCCTACGTACGCCCGGGAGATGGATCGGCCGTCAGTGCATGTTCTTCCGATCGAAGGCGACATTTTTGCTAGATCCTAACCATCGCCAACCAGTGCAATTAACTGGTACTTGCAGTAGCACACACTGTCACCATCCACGCGTAACAATGTAAAACCTGGGTTTTGCCCCTCCTCTTAACAAGTGACCGTTGGGCCTTCGCAAGAGTAAAATCTGAAAGTTTAAAATTGCTAATCATGCATGGGAAGCAATGGAGAAGTGTCATTAACCTTGGACTGACGTCCGTGCCTATTAGTTTTACCTCAACAGTTAATTAGCAAGAAAGGTATCAGGGGGTGGTACTTCATTCTGATTAGAAAAATATTCCAGTGGTCCTTGAACGTACTTTCCTCTGCAGGTACTACAAAATTACCATAACATATACGAACTCGCAAGATACTTAACACTCACGCATCACCTAATGTAAGTTTTATCTCCATATAGTCCAAGAACTCCTTGTGAAAACCTAGGCAGCTGGTGATGTGGATCGAATGAAGTACCATCGAGTACGTGCGTACGTAACTACAGCCACAAGGGGCTAATTTTTGCTCAACCTTAGCTATCAGCTACAAATTGATGCACACAATGTAGGGATAGAGAGACTCTCATGTGATTCGTCTTCTAAGGGTCAGTTAGTTGTGGACGGTGGTATCGTTCTAGATTCCTAGGGCAATCTCGTTACTGCCGTCGAACTTTTCTCGAAAAATATAGGAAATGTTAAAATCAGAAGCCAGATTCTTAGCGTTAAAAATCTGAAGACTAGATTTGCCATGTGAAAACGTATAAAATTGCCATGCTTATGTATAGAATTTGTTATGTTCATACAGTGAAAATTGCCATGAGGTGAACACGCCAGAAAAATTGTCATGCTACAGTGATTAATTGACATGGCGTTCGATCAAGACCCGACGTACCTGAGGGCATCAACATCAAATTCATAGTGAGTGACCGTTGCGCCTTCGCAAGAGTGAAATCTAAAGTTTAAAACCGCTATCATGCATGGGAAGCAATATTGCTAAAACAAAGTTTGCGTGAGAAGCAATGGAGAAGTGGCATTAGCCTTGGACTCATAGTGCTTATTAGTCTACCTCAACTATTATCAAGAAATATTTCAGGAGGTACTTCATCTGAAAATGGAATTCAGGGGTACTTGGGCGTACTTTCCTCTCCAAGCAATACAAAAATTATCATAGCATATATGAACTCGCGAGATACTTGGACTCACGCGTCACCTAAGTTTTATCTCCATATAGTACTAGAACTACTTGTCAAAAGCTATGCTGGCTATATGAAGAAACCCACATGTGGACAGGAAGTACCATAGTGTACACTCAGCTAAAAGGCTAATTTAGAACAACCTAGCTATCAACTGCAAAACGGTGCACACAATGTAGGGATAGAGAGACTCTCGTGTGATTCGTCCGAGGGTTAATTAGTGAGGTGTGGACGGTGGTACCGTCCTAGTAGATTATTTGTATTCACAGATTCATACTCCCACAACCTGAATGCATTTCAGTTGATTCTGTGGTGGTGTAGAACTATCTATCGATCGGGTGCTTCACTCAGCGTTCACGTCACCTGCGTCTTTCTTAATGGGTAAGATTAAGCGTACGTACATTACTAACTGCGAAGGCAGCCGCCACTAATTTTCTCAGGTGCTACCTGCAATGTTAGAGTCGATTCTGTTAGCCTATCGATTTTCAGATTGAGACGGAAAAGAGATATACCGATAAGGAAGAGGATGAAAGTATCTTTCCTAGATTAATCTAAGTAAGTTGATCCTGGGTGCCGCCGGCCGGCTATAAAATACTACTGCACTTGATTCATTCATATAGTTTTTCTGGGAGGGGTTTTCATTCATATAGTTGGAAATATTGTACACCAATGATGCAAACTGTGTTAGTTCAAGAAAAAGGGAGCCCAGACACTGATAAACCCAAGGCATGTTTTATTTAGAAATGGAGGAGGACTCCGGCCTCCGCATCTAGACGATGCATACAGTCACTTTATCAATTATTCATACAAGACCTTACAAAGTCATACACCAGTAAGACTAAAGTCACCGTCTAGGCAACATCTGTCGCTACTCCTATTCAGTTGATAAAGAGATGCTGATAATATGGGCCTAATACCTAACAGACCTCGCAGCTAAACCTAACATCTAAGACCTGAGGTCCCAACCAGGACGTCTGCCGAGTATGGGGCTCCCACCAGTCCGGCGCACTCCTCAACCAGGACACTTGCCGGGTATGAGGCCACCGCAGCCACCTGCCACCAATCCATCTTCAGTAATGTTGTTGCACCTACCTTGCCCAGTCTAGTTGCCATCGACGCCACCACGGCGTCTGACAACGCCACCATCATGCACGTATCCATCCACACGCGCCAGTCGCCGAAACTCCGCAGCGCCATGCTGCCGGGATCCGTCGTCGACCTTGCGGTAGATCAAACACCGCTCCTCCTTGTCCCCTCCAGCCAGCTCCTGCTCCAAAACGATGCCCTCGGGAGGGAGCACGACATCGAAGGCGCCATCATCGTCCGATCCGGTAGACCATGTACCTGAAATTTTTCATAAGGAAAGGTGTTAATTTCAGGGTACACGAAAATGACAAATGTGTGGGTCTATCAGAGATGTACTTTTGGGGAGTAGTGTAGTTGTAACTAGTGAGATGGTACCATCTAAAACAAACTACTCCCTCTATCCGGTCATGTAAGTCGGGCATGTTTTTTTAGATATTTGATTTGAATAATGAAATGTATGTAATATGTCACCAAAAATAAATGTTTGGAAAGTTCATTCAACAAGAAATCTAATGATATATTTTTAGTAGCATATAACATATATTTATTTATTTAAACTGACGACCTAAATACCATGTCCAACTTATAGACCCGGATAGAAGTAGTAATAATGAGATGGTTAGTCTCCATAAATGACCGTCACAGTACGAGGACAAACACATCTATGCGGAAAAGCATGCCATATTGATAACACGATAGTGTACCTCATTGTTGAGATCCATTAGGGTTATACCTCTATGGCAAGGTTCATCGCAGGTGTTAGAGTGGTCGTTTTTGGCTGGGTTTAGAGAAACATCCTACGGGGGAGGCAACAGAGTGGCAATAGAGAGGTGGTTAGGGGAACAAGGAAGGTGTCTTGATGATTAAGGAGGTGATGCAAGTGGCTCATCGATAGAGCTTAGGTATACATAGGTTCTCTATGGTGGCAGATGTAATGGTTATTACTATCGATCAAGTACGATGACATGGAAAATATAATATGGTTAGGAGGTGGTGCTCACTAGTGATGAGTTTCAATGGCTTCTGTAGCTGCTAGATATGATTTGGGGACATCAAATGAAGTGACAAGGAAGGTGTCGAGAAATGGGGAGTATATGCACAAATAAACAAACGAACGAGTTGCGAGAGTCATCCTTCCAAGCCAATGAAATCAACACCCAGGAGCACAAGATGTTTGGCCCCGCTAATCGTTGGATCCCGATTCAATGGGTTGATGTACGGCACTTGATAAATGATTTGCTTGTATCACTCTTTTATGCTTTGTTCTTCTTCCATGGGAGTACGAGAACAAAACAATTGTTTGGTAGCCCACCTTGCAAGGGGTGAATATGTGTCCTTGGCCATAGTGTGCTCACTAATCTTAGATTTTCACATATTGGATTGGGTGTCACATGTAGATTTCAAACCTTGTGCGGTTAGTCTAGCTTTTGCGTGTTTAGTCTTCCTTGGTTCACTAGATGTATATACGAATGTTTAAATGCAGAATGTAAAGCGGGAGACGATGAATTGGAAGAACTTTGATGTAAATTGTAATTTAATTAAGAGTCTTTGTTGTCCGTATTTATGTTTTATCTTTGGATGTATGCTATTACATCAATTAATAAAATTGGACTGTTTGCTAAGAAATGAAATAATTCTTTAAAAGTATCAACCCAAACTGAGACCTATCCAAAAGATGATAAAATGACTAGGATTTGAATATTCAAAAGTTTATTGGGGTGTGGAGGCGAGGGGATGTGACAATATTTAAGGTACAACAAAACATGACAGGGTGATTATTGGACTTGTTGTACCTCAAGATGTGACATTTAGAATGTTGATCCTATCAAAACTAAATTAATTTTCAATTTAGAAATTATGTATAACTTTAGGTTTTGAAATGTGTAGTTGAGCAGGGTTTTTTCCACGATGAAAGTTGAGCAGTTGCCTTTCTAAAGTTTGATACAATTTCAGAAATGTTAAAAGACTAACGTCAGATTTTTAAGATTTCCAGCGAACGCCCAGAATTACCATGCTAAAACAGATAAAATTGGCATGTGCTACTGCAAGGGATTTGCCCTGCTCTAAAGCAAAAATTGCCATCTGATACCAAAATAAATGGCAGAAAATTGCCCATGCTGCGCAGAGTAATTGCCATACGTTCGATCGGGATTTGACGGTCCTAAGAGCGTCCACTGGGATTGCTTTAAAAACTGTCGTTCCCTGGTTAGCGACGTCAAATTGATGATCTGTAATCTGGCCGACAGAAATAATGCAACAGATAGACACCAAAACTAAATTAAACTATCTCGTCGATTTAAAATTCCAGAGTTCTTCCACTATCTGTATCTGCAGCTGTGCAAATGTCTAGCTACAGTTTGTGAACGGACAGTTGAAATATCTAAACGCGCTGCGCGATCACTTCCCGGAGCGCATGTCTCGCCGATGCCACGTCCCTTCCGGCGACGAACGGGTGCGCGAGGAGCTCCGCCACTGATGCCCGCTTCCGGTGGTCCTTCTGCAGGCAGGCGGACACGAAACTCCGGAGCTCCGGCGACGCCGCGCCGTCGGGAAGTGCTGGCAGCTCACCGAAGCAGATGGCGCACATGAGCGCCGCCCAGGTCAGCTCCTGCCCGGCGGGGAGCAGCGGGTAGCGCCCCATGAGGAGCTCTAGGATGGTCACGCCCAGCCCCCACACGTCGGCGGCGTACGGGTCGACGCGGCCCCCCTCGCCGTCCTGCAACCGCTCCGTGTCGAATCTCTCGGGGCTCATGTATGCCGCGGTGCCCTCGTAGGCAGCGCGGTACTTGCCGGCGCGGGAGACGACCTCGGCGATGCCGAAGTCGCCGATTTTGACCTGCCCGGCCCTGTTGACCAGGAGGTTCGCCGGTTTCATGTCCCGGTGGACCACGCGGCGCGCGCGGAGGTACGCCAGGCCGGACAGCGCCTGCGCCGCCACCTCCGCCAGAGCCGCCTCCGGGAAGCCTCCCTGGCCGCCGCGGACGAGCGAGTCGAGCGAACCGCCGTCCATCAGCTCGAGGAGCAAAGCAGAGTCGCCGGACGCCGTCGGGAGCACCGAGTGACACCGAACGATGTGCGGGGAGTCGACGCGCCGCACAACATCCACCTCATCGCCGGCGCCGGGGTGGCCGCGGTGAATGACCTTGAGCGCGTACAGCGCCGACGTGCGGCGGTGCGAGACCTTGTGGACGGTCCCGCCGTTCCCGCGCCCAAGGACTTTGAGCATGTCAAAGTCGCTCTGGCGGAACTCGCCGTCCGGCCGAGCCGCCGACGTGGACGGCGTAGCCGCGGTGACCGGCGCCGGGGCCGGGCACCGGAAGGCCCACGTGGGGGCGTCGAGCGTGAGGTGCAGCTGCGGCAGCCGTCTTTCCCTGGCGGCCGCCATTAAATTGATCGCCTTGTGCGTCTGGACTCTTGAGATCGAACTTGCAAGCTGATTGATTATTTTGGATCGAGCCTTCGAATTCAGAGGTTTTCTTTTCGGGGGAATGATGGATGGATGAATTCAGGTTTGCTTTATACTGAAAATTGTGGCGGCTGGGATTGTGACGAGTAACGGCCGTCCTTTTTAAATCTTTCCTTGGAAAGCAATGTGAAGATGGCAATTCTTAATTAGCTTGGCCAATTACCTTATGCGAGATGTGGATATGCATGGAATTTATGTCTCTACTATTTTAGGAGTTTGGTGGATATACTCAGGCAGGCTGGAGGCCTACATGTTGAAATTGACAGCATCTCATGAACCTGGAGAATGATGATTTCAGAACAACACATGAAGAAGGGGGCTATCTTTGGGATTTTTTTAGTGTTTTAGGTATTTTTGATATATAAAGTTTAGTATGGGATAAAAGAAATTAATATGAGCTCTTGTTTACAGAACCCGGAGAAATATATTTTTTGTTTATATAGATCTTATTAAACGCAGGGACTGTATTTTGTTCGAAACATATTTGTAAACCAAAAGTGCCGATTGTAAGGTGATGACACCCGCGGGTGCCAGTTTCCTCCTTGGGGCATCGTCTTGGATTCTTTCTGCTTCGGGTGGACTCGTGTCTTGCTGCTTCTTCTCCACATTGGCTTTGACCCTGGCAGGCCTTTGTCTTGGCGACATGGGTGGAGCTTGCCTGGGCATCCTGGGGTGGCCTCGGCGGCATGCTGCCCTTTGACCCCGGTGGTAGTACATCGGGTATTGCGCCCTTTGGTCTCAGTGGCATGTTGCCTTTCGGCTTCACCGACGGCACACCGCTGCCACCGCTCGAACTCGGCTATCCGACGCCCTTCGTTCGCGCCATTGATGCTTCTTGGTATGCCTCTACTCTGGTGTCTCTTTATGACATGGTTGTGTTTCTTGGTGGCCCAGGCGACATTTGTGTGGACGTCCTGGGGTGGCCTCGGCGACATACTGCCCTTCGTCCTCGACGGCAGTACATCGGGTATTGTGCCCTTCGGTCTCGGTGGCGCGTTGCCTTTCGGATTCGCCGACGGCACACCGGCACCGCCGCTCGAACTCGACTATTTGACGCCCTTCGTTCGTACCAGTGATGTTCCCCTGCGTATTGTGTTTTGGTGCCTCACTTTTTCTCCCTAGGCCTTGTTGTGGTTCTTCGTCGGTGGTGGAACGAGCCGCTCAACGAAGCTCGCTCTTGAGGTGTCGGTCTCCGGGGATTTCGGTTTGGTTGCTGTAACCGGCCTTCCCCTTCGTTTCTTTCTTTCTTCTAGTGTTGGGCTATCCTCTTGGGTGCCTTCCTATGTAATTTTCCTTTGTGCCTCGTGTGCGCTTCATGTACTTGTACCGATTGCCAAGTCACTTTGAGTTGGAATATAACAAGCGGTGGGGTTTTTGCCCCCCTCCCTCAATCTCGAAAAAAAAGATCAGGCATATCCCCGATTACCGCCAAAAGGTTTTGCGGTCTACGTGATCTTTTGAGTTTCTACGACCCTTACCGATGTCTTTTTCTTCGGGACGCCGATTTGCTTCGCTCCATGGCCTCGATGTCTCTTGGTCTGCATTGATGACTTTCCGGTCGCTGCTTCTACAAGCTCCTGCATTTTCAGAAAGTTTGCTCTGTCGAGTCGGAATCCCAAAAGCGGCGTCGAGCTATGTCCACAGTGCCGTCGGTGGATGCAAGAAGAAGAAGACTTTGGCACGCCAAAGATTTTGAATGCAGTACTTCTATATTTTTTTTGTAAGGGTATGTTGTAAGTACATGTGATAGATGGCTTTAGGCCTTTTCGGAAAATAAAATAAAATAGTTCAACCATGTAAAACAAATGCGGGAATTAAAGACAAAAGGCGGTAACAGTGAAGAAAGGCATTACTCCATGTCAGGAAATCGAAGTTGAGCCGTTGGACGCAGCCAGATCAGAAGATGCCCTTTCGCCGCTGTGGTTTGAAATTGCACGGTGCCTATTTAACTGAAGAATGAGCTGCAGTTCTGAAGAGAGGTTTAGAGGACAGAAGATTCATAGATGTAACGGAATGGATGTGCACACAATACTTTTCTGCCCGATGTGCACACGACACGCTAGATGTAATCCACAATGAAAAAGTCACAGTGCACTCCGATGTGCTAATGCCTATTATATTCTCGTGTTCTGAACAAGTATGGTTAGTTATTCGAAATTACTATGCATACAATGCTTTTTGTCCGACCTTTGCACCGCGTGGAACCCAGCGGCCTGGTGCATTTTGTTTTCGGCTCCTCTGACGTGCCGTTGGCCCATTCACATATGGACCCGGACCAACACGTCAGTGACCTAACGGCAGGGCATCGTACGTCAGAGGATCCCTCTCCGCGGGCGTGAGTGGTTCGATTTTCAGCATGATACAGAAATCGTTCTTGGAAATGTGACCCAGTAGAGATTAAGTGACGGACACAAATCTGATTCGATATCAACCCAACACACTCCGGGTTTGGGAGGTCCGCCGTCGCTAACGAACACCGGCATTTTTAATTTCTGGTGACGTGGAATTCTTGATTTGGTAGCTTCGCAGAAAAATATAGACGTAACGCAGGGGATACTTTTTTTTCATTCAGGGGAACTGCAGGAGATATTTGCTAGTAAAAGAAGTCTCTGGAAGAAGATACAGAGACTGCTTGAGTGAGAGAGGAAACAGAATAACAAGAAACAGATAAGACTGAAGACAGAGAGGCCCGTGTTGGTGGACTGTTGAGTCAGCAGATCGTATCCAGTTCAGCACAACCTTCAAGAAGGAACGACCGTCGCTCACTAAGAGCAATTTCAATGGAGCGACCCAAACGGACGGTGCATTTGTCGCTTTTTGTCTGTTTGGGTCGGCCGCCCGCCCGTCGTCCGTTCAGTTTTGCATTTGGGTCGACAATGCGCCCAACGCGCCGACTCATTTCATGTCCGCATTCAAGTTTTAAATAAAAAAGGCCCGCGGCTGATCATGCCAGCGGCCATGTCTCATGTCGGCACCATGCCAGCGCCGGCTTCGGAAAACACCATCGTTCATGCTGGCGCATTTGCCAGCCGGCCGACACACATACCAGCACACACAAAATGGTGGGACTTGAGTTCGAGAACGCCACCGCGGCTTCCGTGGTCATGCCGGCACACCTGCCGGCATACAAAAAAGATGGTCCCTCGACGCTATAGATCACTCGTCGTCGAACTTGAGCATGTCGGCCTGCATCTTCTCGAACCACGGCCTCTTCCTTGGCGACAAGGCGTTGAGATCCACCTTCATGATCTCCACCCCGGTCATCATGCTTGCAAGAGCCACTTCTTTCGTCTTTGTCTTGGCGTTGACGGCCTCGATCTCTAGCATCTTGACTTGCTTCTCCGCCTCGAGCTCGAACATCTTGGCTTGCTTCTCGGCGTCAAGATCAAGCCTCCTCTTTTGGATCTCCATGAAAGCATCCATTTTGCTCCGCCTTGAAACGCCGACGCTCCTCCTCTCTTGAGTCCTTCTTATTCATCATGCTATCCACGCTTGCGATAAAGGCGTTGGTGGCCGCATCTCGCTTGTCCTCCTTCTTGGAGTTGGTCTTCCCTCGCGGCAGTGCCGGCTCGCCCTCCCCAACATCCTCCACGGCGCCCTTCCCCCCACGTGCCTTGAGCGCGGCATATTGTGCCTTGAACTTCTCTTCGTCCTTGATGACCCGATAGCAATGGGAGAGGTTGAAGCACTTGCCATTGTGTTGAACCTTGAATGCCTCCAAAACTTGAAATGCCTATAAAATGTTTCCATGCAAGCATTGTTGGGGAACGTTGCAGAAAACAAAAAGTTTCCTACGGTTTCACCAAGATCCATCTAGGAGTTCATCTAGCAACGAGTGATTGGATTGCATCTACATACCTTTGTAGATCACGCGCGGAAGCGTTCAAAGAACGGGGATGAGGAAGGCGTACTCGACGTGATCCAAATCACCGGAGATCCTAGCACCGAACGGACGGCACCTCTGCGTTCAACACACGTACGGTCAGCGTAATGTCTCCTTCTTCTTGATCCAGCAAGGGGAAAGGAGAGGTTGAGGAAGATGGCTCCAGCAGCAGCACGATGGCGTGGTGGTGATGGAGCTGCAGTACTCCGGCAGGGCTTCGCCAAGCACTATGGAGGAGGAGGAGGTGTTGGAGAGGGAGAGGGAGGCACCAAAGGCAAGAGGTAAGAAGTCCTCCATCTCCCCACTATATATAGGAGGGCCAAGGGGGGGGGGGCGCCGGCCCTAGGAGATCTAATCTCCTAGGGGGGTGCGGCCAAGGGGAGGAATCCCTCCTCCCCAAGGCACCTAGGAGGTGCCTTCCCCTCCTAGGACTCTTCCTCCCTTGAAACCCTAGGCGCATGGGCCTCTTGGGGCTGGTGCCCTTGGCCCATGTAGGCCAAGGCGCACCCCCTACAGCCCATGTGGCCCCTCGGGACAGGTGGCCCCACCCGGTGGACCCCCGGGACCCCTCCGGTGGTCCCGGTACAATACCGGTGACCCCGAAACTTGTCCCGATGCCCGAAATAGCACTTCCTATATATAATTCTTTACCTCTGGACCATTCCGGAACTCCTCGTGACGTCCGGGATCTCATCCGGGACTCCGAACAACATTCGGGTTACTGCATATACATATCCCTACAACCCTAGCGTCACCGAACCTTAAGTGTGTAGACCCTACGGGTTCGGGAGACATGTAGACATGACCGAGATCGCTCTCCGGTCAATAACCAACAGCGGCATCTGGATACCCATGTTGGCTCCCACATGCTCCTCGATGATCTCATCGGATGAACCACGATGTCGAGGATTCAAGCAACCCCGTATACGATTCCCTTCGTCAATCGGTATGTTACTTGCCCGAGATTCGATCGTCGGTATCCCAATACCTCGTTCAATCTCGTTACCGGCAAGTCACTTTACTCGTACCGTAATGCATGATCCCGTGACCAGACACTTGGTCACTTTGAGCTCATTATGATGATGCATTACCGAGTGGGCCCAGTGATACCTCTCCGTCATACGGAGTGACAAATCCCAGTCTTGATCCATGTCAACCCAACAGACACTTTCGGAGATACCCGTAGTATACCTTTATAGTCACCCAGTTACGTTGTGACGTTTGGTATACCCAAAGCACTCCTACGGTATCCAGGAGTTACACGATCTCATGGTCTAAGGAAAGGATACTTGACATTGGAAAACTCTAGCAAACGAACTATACGATCTTGTGCTATGTTTAGGATTGGGTCTTGTCCATCACATCATTCTCCTAATGATGTGATCTCGTTATCAATGACATCCAATGTCCATAGTCAGGAAACCATGACTATCTGTTGATCAACGAGCTAGTCAACTAGAGGCTTACTAGGGACATGTTGGTGTCTATTATTCACACATGTATTACGATTTCCGGATAACACAATTATAGCATGAATAAAGACAATTATCATGAACAAGGAAATATAATAATAATGCTTTTATTATTGCCTCTAGGGCATATTTCCAATAGTCTCCCACTTGCACTAGAGTCAATAATCTAGTTACATGTGATGAATCGAACACCCATGGAATTCTGGTGTTGATCATGTTTTGCTCTAGGGAGAGGTTTAGTCAACGGATCTGCTACATTCAGGTCCGTATGTACTTTACAAATATCTATGTCTCCATCTTGAACATTTTCACGAATGGAGTTGAAGCGACGCTTGATGTGCCTGGTCTTCTTGTGAAACCTGGGCTCCTTGGCAAGTGCAATAGCTCCAGTGTTGTCACAGAAGAGTTTGATTGGCCCCGACGCATTGGGTATGACTCCTAGGTCGGTGATGAACTCCTTCACCCAAATTGCTTCATGTGCTGCCTCCGAGGCTGCCATGTACTCCGCTTCACATGTAGATCCCGCCACGACGCTCTACTTGCAACTGCACCAGCTTACTGCCCCACCATTCAAAATATACACGTATCCGGTTTGTGACTTAGAGTCATCCAGATCTGTGTCGAAGCTAGCGTCGACGTAACCTTTTACGACGAGCTCTTCGTCACCTCCATAAACGAGAAACATTTCCTTAGTCCTTTTCAGGTACTTCAGGATATTCTTGACCGCTGTACAGTGTTCCTTGCCGGGATTACTTTGGTACCTTCCTACCAAACTTACGGCAAGGTTTACATCAGGTCTGGTACACAGCATGGCATACGTAATAGAACCTATGGCTGAGGCATAGGGGATGACACTCATTTCTTCTATATCTTCTGCCATGGTCGGACATTGAGCCGAGCTCAATTTCACACCTTGCAACACAGGCAAGAACCCCTTCTTAGACTGATCCATATTGAACTTCTTCAATATCTTATCAAGGTATGTGCTTTGTGAAAGACCTATGAGGCATCTTGGTCTATCTCTATAGATCTTGATGCCTAATATATAAGCAGCTTCTCCAAGGTCCTTCATTGAAAAACTCTTATTCAAGTAGGCCTTTATGCTGTCCAAGAGTTCTATATCATTTCCCATCAAAAGCATGTCATTTACATATAATATGAGAAATGCTACAGAGCTCCCACTCACTTTCTTGTAAACACAGGCTTCTCCATAAGTCTGCGCAAACCCAAACGCTTTGATCATCTCATCAAAGCGAATGTTCCAACTCCGAGATGCTTGCACCAGCCCATAAATCGAGCGTTGGAGCTTGCACACCTTGTCAGCATTCTTAGGATCGACAAAACCTTCCGGCTGCATCATATACAATTCTTCCTTAAGGAAACCATTAAGGAATGCCGTTTTGACGTCCATTTGCCATATTTCATAATCATAGAATGCGGCAATTGCTAACATGATTCGGACGGACTTCAGTTTCGCTACCGGTGAGAAAGTCTCATCGTAGTCAACCCCTTGAACTTGTCGATAACCCTTAGCGACAAGCCGAGCTTTATAGATGGTCACATTACCATCCGCGTCTGTCTTCTTCTTAAAGATCCATTTATTTTCTATGGCTCGCCGCTCTACGGGCAAGTCAGTCAAAATCCATGCTTCGTTTTCATACATGGATCCTATCTCGGATTTCATGGCTTCCAGCCATTTTTCGGAATCCGGGCCCGCCATCGCTTCTTCATAGTTTGAAGGTTCACCGTTGTCTAACAACATGATTTCCAAGACAGGGTTGCCGTACCACTCTGGTGCGGAACGTGTCCTTGTGGACCTTCGAATTTCAGTAGGAGCTTGATCAGAAGTATCTTGATCATCATCATTAACTTCCTCTCTTGTCGGTGTAGGCACCTCAGAAACATTTTCTTGAGTTGCGCCATTTTCCGGTTCAAGAGGTAATACTTCATCAAGTTCTACTTTCCTCCCACTTACTTCTTTCGAGAGAAACTCTTTCTCTAGAAAGGATCCATTCTTGGCAACAAAGATCTTGCCTTCGGATCTGAGGTAGAAGGTATACCCAATAGTTTCTTTAGGGTATCCTATGAAGCCGCATTTTTCCGATCTGGGTTCGAGCTTTTCAGGTTGAAGTTTCTTGACATAAGCATCGCATCCCCAAACTTTTAGAAACGACAGCTTAGGTTTCTTCCCAAACCATAATTCAAACGGTGTCGTCTCAACGGATTTCGACGGAGCCCTATTTAAAGTGAATGCGGCAGTCTCTAAAGCATACCCCCAAAAAGATAGCAGTAAATCAGCAAGAGACATCATAGATCGCACCATATCCAATAGAGTGCCATTACGACGTTCGGACACACCATTACGCTGAGGTGTTCCAGGCAGCGTGAGCTGTGAAACTATTCCACATTTTCTTAAGTGTGTGCCAAACTCGTGACTCAAGTATTCTCCTCCACGATCTGATCGTAGGAACTTGATTTTTCTGTCACGTTGATTCTCAACCTCACTCTGAAATTCCTTGAACTTTTCAAAGGTCTCAGACTTGTGTTTCATTAAGTAGACATACCTATATCTACTCAAGTCATTAGTGAGGGTGAGAACATAACGATAGCCACCGCGAGCCTCAACACTCATTGGACCGCACACATCAGTATGTATGATTTCCAATAAGTTGGTTGCTCGCTCCATTGTTCCTGAGAACGGAGTCTTGGTCATTTTACCCATGAGGCATGGTTCGCACGTGTCAAATGATTCATAATCAAGAGACTCTAAAAGTCCATCAGCATGGAGCTTCTTCATGCGTTTGACACCTATGTGACCAAGGCGGCAGTGCCACAAGTATGTGGGACTATCATTATCAATCTTACATCTTTTGGTATTCACACTATGAATATGTGTAGCATTACGCTCGAGATTCATTAGAAATAAACCATTCACCATCGGAGCATGACCATAAAACATATCTCTCATATAAATAGAACAACCATTATTCTCGGATTTAAATGAGTAGCCATCTCGTATTAAACGAGATCCTGATACAATGTTCATGCTCAAACTTGGCACTAAATAACAATTATTGAGGTTTAAAACTAATCCCGTAGGTAAATGAAGAAGCAGCGTGCCAACGGCGATCACATCGACCTTGGAACCATTCCCAACGCGCATCGTCACCTTGTCCTTCGCCAGTCTTCGCTTATTCCGCAGCTCCTGCTTTGAGTTACAAATGTGAGCAACTGCACCGGTATCAAATAACCAGGAGCTACTACGAGTACTGGTAAGGTACACATCAATTACATGTATATCACATATACCTTTCGTTTTGCCGGCCTTCTTGTCCGCTAAGTATTTGGGGCAGTTCAGTTTCCAGTGACCACTCTCCTTGCAATAAAAGCACTCAGTCTCGGGCTTGGGTCCATTCTTTGGCTTCTTCCCGGCAGCTTGCTTGTCGGGCGCGGCAACTCCCTTGCCATCCTTCTTGAAGGCTTTCTTACCCTTGCCCTTCTTGAACTTAGTGGTTTTATTCACCATCAACACTTGATGTTCCTTTTTGACTTCTACCTCTGCTGATTTCAGCATTGCAAATACTTCAGGAATGGTCTTTTCCATCCCCTGCATATTGAAGTTCATCACAAAGCTCTTGTAGCTCGGTGGAAGCGACTGAAGGATTCTGTCAATGACCGCGTCATCCGAGAGATTAACTCCCAGCTGAGTCAAGCGGTTATGCAACCCAGACATCGTGAGTATGTGCTCACTGACAGAACTGTTTTCCTCCATCTTACAGCTGAAGAACTTGTCGGAGACTTGATATCTCTCGACCCGGGCATGAGCTTGGAAAACCATTTTCAGCTCTTCGAACATCTCATATGCTTCGTGTCTCTCAAAACGCTTTTGGAGCCTCGGCTCTAAGCTGTAAAGCATGCCGCACTGAACGAGGGAGTAGTCATCGGTACGTGCCTGCCAAGCGTTCATAACGTCTTGTTCTGCAGGGAGAATAGGTGCGTCACCTAGCGGTGCTTGTAGGACATAATCTTTCTTGGCAGCTATGAGGATGATCCTCAGGTTCCGGACCCAGTCCGTGTAGTTGCTGCCATCGTCTTTCAGCTTGGTTTTCTCTAGGAACGCGTTGAAGTTGAGGACTACGTTGGCCATTTGATCTACAAGACATATTTGTAACAATTTTAGACTAAGTTCATGATAATTAAGTTCATCTAATCAAATTATTCAATGAACTCCCACTTAGATAGACATCCCTCTTCTAGTCATCTAAGTATAACATGATCCGAGTTAGCTAGGCCGTGTCCGATCATCACGTGAGACGGACTAGTCGACGTCGGTGAACATCTTCATGTTGATCGTATCTTCTATACGACTCATGCTCGACCTTTCGGTTTTCTGTGTTCCGAGGCCATGTCTGTACATGCTAGGCTCGTCAAGTCAACCTAAGTGTTTGCATGTGTAAATCTGTCTTACACCCGTTGTATGTGAACGTTAGAATCTATCACACCCGATCATCACGTGGTTCTTCGAAACAACGAACTGTCGCAACGGTGCACAGTTAGGAGGAACACTTTCTTGAAATTATTATGAGGGATCATCTTATTTACTACCGTCGTTCTAAGCAAACAAGATGAAAAACATGGTAAACATCACATGCAATCAAAATAATAATAGTGACATGATATGGCCAAATATCACATAGCTCCTTTGATCTCCATCTTGGGGCTCCATGATCATCTTGTCACCGGCATGACACCATGATCTCCATCATCATGATCTCCATCATTGTGTCTCCATGAAGTTGCTCGCAAACTATTACTTCTACTACTATGGCTAACGCGTTTAGCAATAAAGTAAAGTAATTTACATGGCGTTTCTCAATGACACGCAGGTCATACAAAAAATAAAGACAACTCCTATGGCTCCTGCCGGTTGTCATACTCATCGACATGCAAGTCGTGATTCCTATTACAATAGCATGAACATCTCATACATCACATATAGATCATTCATCATTCATCACAACTTTGGCCATATCATATCACAAAGCACTTGCTGCAAAAACAAGTTAGACGTCCTCTAATTGTTGTTGCAAGTTTTACGTGGCTGAAGTAGGGTTCTAGCAAGAACGTTTTCTTACCTACGTGAAAGCCACAACGTGATTTGTCAACTTCTATTTACCCTTCATAAGGACCCTTTTTATCGAATCCGCTCCAACTAAAGTGGGAGAGACAGACACCCGCCAGCCACCTTTATGCAACTTGTGCATGTTAGTCGGTGGAACCGGTCTCACGTAAGCGTACGTGTAAGGTTGGTCCGGGCCGCTTCATCCCACAATACCGTTGAAGCAAGATAAGACTAGTAGCGGCAAGAAAGTTGACAACATCTATTCCCACAACAAATTGTGTTCTACTCGTGCAAGAGAACTACGCATAGACCTAGCTCATGATGCCACTGTTGGGGAACGTTGCCGAAAACAAAAATTTTCCTACGGTTTCACCAAGATCCATCTAGGAGTTCATCTAGCAACGAGTGATTGGATTGCATCTACATACCTTTGTAGATCATGCGTGGAAGGGTTCAAAGAACGGGGATGAGGAAGGCATACTCGACGTGATCCAAATCACCGGAGATCCTAGCACCGAACGGACGGCACCTCCGCGTTCAACACACGTACGGTCAGCATAATGTCTCCTTCTTCTTGATCCAGCAAGGGGAAAGGAGAGGTTGAGGAAGATGGCTCCAGCAGCAGCACGACGGCATGGTGGTGATGGAGCAGCAGTACTCCGGCAGGGCTTCGCCAAGCACTATGGAGGAGGAGGAGGTGTTGGAGAGGGAGAGGGAGGCACCAAAGGCAAGAGGTAAGAAGTCCTCCATCTCCCCACTATATATAGGAGGGCCAAGGGGGGGGGGGCGGCCCTAGGAGATCTAATCTCCTAGGGGGGTGCGGCCAAGGGGAGGAATCCCTCCTCCCCAAGGCACCTAGGAGGTGCCTTCCCCTCCTAGGACTCTTCCTCCCTTGAAACCCTAGGCGCATGGGCCTCTTGGGGCTGGTGCCCTTGGCCCATGTAGGCCAAGGTGCACCCCCTACAGCCCATGTGGCCCCCCGGGACAGGTGGCCCCACCCGGTGGACCCCCGGGACCCCTTCAATGGTCCCGGTACAATATCGGTGACCCCGAAACTTGTCCCGATGCCCGAAATAGCACTTCCTATATATAATTCTTTACCTCCGGACCATTCCGGAACTCCTCATGACGTCCGGGATCTCATCCGAGACTGCTAACAACATTCGGATTACTGCATATACATATCCTTACAACCCTAGCATCACCGAACCTTAAGTGTGTAGACCCTACGGGTTCGGGAGACATGTAGACATGACCGAGATCGCTCTCCGGTCAATAACCAACAGCGGGATCTGGATACCCATATTGGCTCCCACATGCTCCTCGATGATCTCATCGAATGAGCCACGATGTCGAGGATTTAAGCAACTCCGTATACGATTCCCTTCGTCAATCGGTATGTTGCTTGCCCGAGATTCGATCGTCGGTATCCCAATACCTCGTTCAATCTCGTTACCGGCAAGTCACTTTACTCGTACCGTAATGCATGATCCCGTGACCAGACACTTGGTCACTTTAAGCTCATTATGATGATGCATTACCGAGTGGGCCCAGTGATACCTCTCCGTCATACGGAGTGACAAATCCCAGTCTTGATCCATGTCAACCCAACAGACACTTTCGGAGATACCCGTAGTATACCTTTATAGTCACCCAGTTACGTTGTGACGTTTGGTATACCCAAAGCACTCCTACGGTATCCGGGAGTTACACGATCTCATGGTCTAAGGAAAGGATACTTGACATTGGAAAACTCTAGCAAACGAACTATACGATCTTGTGCTATGTTTAGGATTGGGTCTTGTCCATCACATCATTCTCCTAATGATGTGATCTCGTTATCAATGACATCCAATGTCCATAGTCAGGAAACCATGACTATCTGTTGATCAACGAGCTAGTCAACTAGAGGCTTACTAGGGACATGTTGGTGTCTATTATTCACACAAGTATTACGATTTCCGAATAACACAACTATAGCATGAATAAAGACAATTATCATGAACAAGGAAATATAATAATAATGCTTTTATTATTGCCTCTAGGGCATATTTCCAACAAGCATATGGGCAAGTGATAGCAAAATGAAGACGTAAAAGGATGATCTTGATGGCACAAAAGAAGGCGGCTTGCTTGCTATCATACCATGTCTTACACGCCGATGCCGCTCACGGGGCGGGCCTTGACGCTCTCAATGGTGGCGCAAAACTTGTTGCACTCTTGTTGGATCACCCTCCACCGCTTGGAAATGGAGACCCACCCGCGCGTGCTCACAAATTGGTAGGGTGGAAACTTCTTGCGCTCATGAAACTCGTGGTGCACACGAGTCCAAAAGGTTGAATGCTTTTGCTCGGCGCCCGTCTTTGGGTCTTGTCCAATGTCTGACCAACACTCGCAAAGAAGCTTGTCCCCGGCAGCTGTGTATGCCTTCGTGCGCTTGCTCTTGCCTTTTGCTTAGGACCGGCGGTTTGGTTGGCGAGCTCGTCCTCGAACAAAGGCTCCACTTCGATGTCGCACTCGTCCTCTTCCTCTACCCCATAGTCGTCCGGGAACTCGTGGTCGAGGGGGAAGCCGTCCAGGTCGATGCCGACCTGATCACGCATGAAGGCCGCCTGATCGGGATCATAGCCAGCGACCGACGTGAACGCCCCGCGGCCGTCCTGGCTTTGCGTCTCCTCGGGATCGTAGCCAGCGCCCGGTGCACCACCCTCGAAGATGAGGTGTTGCATGTAGTCCTCGTCGACGGTAGACGGCATTTCCTCGAACAGGTTACGGGCGTCCGGGAGACTACCGGCCGGCGTCTGTCGCGTGCGTTTCCTCGTGCTGCCGGACGACGAGCCACCGACCACCGGGGTGGCGTTGAGGTCGATGGGCGTGGGCGCGGGCATGGAAGGCGCGACCACGCTCACGTCGGGTGAGCACTCCCCGGAGAGGTGAGAGGCCTGCGGGTAGACGTGGAAGCCGGGGACTGGGTTGCAAGCCGATGCGCGGGATGAGTCGGGCATCACCATCCGAGGAAACTCCGACAAGCCGGTGCTGGCCGCGGTGACGGCGGCTTGGACGAGGTTGTGCTGGCTAGGGTTTACCCCAAGCATGTAGAGAGCCTCCCTCGTTGCCGCGGCGACGCGGGCGTTGGTGAACTCATGTTGCGCGGCGACGGCGGCGGCGGCCTGCGCAGCGGCCTCATCCCTCGCGTCCGCGGCGTGCCTCCGGCCCTTCCTCTTGGCCGACTTCCTTGCCTGTTGTTCGGGCGTCAGCGCATTCTTCGGCTTGGTCGCCGCGGCGGTCTTGCGCGGGGCATGAGGCTTGCCTTTCCCGGAGGGGGCGACGGCGCCGGATGAGGCGAGAGAGGCGAGGCCGGCGGCGGCGTCGAGGTCGAGGTCGATGTCGTCCTCCATGGCTAGTTGGGGGCGGGGGCGCGCGCGGGCGGAAGCGTTTTTGGGAAAATGGGGGGAATGATGGTGGCTGCCACCGACAGGTGGGCCCAGGGAGAGGAGTAGGCATGCGCGCGCGTCCGTCTCATGTCCACGCCGACGCAAATCCGGCTCAAAATTAGGCCTGAAATAGGTCGTCCGTGGACGAAAAACGGACGCGCGTCCGTTTGGGTTGACACGTTGGGCCGCCACTTTTATCCGCGCCGACCCAAACGGACACGGACGGACGAAATGGGTCGCCCCATTGAAGTTGCTCTTAATTTAGCACACGCTGCACACCATTTTGGCCCCGATATTTAATTGGGTTCGAGTCAGCTCATGGTTTGGTTTTCATCTTGTTTGCTTTAATAATCATGATTTGATTGTCCCACGTTTTACCATTTGTAACTGTACATAGTTTACTAGCGCACCTTTTCGTATTAGGGCGCTCTTAAGGCATTATCAAATTATATTCTATGCGTTAAATATGGACTTAGAAACAGCCCCTCTAATGGATTTGTAGTAGCTTATTGTTTTTTTCTTTTGGTGATGATTGTATCTTATATTCTTATTGTTGAATATCTAAAAGATCTGTAATTTTAATGTGTTTCATTTTTTTGAAAATGGAGGCGTATCCGCGGCCCCTGCATTATAATGATGCATGCAGCCATCTTATTAAAAATTCGAAAAATAGCACAAAGTCGTTAAAGTATTACAATTCGCAAGTGGAGCAAAAAAAAAGTTCATGCTAACAATCACAACCAAAATGGCAATATGAAGGATAAGCTCCCTAAACTCTTATCCTGTTACGCGACCATCATCCGAACCAGTGAAATATAGCCTGGATTTCCATGGAAAGGAAAAGAGTATCTCCCGCGTAAGCCTATATTTTTCTGCCAAGTTCTGTTTACCAAACATAGAACTAAAACGTCCACGTCACCTCAGACTCAAGAGCGACGGCGGTCCTCCCCAAACCCACTGCATTGGGTTGATATCGAATCAGATTTTTGTTGGTTAATTAATCTGTAGTGGGTCCCACTCCCAAGATATTATCTTGGTGGAGCGGATTACCGTTTTATCCAAGTTGTTTCTTGAAGAAAACCAAGAGAATCTCCAACGTTGTGCATCAAACCACCCTTAGAACGTTCGATCATGTTGTATGGGCATTTTATGCCCTCCAACTTTGTTAATTAAACGTCCGTAGATCGGTCGGTGCATCCGAATTCCGGTAAACTGGAAGCACACCTAGAAGAGGTTTGTGGACATCCGAACACCCCCAGCCCATAGAAAACCCTACCGAAGCCCACTTTTCCTCCGCCTTCTCTATCTATTCAGGTAGTGTGAGACCCCCGCCTCCCATGTACTACTCACTCTGTCGCCGAGGCCTTATCGGACCTCCACCACACCACCTGGGTGCCAGCCTACTTGCCTACGCCTCCCTACAACCCTTGGTTCGTCCGCCGCCCAAGTACCCTCCACCCTTGAACATTGTCGTCCATGACGGACACCACGCCTGACAAGTGTTTGGCCAAATGCCACTGCCAAATTTATTGGCATTTTTGTTGTTTACTTTGAAGCAAACACGATGGATTCAACCATGGAGTACTTCTACGCCGAGATCATGGACTTGTCCTCGTTAGATGATGACAAATATGAGGATGAAACGACGATGATTCATGAGGTTCTTGAAGATGCCCAACTGCGGAGGAGCATGTTCTGAATTTCAAGGGATCAATCAAGGGGCACCAAGTGCTGAATAGGGAGAGGGTACGGGGGCATATGATGCTGATGGATGACTACTTTTGTCCCTGATGCGCTATTCGAGTCCATTTTCCGCCGTCAATTTTCAATACGGCGAATTATGTTCGATCGCCTCTACAATGGTGTCTGGGCTTATGATAACTACTTCATCTTGAAGAAGGATGCCGTTGGTAACATTTGATTCTCTGGTTACCAGAGGTGTGCAACTGCATTGAGGAGGCTTGCCTATGGCATGACCACAGATTTGGGGGAGGAGTACCTATAGATCTTTGAAACCACACGTCTGGAAGCCATGGCCAGGTTTGCTATTGCGGTGGTCAAGGTGTAAGCCAACTGTCGAGGACACCACACGACTCATGGCACTGACAGAAGTAAGAGGGTGGCCAAGTATGTTCATATCACTCGGTTGCATGCACTCACAATTGACTTTTTCTCCATGTGCTCTGCAAGGGCAATATCAGGGCCATTGCAGGAAGCCCACCATCATTCTTGAATCAGTTGCATGACAAGACCTCTGGATTTGACACTCTTTCTTCGAGATGTCTGGATCTCACAATAACATCAACGTGTTGCGATTGTCTCTATTGTTTGCAAGGTTATGTGCAGGACAATCTCATTCGTGCAACTATACGACCAATGATCATGAGTACAGCATGGGCTATTATCTTTGTGATGGTATCTATCCTATGTGGGCGACCTTCTTCAAGACCATCCCTAAGCCAAGGGGTGAGAAAAGATCTCACTTTGCCCAAAGACAAGAAGGAGTTAGAAAGGATGTCAAGAGAGCATGTGAAGTGCTCCAAACACGTTTTGCAGTTCTTTCAGGACTTGCAGAAATATGGGATTCAGAGACGTTGTCGGAGGCGATGACAACTTGTGTGATCATGCACAACATGATTCTAGAAGATGCGAGTGACGGAGTTCTCCATGGTCTAAAATTTGAGCAAATGGGTGGTGCTATCAAACTTCTAGAGCGGAATCCCATGATGTTCGAGGAATTTATTCAGATGCATCAATAGATTCGCCATCGAGCAACTCATGAGCAGCTTCAGAATAATCTGGTTGAGCATTTATGGGTGATTTGAGGGAATAACTAAAAAATGTCTTAATAAGTTGAAATCAAATTTGAAATATTTTATTGCAAAATTTTATGTTTGGACTGTAATATTTATATTTGAATTATTGTTCCATTGGAACATCTGCACAACATAATTATGTACGAAGGAGGATATTCATCTTTAATATGTTGAAGTGTTTCAGATATAGGATAAAAACATGATAGGCACATGATTTTTATATGACACCGGAGATCAAACCATTCACACCTGGAAGCAAAATGCAGCAGGGCGCTGGATTATTCCATGTCATGTAAAGGTCAGACAAAAAGCATGTAGGGAGTAGTAATTTCTAATAACTTACCATACTTGTTCGGAACACATGAATCATAATAGTACACATTAGCACGTACGTCAGAGCGCATTGTTCCTTTTTATGTGGATTACATCTCCGAATCTTCTGTCATGCCCTAGCAAGAATCAATCCCCTACTATGAACCTTCAGAATCAATCCCCTACATGCTGAAACCATGGCACTTTCGCATGCTGTTAAGCTCGCTGACCAACTAGGCGTGGGGCGGGTGCTATTTGAGACGGACTGTCTTAGTTTGCAACAAGTAGTGACCTCCAACTCAGGCGATTTTGCTCCATTGAGACAAATGTTTCAGGATTTAAAGGCCAAACTTAGCACACAATTCATCAGGGCGGGAGTAGTCCATGTTTCGCGTGACTGTAACAAGCCAGCACATGTTCTGGCAGCAATGGGTGCAGGATTAGCTAATGGTGAAATGTATCTTGAGGATGGAAACACACTTGTTGGCTAGAACATCCAAAAGGAGTCCATCCTTCGCTTTGCCTTCCGACAACGTGGTGGCATGTAGATCTTTGTCAAAACGTATCCTCAAGATACCAATCTTTGTGAAGACCCTTACAGGTAAGACCACCGCCCTAGAAGAGGAGTCCTCTGACACCATTGACAATGTCAAGGCGAAGATTATAATAAAAGGATACTACATCCCCGGGAACAACCAATGACTGTTATCGGGACCTATTCCCGGCAACCTGGGTGCGGCTTCCTCCCTGATATGTCTCCAACGAATCAATGGTTTATAAAGTATTCAAGCTATATTTACCTAAGTTCTACATACTTTAGGTGCAATTTTATAAGATTTTTATGGTCTAACCTATTAATTTAGTGCCCAGTGCCAGTTCTTATTTTTTGCCTATTTCTTCGTTTCGTAGAAAACCTATACCAAACGAAGTCCAAATGCGGTAAAAAAATTACGTTGATATATATTTTGGAACATAAGAGACCCCCGAAGCTTCAGGGAAGGACCAGAAGACCCACGAGGACACCAGAAGCTCACATGGTGCGCCCTATGGTACCAGGAGGGCCATCCGAGCCTGTGGGGCCCTCGTAACTCCTTTTGGCGTGATTACAACGCAAAAAATTCCTATAAATATAGGAACCCCCGAAAGTTAACCTAGATGAGTTTTTCCATCGATGCAAGTCTCTGTTCCGAAGCGATCTCATTCGGAGCCTTATTCTGGCACCCTGACGGAGGCAGGAAGTCATCACGGGAGGCCATCTTCATCATCCTCGTTGCTTTCATGATGAGGCGGGAGTAGTCCCCCCTCAATGTCGTGGTGGGCGCACGGCAGATGCCAAGGGATGGCTAAAGATAGGAGGAGGCTTGAGGGCACTGGTGGGCTCTAGAGGCAAAGTCGGCATGAGCGAGCACGGGACACAAGACATACCCAGGTTCGGGGCTCTCCAGAGAGATAATACCCCTAGTCCTGCCGAGTTTGGTTGATGTATATCAATACAGAGTTGCTCCTTGACCTATATCGGGGAAGAAGGAAGGCAAACCAAGGCTTAGGCTGCTCCCTCTCTGTGGGTGTGTATTCTGCTGATCGGATTTCTTCACCCCCATGCATGGAGGCCTTCTGGGGGGTTTTATAGGTCAACCCCCCACGGGTACAACGGTAATGTTACAAGGCCGTGGGGTCGGGTTGTCATTGTCCGGGAAGCCGGCGCTGGGACCCGCCGGGGGTCCGGGCTCGCCGGGTTCTCCGGGCGCGGGGCCCGCCGGGTACGGGGGCACTGTTGGCCGTCTTGTCGATCGTCAGGGAGTGGCTGGGTTGAGTCGGCTACAGTGGCGCTCCGTCAGGTCGCTGCTTGCTGACGTCATTGGTGATGATTGTTGCACTGTTGTCACGACGGCCCTGGTCAGCGGGTAGGTGGGGCACTGTTGCCACACCCTGGATGACCAGAGGCATGGGCGGGGCACTGTTGCCTCGGTCATCAGTAGGTGGAGACTCGTCCCATCGTACGACTGGGATGGGACGGGGGGCTGACCCATGGCCGGGTTGAGGAACGCGCCAAGGGTGGAGCTGGCTTTTTGGAGAAGTCTTGTCATGCCGGGTTCGGCTGTCTTGAGTTGGTTGTTGGGGCCGAGTCGAGGAGTCCGGCCGGGTTGCGGAGTTTGGCTGGGTCGAGGGGCTCGGTCGGGTCGAGCGACCCGGCCAAGTGTGAGCCGGCTCGAGGGGCGTTGTTGGCCCCGTTGTTTTTTAAAAGGATTCGGGTTCCGTTGCCTGCCTGGGGTTCATCCCCCTGGCAGTAGTCCCCGAAGCTGTGAAGGTCCGCTGTCTTCGGATGGGAGGGCCTTCGCAGTTTCCCCCCTTGAGGAGGTGAATTTTGCGGCCGCCGGGTCCGGCAACACCCACTGTGTGCCGGCTTCCGGAAGCCAGATTGCGGCACCCTGACCGGGGCGGGAAACCGAAGAGTCCGTCGAATCTTGGGGTGATCTTTCGAACTTTGCGCAGACGCCACGTGGCGCCCGGAAGCTGTAGAGGCCTGACAGGCCACGCGCGCGATAGGACGGGGCGACGCACTGGGGGCTATGGCCGCGCGCCCTCGGCCCATGTGCGTGGATTTATTATGGCGTCCGCGGGCCGGTTGCCATTCTCGATGCAGTTATCGCGCGCGTACGTGCGCAGTTATCGCGGGGAAGTGGGAGGGGCGAGCACAAACGATCCCACTTGCCCATGTTTCGACTTGTGGACTATAAATTGGGGGAGGGGGCGGCGGAAGTCATTCTCGCACGCGCTCCCCTGCCCCTTCTTCTTTCCTCTGCTTCTTGCGACCACCGCGCATCGCGACGCCCGCTGCCCCGAGCAGAGCTTTGTCGTCATCTTCCTTTCTCTCTTCCACCTTCGTCCATGGCGCTGCTGTTGGGCTCGTGGATGGGCTCGACCGTCACGCCCGATGACATCGCCTATCTTCGCACCTCCAGGCGCTTGCCGGGGGAGCGGAGGTTGCCGTGCGCCTGCCGCGGGGCGAGCGAGAGCCATGGCCAGAGGGCACGAAGTGCATAGTCTTCTACCCGCACTTCAAGCGCGGGTTCAGGCTTCGAGCAAGCACCTTCTTCAACGACTTCCTAGAGTTCTTTGGGCCCCAGCCTCACCATCTTGGCACCGGCGCCATCGTGTAACTTCTGGCTTCGTTACCCTCTGCGAGGGGTACCTGGGGGTCGAGCCTTCGATCGACCTCTGGGTGCGATTCTTCTCCCTGAAGCAGTAGGGGCCGAGGCCCGGGGAGATGTCTAAGTGCGGGGCCGCCGTCATCTCCAAGCGGTCGGGCGCCGACTGCCCGAAGATGCCACTGGAGGATTCTGCCAAGAAATGGCAGAATTCCTTCCTCTACGTCCGCAAGATCGGCGCGGACCGCATCAACTTGCCGCCCTTCGTCAACTTGCCACCGAAGGAGAAGAAGAACTAGGGTTATTACCCCAAGCACCCGTCGCAGGAGGTGCTCAACCTGTGTGAACGGGTGTTGGTGATGAAGGAGCGGGAAGGGCTCACCGGCACCGACCTCATCACCGCCTTCATCAGGAGCCGAGTGCTGCCGCTACAGTAGTGTAGCCATCTCATCGGTGAGATGACGGGGCTTCAGGACCCCACCCGCATGTCGAACTTGTGGCTGGGGGCAGACTAGGTCGCCCGCCGGGTCAACGACATCTCCAAGGCCAACCTGTGGGACGACTGGGAGTTCGAGAAGTCTCCGTACAGCCAAGCGAATCCGGCGCCTGCGGTGAGTCCCTGGTCTCCATACTTTGCTGCTACTCATCTTCTTGTTCGTCCCGACACGATGCGGGAGATACTTCTGAACGCCATCCGGCATCCTTACGACCGGGCGCGGATGCAGGTGGCCCGAGCTGTCTCGGAGGAGCCCGAGGCCCATGGCGGAGGGGAGGGGGTGACCGCCGACGCGGGCGCAGGGCGCTGTGCCGGTAAGCTTGTCTCCATTTCTTCGAGTTGCCGGCTCTGGGATGGTCTTGGCGATGCTGACGCGAGTTGTTGTTGTAGTGGTGGCAGGTGGTGGAGGCGGCGCGGCCGGAGCCGGGTCATCTTGGGGGGCGGCGGCGATGAGCCGGCCGCACGGGAAGGATAACGTCGCGCCGCGGGCCCCGGCCGCAAAACACGCGGCGGACCCGGCTAGTGGCGCAAAGCCGCCCGCCAAGAGGAGGCGCGGCGTTCCGCAGGGGAGGGCAGCGAGGCCCACCGTTCCGGTGGTGCCGGGGTGAGTTTCCTTGCTTGAATCGAGTGACCGAGCTGCTTGGCTCTTGTGTTTTTATTTTGTCCTTTGTTTCAGGTCACCGATCTCGTTGGCGGTGGCGGCGTCAGACGCTGCGTCCAATCAGGGCGCCGCGTTCTGGAGGAGTCGGTCCGGCACCATCAACCAGGACGAGGAGGAGGAGCGGGCGGAGGCGGCGGATCTGAACCTCGGTGTGGACCCGGCTGGCGCCGAAGACCAGGCCTGGCAAGACTGGAACCGGGTCGTGGGAGGAATGGAGGTGGCGTTGACCCATGCCTTGGTTAACGCCGCGGCGACATGGGCGCGGGCCGGCGAGGGACCGGTGTGGCCGGAGATGCCGGCGGGGACGTTGGCGGCGGCGACGGTCTTTGTGCCGGCGTCGAGGTGAGAGCACGGCTGGGATGGCCGTGCGGACGTGATGGACCTCGACCAGGAGGTCGTGGTGCTTGAGGACGGCACCCTGCCGCAGACCGACGTGGTCGAGTGGGTGAGGGCTGGCGGAGGCAGCGATGATGCCGTTTTGAGGGAGGCGCCGCGGACGGCGTCGGAGTGGGCGCCCCAGGCGCTGACGAGCGGGGCGTCGATGGTGGTGGGGCCGCAGGACACCCGGCCACCGAACCGACGATGGTGCCAGAAGGTGCGCCACAGAGGGCGCTGATCGCGGGGGAGGCGGCCAGCGGAGAGCGCACCCTGGTGCTCAGGACAGGGGGACGCCGGGCCGTCGGGTCGTAGCCGACGCGAAGCGGGCCCAGCGAGGTGTTCTTCGGGCCTCTGACCCAGGAGGAGGCGGCGATGGCCGCCGTGACCCGGCGCCTGCGAGGGTGGGCGGATCGGATCCGGGCCTTCGCCCAGGCCGAGGTGGAGCAGGCGCGAGAGCTGGAGCGCGCCGTGACCGTAAGTATTTTCCTTGCCTTTTATTTTTTTCCTGTTGCTTTTTCTTCATGGGGGCGCGCTAGCGCACCCACTAAGTGTAGCCCCCAAGATTCCGGCCAACTGGGTAGCAGTTGGGTTGAATCTTAAATTGATGTCTTCATGTTGACCGTCGCTTCTTGCAGCAACTGGATTCCTATCGGGTCAGCATCTTCAACTGGCTCCTCGAGAAGCACCGGCAGCTCAAGGAGCAGCTCGCCGCCAAGGAGGAGGAGCTCCGCGCCACGACAGGTATTTCTTTTGCCTGCTCTTATTTAGTGGGGGCCGCTAGCGCACCCACTGGGTGCAGCCCCCGAGATTGGGGCCAACTGTGTCTTCATTTCTGACTCTTTCTTCTGTAGCCGAGGTGCTGTCTTGGAGGACCCGGCTGATTCGAGCCGACCTTCATTACGACCGGCTTGTCGCGGACACCGGCCGGCTTGGGGCTGAGGTGGTCTTGATAACCCACAAGTATAGGGGATCAATTGCAGCCTCTTTCGATAAGTAAGAGTGTCGAACCCAACGAGGAGCTAAAGGTAGAACAAATATTCCCTCAAGTATTATCGACCACCAATACAACTCTACGCACGCTTGACGTTCGTTTTACCTAGAACAAGTATAAAACTAGAAGTACTTTGTAGGTGTTTTTGGATAGGTTTGCAGGATAATAAAGAGCGCGTAAATAAAAAGTAGGGGCTGTTTAGATGAAGACACAACTAAGTTAATATAGCGAGTTGGAAAAGTGGTGGTAGGAGTGGTGAAATTGTCCCTAAGCAATTGACTATTTTACTAGACCGATAGCAAGTTTTATGTGGAAGAGGCCACTGCTAGCATGTCATCCATAATTTGGAATTCTATGCACTTATGATTGAAACTATTAGCAAGCATCCACAACTACTAACGTTCATTAAGGTAAAACCCAACCATATCATTAAGATATATTGGCCCTCCTTTAATCCCGTATGCATCAATTTCTATGCTAGGTTGAAGCTTCTGTAGCTCTTGCCCTCCAATATATAGTCCTATCAACATACAACTAAACCTATGGTGTGATCCACGCGCGCGCTCATATGATGGGCATCAAAGGACAACAACGTAACCACAAGCAAATTAAACCAATCATAGCAATTCATCAATCACCGATAGGACAACGAAAATCTACTCAGACATCATAGGATGGCAACACATCATTGGATAATAATATGAAGCATAAAGCACCATGTTCAAGTAGAGGGTACAGCAGATTGCGGGAGAGTGGACCACTGTAGATAGATGGGGGAACGTGATGGAGATGTTGATGAACATGACGGAGGTGTTGGTGTAGATCACGGTGATGATGGCCCCCGGCGGCGTTCCGGCGCCACCGAAAGCGAGGGGAAGAAAGCCCCCCTTCTTCTTCTTCCTTGACCTTCTCCCTCTAAAGCAAGTGCTTCTATTTATTTGAGTACGTCATATTGATATCGCTTTTCTGCATGATCGACCGACCATGATGACGAGGCGAGGCGTATAATAATCAACTGAATTCGCCCGAGCCAAGGCCCAACTAAGCCCACAAATTGAGCAAGGCACTAGCCAGGTTTGAGGCACACGAGGCCAGGCACGCCTAGGATATGCCTAAGAACAACCTAAATTTAGGTAAAAAATGGGAAAACATGTCAAATCTCACAATCCCTCCCCCTAGGTCAGAATCAACCTATTTAGGCGACAATTAGGCAGGTTTTCAGGTCAACTGCCTCGGATGTGCCTTCTGCTACCTAGCGTTTCAGGCCAGGTTCCCTGCACTGGATTTCTTGGGCCGACTGAGGCCTTCGGCTTTCTAGCTTCTTTCCTTTATCTGCCTACATTCTGTATAGTTCAAAAATGATAATTTTATTACCCAGTTGATGTTTTCATCAGTGAAACTGATTGGTCACAACTTGCGTACGTCACATTTAAGGACTCACAAGGAGCAGACACTGCTGTGCTTCTCTCAGTACGTTCAAGCTCCTGAAACTTATTACTTGGTGATATTTCATCTCACCGCTCTTTGGTGATTTGGCTTATAATCTTAGATTGCTAATGTACAGGGAGCAACGATTGCTGATCTTTCTGTCATCATAACTCCAGTTGAGAACTATTAGTTGCCTCCTGAAGCCCGCAAACAATTACCTATAAGAATGTTTTAATGTTTTAACTGCATCACCATTATTTTAAGTTGTATTAAACAGGAAAGAGCTTACTTTCAGGCCTGGGATTTTTTTAATCTCTGAAACTGAAAAGGAACTAGATGAATATTACTCCCTCCGTTCCAAAATAGATGACTCAAATTTGTACTCACTTAGTATAAAGTTGGGTCATCTATTTTGGAACGGAGGGAGTACAACTGTTTTAAATCAAGAATATGGTGCATTTTTTAATAGCGCTTAACTTGGGGTAGAAATACCATTTCTTTTCCTACTCTTACTGTTTAATGGCTTTCTATAGACGTGGTTTCCTCTCTGGAGCAGCATTTTTTTTAAGTTTAGCAATTCAAAAGTCAAATATTGTAGTATTAACTTCCACTGACATTGTTTCAGTTTCTTACCATGGTAAGAACATTTCTATGTCAATGAGGAGAGAAATAAAGATGCTGCATGAATTGTCTCTCAAATTAGTCTCCTGCAACTGTAGTTAGCTTGCCCTCATTTTTTGTTCATTTTCTTTACAATATTATTTAGTCACTATCCTGATTACTTCTAATATGCTTTGGTATTCCACTCTTCTGAATTTTTGTGCATGTCCTTGTGGGTGCAGGGAGAGAATTCTCCCTCTGCTGAATCTGCAGTCAGGAAGGCGGAGGTGTTGACGTATAATGTTGCTGCCTAGTCTCTTCCATCAGATCAGTTTTTTGGTTGCATTGGCTAGAGCATGCACTTCTACATGGTAACAGAGCCTCTTCCTCGATAGATTGGATAGAGATTGCATCTAGCTACCCAGGCGACCGCAACCATGTCCACCACCACTGCCGCCATGACGGCTAGCACCATGGGTGCGCTCACCACCGACACCTCCTCCACTTTTGCGTCCTCGTCCGCCTCCACCTCCACCAAGTCCTTCCTCGGATCGCCGCCGCAAGAGAAACTGACGAGGGGCAACTTCCTGCTCTGGAAGGCCATCATCCTACCCCAGATCAAGGGCGCGTAGATGGAGCACCATCTCGACGCGAAGAGTCCGGCACCGCCGGCCACCCTCACCATTACCAAGGACGGCAAAGAAGAACATGTACTGAACTTTGCGCGATCTCTTTGGTTTGCACAACAGCAACAGCTCCAAGGCTACCTGATGGGCTCCCTCTCCCGCGACATCCTTGCTCAAGTCGCCACGCTCCAGACGCCAGCTGAAGTCTGGCGCGCCATCCACGACATGTTCGCCGCCCAGAGCCAAGCTCAAGCTATCAATACACGCATCGAGCTCACGAATCTCCAAAAAGGTAACATGACTATGGCCGAATACCTTGGAAAGATTAAGAGCCTTACCGATGAAGTTGCCTGCACTGATGCCGCGCTCTCCGATCCGGAGATCGTGTCCAAGATCTTGGCCGGACTAGACATGGATTACAATCCAGTCGTCTCGGCCCTTGCTGCCTGGGTTGAGCCCATCACCGTGCAGGAGCTGTACAGCCAGCTCCTCAGCTTCGATGCCCGCCTCAGCCTCCTTCATGGCGCCAGCTTTCGCCAGTCCTCTGCCAACGCCGCCTCGCTTGGACAGGCCGTGGGCGCGGTCACCACGCGCAACGTGGCGGTGGGCGCGGGCGTGGCAACGCTCCAGGCGACAGCAGCTACAACAACACCTACAACAACACCGGCAACCGATCAGGGGGTGGTGGCTTCAACAACAACAACAACAGCCGCCGCCCCCTTCCTCCTCCCGTGGCCGCCCTCGCTGTCAACTCTGCAAGAAGGCCGACCATGAGGTGATGGATTGCTGGCACCGGTTCAATGAGAACTATGTGCCCGATGCTCGCCATGTTGCTGCAGCCATGCGTGAGCAAGGAGGAGATGGCGTCTGGTATGTTGACTCTGGTGCCACAGATCATGTCACGAGTGAGTTGTAGCAACTTGCCCTTCGTGAACAGTACCACGGCCATGATCAGATTCATACCGCAAGCGGTGGAGGTATGGATATTCAACACATTGGTCAAGCTTATATTAATTCCCCTATGCTTAAACGTGATCTAGTTCTCAAAGATGTCCTTCATGTTCCTCAAGCTGATAAAAACCTTGTCTCTATGTCTCGTTTAGCCACTGATAATAACATCTTCTTTGAAACTCACCCTCGTTACTTTTTTATTAAGGATCGGGCAACGAGGGAACTTCTACACCACGGTAGATGCATTGGAGGCCTCTACCCCATCACATCCGGAGCACTTAGTCGCAAGCGTCGTCAGGTCTACTCCGTCACCAAGCCCTCTTTGGCAAGGTGGCATCAACGATTAGGACATCCTTCTTCAGTCATAGTTAAGCAAATAGTCAATAAAGGCAATCTTTCTTTGTCACATAGCCATGTTAGTGATTCGGTTTGTGAAGCTTGTCAATGTGCCAAAAGTCACCAACTTCCCTATCCTAAGTCAGATAGTATATCTCATGCTCCTTTAGAGCTTATTTTCAGTGATGTATGGGGTCATGCCCGAGACTCCTTTGGAAGAAAAAAATATTATGTCTGTTTCATTGATGATTACAGTAAATTCACTTGGATTTATTTACTCAAGCATAAATCTGAAGTTTTCTCTGTATTTCAAGAGTTTCAAAAACTTGTTGAACGCCACTTTGACAGAAAAATTTTAACAGTCCAAAGTGACTGGGGAGGGGAGTATGAGAAGCTCAACTCCTTCTTTCGTAGCATAGGCATTGCACATCATGTGTCCTGTCCTCATGCCCATCAACAGAACGGCTCGGCAGAGGTAAGCATCGCCACATTGTTAAAGTTGCTCTCTCTTTGCTTGCTCATGCTTCCATGCCTCTCAAATATTGGGATGAAGCCTTCATCACTGCCACATATCTTATTAATCATTTACCTAGAAAAGTCATTGGCAACTCTACTCCTTTGGAACGTCTCTATCATCAAAAACCTGATTACAACTCTCTGAAATTTTTTGGGTGTGCCTGCTATCCCAATCTTCGTCCATACAATCGTCATAAACTCGAGCTTCATTCTACTCAATGTTCGTTTCTTGGCTATAGTAATCTTCACAAAGGCTATAAGTGCCTTGAAATTGCTACTGGACGTATCTATATTTCAAGGGACGTTGTTTTTGACGAAACTTTGTTTCCTTTTGCCAAACTTAATCCCAACGCAGACGCCCTTCTCCGTGCTGAAATAGCCTTGCTTCCGGATCACGGGGGTGAATTAAATAAAGCTGATCATGTTGAAAATTCCAAAGAAAACTATAATTCTGCAGATTGTGGGTGTCATTTTATGTGTGCAGATCTGGACAAAACAGGCACGAGATCCCATGCTGATGCGCTTGGCAGCGGCGCTGGATCCCATGCAGATTCTCGCGTCAGCCCATCTATCGCTGATGGCGCGCTATCCCAGGAGGATATGCCTCCCCTGCATGCGTCCACTAGCGCACGGGTGGCCGACCAGGCGGACCCCGCTTGTCTCGCTTCGCGATTGGGTGAGACCGCCAGCCCAGGCACGGGCGCAGGTGCGCATGTGGTTGCCAGACGCCACCAGGACGAGCCCACCAGCCCAGGTGTGGGCCAAGGCGCGGGCACCGGTACGTATATGGCCGACAGCCGCTCCCGAGTGGAGCCCGCCAGCCCAGGCGCGGGCGGGGACGACGCGTTGATTGGCGCGACTGCTGCCAGAAGAACACCTGCGTCGGCAGCGTCAGGATCTGCTACAGGGGCAGAATCTGCCTTGGATCCAGTACCAGGATCTTCTGTGGAGGTGTCTACTGCTTCTGGATCTCCTGTGGCTACGTCAGCGGCACCAGTTCAACCTCCTCGTCGACATACTCGGTCACAGTCAGATATTATTAAACAAAAGGAGTATAATGATGGTACGGTACGGTATGACAGAGTCAAAAGTGCTTTTCTTAGTAGTGTTGGAGAACCAAATAATTTGCATGATGCTCTGGCTCATAAAGAATGGAAGGAGGCTATGGATAATGAATATGATGCCCTCATGAAAACTAGAACTTGGCACTTAGTACCTCCAAAAAAGGGTAGCAATGTTATAGATTGCAAATGGGTATATAAAATAAAAAGAAAACCTGATGGAAGCATAGATAGATACAAGGCTAGATTAGTTGCCAAAGGTTTTAAGCAGAGATTTGGTATTGATTATGAAGATACATTTAGTCCTGTTGTTAAGGCAGCCACTATTCGACTTGTATTGTCTATTGCTATTTCCAGAGGTTGGAGTTTACGCCAGCTAGATGTTCAGAACGCGTTTATTCATGGTGTTCTTGAGGAAGAAGTGTTCATGCGGCAGCCACCTAGATATGAGAAACAAAGCACACCTCATCATGTCTATAAGTTGGATAAGGCCTTATATGGTTTGAAACAGGCCCCTAGAGCCTGGTACTCAAGATTGAGCATGCAGTTACAACAACTTGGGTTTACACCATCCAAAGCAGATACCTCATTGTTCTTTTACCATAAAGACAATATTATTATATTTGTGCTTGTTTATGTTGATGATATAATTGTTGCAAGCTCAAGTTCAGATGCTACCACTTGTTTGCTTAAAGATCTGAAGCTAGAGTTTGCTCTCAAGGACTTGGGAGATCTTCACTATTTTCTTGGCATAGAAGTGAAGCAGATCAAGGATGGTATACTTCTTACACAGGAAAAATATACAACTGATATACTTAGATAGTAGGTTTGTACAATTGTAAACCTGTGAGTACACCAATTTCAACTTCTGAAAAACTTACAATTAAAAGTGGAGAAGCACTTGGGCCAGAAGATGCAACTAATTACAGAAGTGTTGTGGGTGCTTTGCAGTATCTGACTCTTACACGTCCTGATATCTCTTACTCTGTGAATAAGGTTATGAGCAACCGGATGAAGTGCGCCAGGGACTGGTTATGAGCAACAGGATGAAATGCCTCCTCAATCAAAGAAGCAGATAAGGGAGAGGAACATGATATACGATTTTCGGAAACTAGCAAAGTTTGCGAGTGGTTCTGATCCAGCACAAGCTATTGTATACAAGCATATGCGTGCAGCACGTACCGAGATCGGCCACCTGAACAAGTCCAAGAAAAAGAAAAAACCGACTGCTGCAACGGGGCCATCAGATGATGGCAACCCTCGAGGACCTCCTCCACCTCCAGGCAGCAATCAGGGGGCTCATCATCCAGGTAATTACCTGCCCCAACTCCTGATCTAACTAGGTGTGTAACTTCAGTTGCACACATCATTGTGCCCAGTTGCACACACCATGGTAGCCACTTGGACAGAACATATTGCCTATTTGTGCACGCTGTGTTAGTTCAAGCATCAAGATAACACATCTAACTTATTTTTCCAGTTCTGGATATAGGTGATGTCAACCCTCAAGGACCTCCTCCCCCTCCTGGCTGTACACGGCATCCTCCGCCACCTCCTCCCCCGCGTGCTCCTCCCAATGGCCCTACAGGCAGCACTCAGGGGGCTTGTCGTCCAGGTAATTACCTGCCCCCAACTCCCCATCAAACTAGGTCTGTAACTCCAGTTGCACACATCATGGTGCTCAGTTGCACCGAACAGGCTACCTAGTTGCGCACGCTGTGTTAGTTCAAGCATCAAAAAGATAAACACAACTGACTTGTTTGTCCTGTTCTGCCTATAGGTGATGCCAACCCTCAAAGACCTCCTCCCCCGCCAGGCCCAACTAGCAGTACCTTCACCGACTCCAAAACAAAAACTAGGGTGAGTGACTTTAGTTGCACATATCATAGTGCCCAGTTGAACAGAACATGCTGCCTAGTTGCGTGCGCTGTGTTAGTTTGAGGATCAAGCTAAAAATCTAACTTGTTTTTCATGTTCTGCCCATAGGTGACTACAATCCAAGTACCATGACAGGTCGTGCTACTGCAGGTGTTTTTTTAACTTAACTTGCACACAGCAACCATTTAGTTGCACAAAATGTACTGTGTGGTTGCATAGAACATCAGTGCTGGTTGCATAATAACAAAAATACTAAACTTTTCATATGATTATTACATAGGTGATCGTGACGGTCCTACTGCCCCGTTGGAGGCTGCATCCCTTGCACAAGCTTCTGATGATTTTGTGCCCAGGGATCCTCCAAGGTCTACTACAAAGGGTAGGGCAAAGAGTCGACGGTACAAATCGGCGCTGGAGCTACACCCAAAGAAGAAAAACAAATGCAGCCAGTGCCAATCTATAGAGCACACTGCTGGTGTGTGTCCACAGAGACTCCTGTGATTCTGTTTCCTCATATGTAACTTTGGAACAAAAAAGGAAAATAATGATGTCTTTTTTAGCAATGTTGGGACCAAGTGGACACATTCAGTATCTATGATTCCTCTTTATCTAATTTATGCTGCTTGAATTAGTTCATGCACTGTGTAAAAAAAAGTTGCTATTTGTGCCTTTGTTGGCAACTGGTTAAATATTTAGTTGTTGAACAATTGTATATCCAGTGCTCCTAATGTATCAACAAAAGTGATGATATTGAGTTGCAAACGCAATTACTAGTAGTGTGCAACTACAAAATCTACTTAATAAAATTGTACAAACCAGCAACTTCCTCCATGGAGCAGAAAAAAGAAAAAAAAAGTACTGACCTACTCCTTGTCGTATCTCAGCAAGTTCCTCCATGGGGCGGCGTTGTGCACGCTGGTGACCCAATCATATGCCAGCTTCTTCCTAATGTTGAGTACTTCCTTGGGGTCATAGTTGGGCAGTTGGCTACCATTCCACTCAGTGGCATTAAGCAGTCCGAACAACCCACACTCATTACTGCAAAAATGGGCAAAAAAAATTTGTCACATAAAATTAAAACCAAATAAAGGTAATGCACTCTGTGCAACTACTTATGTCCTACTGTGCAACTGCTTGTGTTCTACTGCAACTCATTATGTGCCACTGTGCAACTGCTTACGTGCCAATGTGCAACTACTTATGCGCCACTCTACAACTAGCTAGATAATCCATTAGAAACTCATAAAAATGATAAAACAGATTGAAGACTAGTACTGTGTCTTAAAAATACTAAAGATTGCACATGTAGAAAAATTTAAAAACTACAAAATGATGGTATATGATTGAGAAGGAATGAAATGATTATTGTCTTACTTGCCGAGCTGCTTCGGTACGTCAATGTCAATAATCTGGAAGTGCCCGATGCTGAACTTTGGGTAATGCTTCCTCCATAGCTAGCATACTGCTCCTGCAATGGTAAAGGCGGTGTTCATCAGCTCAATGTTGTCCAGCGTCCTGCTTGAATCAAGAACTTAGAAGCGTCCGTCCCTCAAGTTGACACTGAAGACCCAATAATGCCTCCCTCCGTCCTTATCGGTTACATTTGCGCACTCGAGCACTGGCAGTATGACCTGCAAGCGTGAACGATTTCAGACATAAATACAAGCTGTAGCTAAGAAAAACAGTAAAAGACTTGGTCAAGTTAAAAACAGGTTGCAACAAGTATCTGCTAACTAACAGATGTGTCATGTGCAACTGGACATGCTGTGGGTGCCAACTAAAAAAAGATTGATCATGTGGGTACAACACTCACCAAGTCTTTCTTGTCGAGACGGTTCTTGTAATCAGACTTCTTGTTTATCTCATTCACATTGTGGATCCCTTGCTGTAATTTTATCTGCAGAGATTATAAAACATGGTTCAAAACTCCTTAGTAGGTGAAAGGCCTCCCTCAAATGGTCAACGCTATAGAACAAAGATGAGGGTAAAAAGAAGGTTTTGGAAAAACTTACAGAAAACCTCAGTGGCATAACAACCTTCTTTGACCCTTCTGGTAAGTTATCCATGATGTGTAAGATTCCAGTCTCAATAACAATTTTTGACAACCATTGAACTGGCTTCATCGAATCAACTAACTCCTTTAAAGAAATGTAGAAAGCACCATACCTAATTATCTCAGAGCTGATTTTTTTGAAAGCAATAAAAAGACAAGTTAGCTCGAAGGGTCACAGCAGCAAAAAAATGTGCATGAAAATGAAAACAGAACAGTGTGCAACTAAAAGCCTTGTTCTGTGCAACATGTTATGCTTTATGTGCAACTAAGTGGCTGGTCCTATGCAACTGAAAAAGATATGTATGTAGGCTGTGGGGAGTTAGTTTACCTGGTAGCTCCATCATCTGCTCCTTTGTGATGCCTGACCCAATACAAGAAGGCAGCGTAAAGCTTGTTCACTACCTCATTGGTGCTGAAAGTCTTCTTCTTTTTGTAGTCGATGAATGGAGACCTTTGAGATGCTACGAGCCTTCTTACCCTCCTCTGTCTTCGTGCAAGAGGTGGTCCCGAAGAACTGCTCGTGCCAAGTTCTTGTTCTACGCATATCGGGGTGTGGCAATTCTCTGGTGAACCAACATCTAGTTCTTGAGCTATTGCCTTGCCAGCATCAGCAGCATCACATCCTTCATTCACAGCTGCTGGGTCCAACTCACACTCATCGATGCAGATCACACCGGCTTCCGCTGTTTCTGCTGCTGGAGCAGGTGCTGGAGCATCACCATCTATGCCGAGGTCAAAAGATGGTGCATCACAGAACCTGTCACCATGATAAGAGTTTGATCTTCGTAAGGGTTCAAGGACCAGGGCATCTCCTTGCGGCACAAACACGGGTGCATCATTCACTGACTTGGTTCGCAATAGTGTTGTAGTTGGCGGCCTTGGAGGCTTGCACCTACTTATAATGTCGAACACCTCCTCTTGTGTTAATGGTTGCTGAAAGTCAGCTCTTGGGGACGACACTTTGATAGTTGGATCACCTCCTTTTGTGTTTGGCATTGAAGCATCTCTATGAGTAGGCACCTTGGGACTTGCAGTTGCAGTGGTGCCTTCCTGACCAGCTGTGGTGGTTTTGACTGTGACCATGCTGCTAACTGACACATCAGTTGGCACACTGGTATATGTAGTTGGCATCTTTCCAGTCTGAGTTGGCAGCAACCTAGCAGAACTTGGCACCCCTGCATCAATGGCTACGGCTCGCAGCTCTCTCTCGTCTCTGAACCCCAAATCGTTTGTGGCCTGTTCCCCCTTTGCGCCCCTAGCAAACTTGACAATCTTCTGCTTAGGTGGTTTTGGTGGGACTGTTGAAAGGGGAGTCTTCCCCTTGATCTGTTGAACTTCTCTGACATTGGTTGGCTCTCTACTCACTACAGTTGGCATATCAGTTTGAAGCACAACTTTCTTGACCATATTTACTTCAGCATCTGCACTCATCATCTTCTCCTTGGTTTGAGGCAACTGCAGATTCTTCTTCATTGAAACTGCTTTACGCTTCTGGACCACGTGAGGGTTTGCCGTGGATGCTGCCTTGCTCTTGCTGGAGCTTAGGTCTGGGAGCTGCTTTAAATATTCCTTGTATTTTTCCTTTGAATGAACCCAGTCAAGACCCTTTCCTGCTTCCTCCATGTCAATTTGATTCTTTTCAGCATCACTTGATAAGAACAGGCTCTTGTCAATGGCAAAGTTGATCTTCTCACACATATCTTTGTCGCTGAAATATGGCACGGGAAAGGTGGTTGGCAAAGCTGGCTTCAAGTTGCAGAGCTTGAACATATCAATGCTGCCCTGAGACTCTGCTACGTCATTTTTCTTTGACTTCGGCAAATCCTTGTCTTTCCAGCAAGTTTTGTCAATCAACATCTGTAGTGTGCTCCTGCTACTCAATGAATTGCTGCTGCTCGCAGGGGTGGCATAAGTGCTAGTCCTCCTGGATGTGTTGCCACCTGTACCACCAGAACCAGGGGCGTTGTCATCATCATCGTCATCGCTGCTGTCGCTGCCTCCATTGGATCCCCCTTTATCATCATCATAACCATCCTCGTCTTCTTCATCATCGTCTTCTTCCCTCTCACTGCCATCAGCTGCTGCGCCTTTGTCTTCTCCCCTCTCACTGCCATCAACTGCTGCCCTTTTGTCCCCGTCCCCCTCTTTGGCCTCACCTTCTTCTTCCTCCTCCTCTACATCACTATCTTCTTCCTTGTCCTCCTCCTCTCCTTTGTCCTCTTCTTGTTTGTCCTCCTCCTCCTCCTCCTCCTCTTCCTCCTCATCCTCCTCCTCCTCTGCATCTTCTTCATTGTCATCCTCATCCTTGTCCTCCTCCTCTGATTCATCCACATCTGTGTCCTCATCGTCGTCAGCATCTATCGCTGCTTCCATTTCCTCATCTTCTTCTGACTCATCCTCAACAAACTCTTCTTCTTCTTGTATAGTTAACTGCCGTCTCTTTTTTTTTGAGCACGGTGTGACGCCCCAGTTTGCATTGATGGCTGCTATATGTAAGGATCAATATCTGGTTCCTCGTCATCGATCTTGGCAACTGCTTCAATGAAAGTGCCAACCTGTTCAGTTACAGCCTTGCACAGCTCATTGACCACTTTCGCAATCTTTGCCTTTTTCTGCATCAACACAAAAAAGATTCAGTACTGATTGAGTTAGAAAAAATAATAAAAAGTAAAAATGTCTATAACTGACCATGATGTGATAAGCAAAAATGACTAATACACACTTTTTGGCCAACTAAAAACATGATTCTAGCCAACTACACATGCACTGTGGCACAAACTAAAAAACATGCATTCTGCCAAAAGTTGATGACAATGGTTGTAAATGAACACTTTGACTGTCCAAAAGAACATGTGCAATTACAAAAGCTTATATGTGCAACTGAACATACATCACAGCCAACTAAATTCTGTATTCTCGCAACTACAAAAGTTATACATGTCCATCTGAACATACATCCCAGCTAATAGAGAAATATTGGTAAGTGATACAAGTTTCTGTATGCAAAACACTAACCTGCGGATTGTATGTTATTGGTAACTTGGATGCCACGAATGCTTCAGCTTGCAAAATTCCACCAAACAGTGGTGTCTGCTCCGTGCCTCTATACTCCTCTTTAAGCTGATGTGAAAAAAAAGAGAAACAAAAAATAACAAGGTTATCAAAAATAGATTTGTGTGTTGAATGAAACCACACATTACAACCTGTGCAACTACAACAAGATACTGGGGTAGACAAATTCAACTATACATATATGCAACTGAACAAAGACACAAAAACTGTGCAACACACATGGCACCTAAAAAAAGTTTCTACCAACTGATGCAACACATCTGTGCAACAAGATTAGTAAAACTGTGCAACTTAAAAAAGATGGTGTGCCAATTTAAAATGAACATGTGTGCAGATTGCCAAACTGAAAGCTACAATCTGTGCAACTACATGCATTGTTGTGCCAGCTGATGACAGTTTTCTATGCAATTTCCAAAAAGAGTGACCAGACATCAAAAGAACATAGAAGGAAGACACTGTTGGAAAAAAACAAAAAAGAACTCACTTGTAATTTGCCGAACACACCAGGAGAGATAGTATCCTTCTTGATCACCTTGGCAATTAGAGTACTATCCCATGCATTCGATCGTATCACGCAGTTGCTTACTGGGATGTCATGTACGAGCGCATCAAGGTATAGTATCTGCACCAGACCCAAACAAAAGAAAATGCCAAGTTCAGTTATTGTTATGAGAATTTCAGCAAACTATAACTGCACAGAAAGAACAGGAACAGATGGAAAAAAGTGGTCGTTTTCACTAACCATCAAGTGATACAAGCAGCAGCAAACAGTTTGCTTCTCCTGGTCCATGTTCCGGAAAGCTTCGTTAATGTGTTCTGCTACAAAGAGGCAGATGTTTGTATTCTTTAGCATTTGATGATCTAGCACAAGTCCATAACACTTTGGGCTGAGCTTCAAGGCCATGGTTGGTGCTAGAAAAGTGCTGAAGGCAACCGCAAGCCAGGCCATAAAGAATGTGTCATCCGTTCTTCCAGCCATATCCTGAATCATCTTGAGCCATGTAGTGATCTGGGGATGAGAATTTCCAGTTATGTTAAAAGCCTGTCTGAATCTCCTAGTGGCATCCTTGTCAACTAAATATCTGACTTTTGGACCCTTGTTTGGGAGATCAAATACCCTCTGAACACTGTCAGCATCAACACGGATCCTTCCCCTTCCTGGGAAAACCAAAGAGGGTACAAAGGTGATCCAGGAGTAGATCATTAGATAGCGGTCAAAAATTGTCCTTGGAGTAATAAGGACGTGTTTCTCGATTATGGAGGTGATAAAGAGTTCGGCGTAAAGGGTTACATCGATGCAAGCTTTAACACCTATCCGAATGACTCTAAGTAGCAAACCGGATACGTATAGTGGAGCAACCATTTGGAATAGCTCCAAGTGGAGCGTGGAATCAGCATTTATAATATGACCTAGAGATTTGCGAAGTACATACGGATCTGAATGTTGCAGACCCGTTGACTCAAACCTCTCTCACAAGCATAACATGTTCAAACCCAGAACTCATCGAGTGTTAATCACATGATAATGTGAACTAGATTATTGACTCTAGTAAACTCTTTGGGTGTTAGTCACATGGGGATGTGACCTTGAGTGTTAATCATATATCGATGTGAACTGCATTATTGACTCTAGTGCAAGTGGGAGACTGTTGGAAATATGACCTAGAGGCAATAATAAATTAGTTATTATTATATTTCCTTGTTCATGATAATCGTTTATTATCCATGCTAGAATTGTATTGATAGGAAACTCAGATACATGTGTGGATACATAGACAACACCATGTCCCTAGTAAGCCTCTAGTTGACTATCTCGTTGATCAATAGATGGTTACGGTTTCCTGACCATGGACATTGGAAGTCATTGATAACGGGATCACATCATTAGGAGAATGATGTGATGGACAAACACCCAATCCTAAGCCTAGCACAAAGATCATGTAGTTCGTTCGCTAAAGCTTTTCTAATGTCAAGTATCATTTCCTTAGACCATGAGATTGTGCAACTCCCGGATACCGTAGGAATACTTTGGGTGTGCCAAACGTCACAACGTAACTGGGTGACTATAAAGGTGCACTACGGGTATCTCCGAAAGTGTCTGTTGGGTTGGCACGAATCGAGACTGGGATTTGTCACTCCGTGTGACGGAGAGGTATCTCTGGGCCCACTCGGTAGGACATAATCATAATGTGCACAATGTGATCAAGGAGTTGATCACGGGATGATGTGTTATGGAACGAGTAAAGAGACTTGCCGGTAACGAGATTGAACAAGGTATCGGGATAACGACGATCGAATCTCGGGCAAGTATCGTACCGCTAGACAAAGGGAATTGTATACGGGATTGATTAAGTCCTTGCATCGTGGTTCATCCGATGAGATCATCGTGGAACATGTGGGAGCCAACATGGGTATCCAGATCCCGCTGTTGGTTATTGACCGGAGAGTCATCTCGGTCATGTCTGCATGTCTCCCGAACCCGTAGGGTCTACACACTTAAGGTTCGGTGACGCTAGGGTTATAGAGATATTAGTATGCGGTAACACAAAAGTTGTTCGGAGTCCCGGATGAGATTGGACATCACGAGGAGTTCCGGAATGGTCCGGAGGTAAAGATTTATATATGGGAAGTCCTATTTTGGTCACCGAAAAAGTTTCGGGTTTTATCGGTAACGTACCGGGACCACCGGAAGGGTCCCGGGGGTCCACCGGGTGGGGCCACCTGCCCCGGGGGGCCACATGGGCTGTAGGGGTGTGCGCCTTGGCCTATATGGGCCAAGGGCACCAGCCCCAAGAGGCTCATGCGCCAAGAGATAAGAAGAAGGAAGAGTCCTAAAGGGGGAAGGCACCTCCTAGGTGCCTTGGGGAGGTGGGACTCCTCCCTGGCCGCACCCTTCCTTGGAGGAAGGGCCAAGGCTGCGCCCCCCCTCTCCCTTGGCCCTATATATAGTGGGGGGAAGGGAGGGCAGCCACACCTAAGCCCTGGCGCCTCCCTCTCCCTCCCATGACACATCTCCCTCCTCCCACAGCGCTTGGCGAAGCCCTGTTAGAATCCCGCTACTTCCACCACCACGCCGTCGTGCTGTTGGATCTCCATCAACCTCTCCTCCCCCTTGCTGGATCAAGAAGGAGGAGACGTCGCTGCTCCGTGCGTGTGTTGAACGCGGAGGTGCCGTCCGTTCGGTGCTAGGATCATCGGTGATTTGGATCACGACGAGTACGACTCCATCAACCCCGTTCTCTTGAACGCTTCCGCGCGTGATCTACAAGGGTATGTAGATCCACTCCTCCCTCATTGCTAGATGACTCCATAGATAGATCTTGATGACACGTAGAAAAATTTTGAATTTATGCTACGTTCCCCAACATAAACCACCACAGCCACCACAACGCTGGTGGATTGGGTAGATTATATTGGAAAACTGACAAGCATTGGTGCTAAAATTGCACAAACAAGAGTCCCTAGTTGCACATAGCAGAGGGGAAAACAGCCAACTCATGCGCAAAATGAGTTAGAAGATGCACAAAATGAAGTACATAACCAACTAGTACATGGATGCACCCAACTAATCAGGCAACTTGTGCAATTGAACGACGCGTAGACAGATAACCTAGCACAAAATAGCAAGCAAACTAAGCAGGGCAACTAGTGTCCATTGTAAAACACATGGACAACCAACTTGACCACGAAAGCAGAGCAACTTGTGCAACACAAAAACAATATATATATACAGCCAATTAGTAATATGGATGCATCCATATAATTGTGCAAATGAACAACATATAGACGGTCGACCTAGTGCAAAACAACAAACCAACTAAGCGGGACAAACTAGTGCAGGTGTAGAACATATGGACAGCCAACTAGTAAAATTGATGTAGCCAACTGAGCAGGCAACTTGTGCAACTGAACAGTATGTAGACACCCAACTAGCAAAAAATTGGTGCAACTGCAGAACATAGGGACAGCCAACTACTATATGAATGAAGCCAACTGGATAGAATTTTGTGCAACTGGAACACAAGTGTCTACCAACTACACGGCAACTTCTGCAAAACTCGAACACAACTAAGAGACAGCAAATTCACAGAACCGCAATTGCATAGCCAACCAGTTCATAAACTTCCTGCAGCGGCCATGAACATCGAATCAAGGACGAATCGTGAGACAAAAACCACCACCACCACTACCGCACAAAAATGAAGCAAAACACAGCGGAAACACAGCAAGGGCTCCCCCCCTATGCAGCCCGCCACATCCGCCACCCGTCAACCTAGACACCACCTCGCCACCGGCGACGAGAGAGAGAGAGAGGGAGGATAGCAGAGGGCAGTCGCGGATGTCTGCCTCGAGCGCAAATCCAACAACCACCTGCACCAACAACAAACGCATTCCCCCACGAATCCCCACCATTACAAATCCAAGGACACTGTGACTAGTCGAACAGAAGCACACCCATCCCACCCGAAAAGCGTCTACACCAAAACGACCGTGCGTGTAAGTTGACCACAGAAACCGTAGAAACCCTAGGAATCCCAGCCCGCCATTTCCGCCGCCGACGACCTCGAGACGACCTAGACCCCCGGCGACGAGACAGAGAAAGGAGAGATGCACTGGGTACCTGCAACGCGGACGAGGGCCATCAGCGAATCTCCGCGCGGTCCACCGGAGATTTGGAGAGCCGCGGCGCGATTTCGCCGCGGAGCGAGAGCGAGGGCGGAGGAGAGGAGCGGAGAATGGGGGAGGAACAGGAGAGAAAGGGGGAGAAAGAGCGAGAACGGCTCGCGTTTCGAAAACGGCCGCTCACGATCTACGCCACGCCCGCTTACATGTGGGTCCACGCTCGTCCGGATAAGGACAAACCGCCCACGACCGCGCGGTTGGACGAACCGACCAGGCGACACCTGGCGCTCCCCCGAGGCCGATCGCAAGCGATCGTGCGGTCACGAGCCGGCCGCCCGGATCGTCTATTTGGTGCGCGGCCACTTTTTAGATTTTCGGTTTAATCTAACCCTATGCCACCCGTGGCTAGTGGAGCCGCCCGATCCCCTGGGAAGCGGTGGATCTCCCACGAACGCTATATCTGCCGCCACCTGCCACAAGAGAGGTTCGCGCCTGTGTGCGGCGTCTGTGACAAGAGGTTCCGCTCCGCTGCCAAGTTGAGCCAATAGGTTGCGTCCTTGCGCGGCATTATCCCGGACGGTGGAGGAGATGGGAAGGGAGAAGGGGGAGGTAGCGAATAGGGCTTTGGTGATGGGGATGCCTCGCCGCCAGGTTTTATAGCCTGGGATGAAGCAGTATGGCCATTTGAACAACCGCCTTGGAAATGGGAGGCCACTAATGGACGGGTGGCTATTCGTCACCATGGCTCGCCGGTGATTATCAGTGCCCGGTGGTACGTGTATCTGGCTTGCACAACTTCAAATCTCGACCGTGACGTGGGGAGAAAGAAGCAGAAACTTCCCTCCCCAATCTCCAAATTTAGAGGTTGCGAGTTCATTTACAGGACGACCTCCATCCATACAGTATGCCGATTATGACCTCTGCTAGAGTGCCAGCTAAAATCATCATCTTGACATTATTATTATGCAGATCGGACCAATATGACGAGTTGCTTTTACAGCCCGAAGTCTGAAACCGCGTGGACGTGGCACTGTGAGAAATACGGGGGCGTTGGATTCCAATCAGCTGTGCTTAGGCGAAGCTTCTGACTTGGTTGCTCTCAAAGTACTGTGAGAAATACTAGGCACTGGCTCTCGTACTTCTTGGATAATGCACGAAGCATAGCATACATAGTGTCCTACGTGCGCCGTGGCCTCACGAAGGTACGTACGTCACGTCCGGGCCTTGTGGTTGACGAAGAGAAGGCGTGCCGACATGCATCCGGCTCTCGTAGCACTGGCTGTTCGATGATCATGCAGCAAGAAGATTAGGTTGATGTTGTCAATGCCAGTGGGCAGTGGCCTATCATCCTACTGTCGGGAATGGGATGCGTGGATGCCGACCATGTGGATTGGCTCAAGGTGAAGATGTCAACAATGTACTGGATTGGCTCAAGGATAATGTAGGCTTAAGAAGAGAATGTAGCTTGCAGTACAAGCTTCACGTGCACAAAAACCATTGGAAATAACTATCCAACTTTTTTCTCGAGGGCTGCAGGAGTTCATCCCTCGTTGGAGAGTCGCCTCCGTGCTCGCTTTCCAAAGGGAAGTCTCGTGTCAGAAATGTCTTTCTTGCAAGGGTGCAAATGTGCAATACCAATTGGCAACAAATCTGCTAGTAGTAACGAATGTTGCAAGAACAGTACATGAATGGCGATGTACTATGCACGTGCAATTAACGAACACACATGATTAATACGTAATATACTAAAGCAATGAAGATGAGAACCATGACCAAGCTAATCTCGGGCCAAAATGGTGTGCTAAGCGGTCGTGCGTGATGGCCGACGTTGGCACGGGCCGCATCCTTTCTTCAAGCTTGCGCTAAACCTGGACCAGATATGATCTGCTGACTCCATGCATGGTCCAACAACACCCGCACCCGTCAGCATCCATCTCACTCTCTAGTCTTATCTATCATGCATCTTTTTTATTTTTGTGTTGTGTTCATTCTCTCGTTCAGCCGGTCTACATCTTAGGACTAGTAAATATCTCCTCTGCTGCCCTGGGAGAATATCTTCTGAATTAGGGCTATGTTTTCCCACTAACCTTGCCAATTAAGAGGTATGTACCCACGTCACCTCGAATTAAAGATGACAGTGTTCGTTAGCGACGGCGGTCCTTAAGCCCCCAAATGCGAGGCTTATTGGCAGAGTGGATAACTATCTAGCCCCACTTGACACTTGTTTACAAATTAGTCGGGCCCATTTTAAAGTTGGCACGCATGATAGAATTATAAAGGTATCTAGCTTACATGAATTATTGTTTGTGTTGTCCTCCCACTAACCAGTCCTCTTGTGTACTTTCCTGCAATTGAACTACTTGTGTGGATGTGGTAAAGCGGACCGAAAACCTAATATTGAGAGTACAACACACATATAACAAAGTGAAACGAACATAAACATACAAAACCAAATGGTGTGCACGTCCACTAAATAGATTATACTTGTGGTAGCTACCATGCTACGTACACACTAGCAAATTTAACTTTCATGTTACCAGAAGAGGGCATCATGTTCTGAATACTAGCTTAGTTTACTATTTACATAAGAAATTATGAGAAACTAATTGTGAAACTTGACTTTCGTAACTCAATTTATGGACTTGAAAGACCTTTTTTGGATTTTTTTTGACATTATTTGTAGACATATGTATATTACATTGATGTAGTATATATCTTTTAGAAATGTTGTGTTCCCTCCGATCCAAATTACTTGTCACAGTTCTAGTAATATGGATCAGAGACAGTAACTCGATTTATGGACTTAAGGTATTCTATTCTAATCTATCATGCATCTTTTTGTTTGTGTTGTGTTCATTCCCGCGCTCAACCAGTCTGCATCTTAGGACTAGTAAATATCTCCTCCGCTACCAGAAGAATATCTCCTGAATTAGGCATATGTTTTCACACTAAGCTTACCAATTAAGAGGTACATATCCACATCACCTGAAATTAAAGATGACAATGTTCGTTAGCGACGGCGGTCCTTTCAACCCCCAAGTGTTTGGGATTAATATCAAGATCAGGCTTAGCATAGTGGATAATTATATAACCCCACTTGACACTTCTTCAAAAATTAGTCAGACTAGTTTAACAGTTTTAACACATGAAAAAATTAGTCATAATACTTGAAGTATAGTAGAACAGACACATATAATAAAGGAAAAAACATAAACATACAAAGCAAAATATGTGTGTACTAGTTCGACTGAATAACATCATACAAACCCTAAAGAATAACATAATACACGACTCGTGGTAGCTACCATGCTACAAACACACTAGCAAATTTGATCTAAGTGATATTGGAAAGCACATCATGTTCTGAATAGTACCTTACTTACTATTCACATAAGAAAATTTTGAGATACTTATGTTGGTGAAATTTGCCTTTCTTAACTCGGTTAGTGGACTTGAATTATGTTTGGAACTTTGTGACAGTTGACACTATAGATAGACGTACATTATGTTGATGTAGTGCATATATTTTAGCACTTTTTTTTGTATAACACTTCGCTAGTCTAACAATGTATTGATAACACGGTCATGAAAATAAAAGGAGAAGGTGGAGGTGTGGTGGCGGGAGCTGGAGAATAACGAGGCTACACTAGCGGCAATTGCAGTTAGGGTGTAGCATAGCGAAGTGAAGATTGATCTCAAGAATGTGAATGAAGATCTAACAGCTAGGGGAAGACAAACCAAGTTCCACTGCCTAGGCCAAATACATACATCAAAATCATAATTCCAAAAGCATTGGTGTATTATTATACAACGGTATTAAGCTTACAAGTGTATCTTACCAGCCATCAGCGATTCTCGGCCGGAAACGGAATGGAGGAAACCGGTGTAAACATTACATGCCCAAAACGGCGACCCAACCCAAGCATCCGGAACAAACCCAACCGTCTATTTTTTACCAAGCAATGTTTTACGGGGGTATTTCGAAGGAAAGCTTTGGCATAAATCTCCTTAAGTTTCAGACTCAATAACATCATGAATATCCATTCTTGCACACAAGATAAATAAGCAGATTTTCACATCGTTTTCAAAAGAAAGGTTTAAAAAGATTCGGAAGTTAGACATCAAAATCTCAGCACAGTCAGCCAAATTAACTTGCGCCGCCAGGTCGTAGTATAAAGCTAACCTCACCTCCACACAAAAACATCATCCGTTACTCGATCATCAATTTCATCATACTATTGCCAATACTGTTCTTGCGAAACACACACACATACACACGGCGACTCAAGATCATGGCGGCTGCCAGAGAAAGACGACTGCCGCAGCTTCACCTCAAGCTCGACGCTCCCACGTGGGCCTTCCGGTGCCCCGCCCCGGCGCCGGTCACCGCGGCGATGCCGTCCACGTTGGCGGCTCGGCCGGACGGCGAGTTCCGCCTGATCGACTTCTACCGGCTCTCCGTCCTTGGTCGCGGGAACGGCGGCACCGTCCACAAGGTCTCGCACCGCCGCACGTCGGCGCTGTACGCGCTCAAGATCATTCACCGCGGCCACCCCGGCGCCGACGAGGAGGTAGAAGTTGTACGGCGCGTCGACTCGCCGCACATCGTCCGATGCCACTCGGTGCTCCCGACGGCGTCCGGCGACTCCGCCTTACTCCTCGAGCTGATGGACGGCGGTTCGCTCGACTCGCTCGTCCGCGCCGGCCAGGGAGGCTTCCCGGAGGAGGCGCTGGCGGAGGTGGCCGCGCAGGCGCTGTCCGGCCTGGCGTACCTCCGCGCCCGCCGCGTCGTCCATCGCGACATCAAGCCTGCGAACCTCCTGGTCAACAGTGGCGGGCAGGTCAAGATCGCCGACTTCGGCATAGCCGAGGTCGTCTCCCGCGCCGGCAAATATCGCGCGGCCTACGAGGGCACCGCCGCGTACATGAGCCCCGAGCGCTTCGACACGGAGCGGTCGTTGCAGGGCGACGGCGACGAGGAGGGCCCCGTCGACCCCTACGCCGCCGACGTGTGGGGGCTGGGGGTGACCGTCCTGGAGCTCCTCGTGGGGCGCTACCCGCTGCTCCCCGCCGGGCAGGAGCTGACCTGGGCGGCGCTCATGTGCGCCGTCTGCTTCGGCGAGCTGCCGGCACTTCCCGACGGCGCGGCGTCGCCGGAGCTCCGGAGTTTCGTGGCCGCTTGCCTGCAGAAGGACCACCGGAAGCGGGCGTCCGTCGGGGAGCTGCTCGTGCACCCGTTCGTCGCCGGGAGAGACGTAGCGGCGTCGAGACGGGCGCTACGCAAATTGATCGAGCAGCGGTGTTGATAGACACGCGCGTGTAAATGTTGAACTGTCACATTCTCGAATCGTGAATACCTAAGCTAGGCATTTGCACATACAGATAGTGGACCATACTTTGAGCTTCGAAGGGTCTCGCTCCCTGAGAGCATCTCCAGCCCATACCTTATACACTACCGGAATAACCTTATATGCCTACGGCCTTATCTATGCCGACAGCTGCCGTAGGCATAGATGGAGCTATGCCGACGGTCCGGGGATACCGTCGGCATAGTTCTATCTATGCCTACGGCAGCCGTAGGCATAGTAAGGCCGTCGGCATATATCGATCTATGCCTACGGCAGCCGTAGGCATAGTTAGGCTGTCGGCATAGAGGTGGCCCTCGTGGCTAGGGGACAGACGGCGGGCTGACGGCGGCCGTCAGCATAAATATCATCTGTTTTTTTATTAGGAGCTGCCATGTGGCAGAGTTATGCCGACGGCTACCGTAGGCATAGCCTCGCCACATGGCACCTCCTGGTAGCCCCTGGCCGAGAACTGTGCCTACGGCCGTAGGCATAGATATCATCTTTTTTATTTTAAATTATTTTTATGTTTTTAAAAGTTAAAATTTGAATAATTTAAATCTAACTTATCTAAACTTAAACATACACAAATTATATATTGACTTGGGGTAAAATTTTCCATAGATTATGAATATACAGTTTGTTTTTGTTTTTGAGTATGTTAGAAATGTGACCTCGTGTACTTTTGCATATAGGTCCTTATAGTTTGTTAAAATCATAAGTAATTGATAGTTGGATCAATTTTGACAAATTTTATATGGTTTTTTATCAGAATCTTGAAAGTAGGGATGGCAGTTTTGCCCATGGGTATGGGTAACCGTGGGTACCCTACCCGAAAACAACGGGTATGGGCAAGACTTGAAGAGATTTTTTACCCACGGGTAATGGGTACTCATACCCGCAAAATATATGGGTAGGGCATGGGTAAGAAATTGTGCCCACGGGTAACCCAATGGATACCCAGCAAAAATTAATAAATGAAAATAACTCCTATAACATGTGGGGTTAACATCCAACTCATATGGTCCAACCCTAAATCTCGTATTCCTTAAACAAGTCATAGCTCATAGGCTCATAATCACCTGCTCGCCACTCCTCAAACGTCCTATGTGACTCCTTAAAAGATGAAATATCGACTCTTAGCTACCAGACTCTTGTCGAACACTCGATCCAGTGATCCCCAATTCCCACCACCGCCTTCCACTACGTCGGCCTTCCACCAACCGCCGCTCATACTCCCCTAATGCCTCTAAGAGGCCACCCACTGGAGGAGGCAACATACGTGTTATACTACTCTACCATGATCACTTGAATTTTGAACTCATTTCTCTACCTCATAATAATTTGACTGCTATATATTGTACCCAATGGATACCCATTGGGTATAGGATATCTGATGGGTATGGGCATGGGTGTCAGTTTATACCCATGGGTATTGAAGTGGGTGGGTATAAAAAGTTCCTATGGGTATGGGTTTGGGTAGAAGGAGGTTGTACCCGCCCATACCCTACCCATTGCCATCCCTACTTGAAAGGATTCTGTTGCTATACTATTTTTAAAATTTGAACAAACTTAAATTATGCTTGCTTCAAATTTATAGAAGACACCCTTTTGTTTTGAATTTGATGTATATTTTTCATCCTTGGCCAATCGAGACAAATTTTATATCTACATCCATCAGATTGTTTCAAGGATTGTGGTGGCCAGCGCAAACACCCGGCAACCGGCTCCGGAGTGTGACTCCTTCATGGACGGCAATGTCGTCGTTACTTGGAGGGGGAAACGGCCACGTTGGGTCGACATGGAGGGAATCTTATGATGGGTTTGGCCCAAACCTTGTTCTCAAGTGTTCCTATGGGCTGACCTATAACCAGGTGAAAACGTCCATTGGTGAAATCCCGTCTGACGAAAGTCAAAGGCGTAGATCTCCGGGTCAACAAGTCCAGGGTTAGGCCGGTTGGGGGCCTTCGGGGGGTAGCAATGCCACCAGAGCATTACGTCGGGTCCTCATACATGTCTTAAGGTGTGGTGGCATGTCTGAAGAGGCAATACGCGGCTCCGGTGTGAGGTCCCCCCCCCTCACGGACGGCAATGAAATCGAAGTAATCCCTCTACGGTTTTGGCGTTGCATGAATATTTCTAAACACTCAGAGCATGATCAATTCATGAAATTTTTACACAGTGCAGACACATGTGATATAATAGGCGTGGAAATTTCTTATATTTTTTAAAGATGCAAGAGTATGTGAAAAAATCCCCCACTATGGATTGTTCTTCGCGTGTCTACGAGTGTGGCCAGGGGCCTTCGGGGGCTAGCTATGCCACCAAATCTTGTGTTGGGTCCTCTTACATGTCTGTCAGTGTGGTGTCAGGTGCAAAACACCCGTCATGCGGCTCCGGAGTGTGACCCCCTTCACAGAAGGCGCCACCGCCGGCACTTGGAGGGAGGAAACGGCCGCGTCGGGTTGACACGAGGGGGATCCGGTGGTGGGTTGGGCCCAGTCGGGCGCCTTCGGGGGTAGCAATGCCACCAAAACTTGCATTGTGTCTTAATATATGTATACAAGTGTGATTAAGTGTTGAAATAGCCAATGGAGCAACGGGCAGCACACTTCCTTCACAAAACCGGACACGTTCTCTCTCGATAACCATACACTACCTTGGAGATGGTGTAGTTTACAAGTGGCCTCTTGTGGGGCTTCTGCGAAACATGCTCAAACTTTTACCACGCCCTAAAAGGGCCATATGACTACACCATGCCAGGTCCCGAGGATTTTTGGCATCGTATGATTTCCCGTGGATTTTAACGGCAAGATCTGGCATGCCCCGAGGTACATTCACCCTGTGGTGGTGGGGCCTCCCCCTCCTTTGGTTGCACTAGGCCTACACATACCGCAAAGACATCATATGTGATTTAACAAACCACTTCCGGACATCATTTCAGGTGCTCGCCAAGTAGATCCGCAATTTCCCGCATTGAAACCCTACGGATGCAATAAATGTCTCAAATATTGCAGGTGGCCCAGAAAAATGCCATGTCCTAGCATGTGTCATGCAATGGCCCCCTTTGAGAGCACGAGAAGTTTCAAGGTCAACGAAGCAACGGGCATCACACCTCCTTCACAAACTGAACACGTTCTCTCTTGATAGCTAGATATTACCTCGGAGATGGAGCAGTTTACAAGCGACCTACGGACAGGCTTCTGCGAAACAGGCTCAAACTTTCACCGCACTCTACAAGGGCCATATGACAACACCGTTCCAGGTCCCGAGGATTTCCAGCATCGTATGATTTTTGTTTGATTTTAACGGTTGAATCCGGCATGCTGTCGAGGTACATTCGCCTCCCGGTGGTGGGACATGCCCCTCCTTGGGTTGTACTAGGCCTACACATACCGCAAAGACATCATATATGATTTGACGAACCACTTATGGACATCATTTCAGGTGGCCGCCGTGCAGATCTGCAATTTCCCGCATTGAAACCCTACGGATGCAGTAAATGTCTCAAATATTGCAGGTGGGCCCGAAAAATGCCATGTACTGTCACGTGTCATGCAATGGCCCCCTTTGAGAGCACGAGAAGTTTCGAGGTCAATAGAGCAACGAGCAACGCACTTACTTCACAAACCGGACACGTTCTCTCCCGTTAGCCAGATACTACCTTGGAGATGGTGCAGTTTACAAGCGACCTCCGATCAGGTTTCTGCAAAACGCACTAAAACTTTCACCGCACCCTACAACGGCCATATGATGACACCCTGCCAGATCCCGAGGATTTCCGGCATCGTAATGTTTGCCGTGGATTTTAACGGCTAGATCCGACATGCCGCCAAGGTACATTCGCCCCTCAGTGGTGGGGCCTGCCCCTACTTTGGTTGCACTAGACCTACACATTCTCCCCAGTGGTGGGGCCGGTAGCTGCATGACGCACGGTACGGCATCGGCGCGGACGGGGGCACCCCTGCCACCCTCCGCCAAGATCCCCTGCAGGCCAGCACCTTCGGCCCGCCCCCATGAGCAGCGGGGTCACCAGATCGGCACAACGGGCGCCCCAACTAGTCGAGACCCGTACCTGTATCAGCCATGAAGGAAGACGCCTCACCCTGCCCAAGCCTGATGCAGACGAACCACCGCTAGAGAGACTCACCGTCGCCGCATGCAGATCGGCCGACCGCCGTGGCCGCAGCAGCACCGCTGCAGACCACCCCTGCAGAGGCCACGACAGGCCCCTGGCATCATATATGATTTAACGAATCACTTTGCATACAGTTTCTCAAATGACTGTAGGCAAAATGAGTTTATCAATTTTTTAATTCTAAAAAGTTCATTTTTTTGAAAAAACATGAAATTTGGCAGAATATTGGTTTATGATTCATAGAGGGTGTGGAAAAAGTTTGAAAAGATTTCATAAAAAAATCTAATAAATCTAGCAAAACAAATACGTAAAGAAGCATACAAAAATGAAGAGTTCCTATTGGGTGACCACCCGGTCACGCGGATCGGTGACGTGGATGGCCGTCCCCACGCTCCTCTGCACCTCCAAAAAGAAAAGAAGAAAAAGATAACGCACGCACGCAAACACGAGACAAAATCAAATGAAATTTTGGGCCTTCCCGCGCCACTCAGCCCGCTTCCCTCCCACCCACCAAAATTAAAAAAAAAGGAAGAGAAGCGAGAGAGAGCCCACCCAAGACCCAACACAGCCGCACCACTCCCCACCCCCACCACACGCAGCCCTCGACCTCTCTCTCCCCGCGAGCCTTCTCCAGCGCCGCCACCCACGCCGGCGATTCCTGCGGCTTCCGGAGTCTGCCGACGACGCCAAGCATACTCCCATGATCGCCTCCGTCCGCTCCGTCTTCCCCTCCGAGCAGATTCGTCGCTCGCGTCCTCTACCGGTCACCCGCGACCATCCCCTAAGCTAGGGTTTCGGCCACCGCGTCGCCAGCGTGGCTCCGACGGCTCAGGTACATCTCTCCGTCGAGATCCCCCACAACCCACCCTCTCTTATTCACCTCGTATCATCTCCCTCCCAGATCGAGCACGCCACCGTCGCCGTCGTTTCGCTCGCGCTGGAACAGCAAAGGGAAGGCCATGGACGATGCCGCTCCAGCCCTACTCCGACGCTATAAGGTCAGCCCCTCCCTCTCATATTCGATCTGTTCCCCTACCCTTCCCTGATGTGCCTACCTTCCTCACTCACACGCAGCAGTAGCAGCAACTCGATGCAGGGAGGAGGGAGAGGAGGAGTCCTGCACTGTTGGGTCCTCTTAGCTAGCTAGCTCTCAGTTTGGACTGCCCTTGTTGGTTGCTGCAGCCAGGCTAGGCGTATCTTGCATAATATCAATCGATCGAAACTTGTTTGCATATATACATACTACAGGAAGTGAGTGTGGTAACTAACTATTGTTGTTCAATCTAGCTAGCTAGCTTGAAATCTTGTTTGTACTACATACATTGCAAATTTGCATGCCTAGTGAACTAGCCCTGTACGTATTATTTTTATAGCACGGTCTAACTGAAGTTTGTGTTTGTGCTAAATGGAACACCTGATGCACTTGTCTTGGTACTGCTTTTGATGATGTGACGGTGTGGTGTTCAAACAGTTAATGCCACCCATCCATTGATGAACTAGAGTCCATCTCCGGTTTGAATTGACTCTGCTTTTAGTATATTTTGTTTGCTACCCCAAAAATGCAGTAGAATTTAGCTTATGAATTGGTCTGGTTGGATTTCTCAAGTTATCTCAAGATGCTACAAAATAAATTGTTGTTGCCCTCTCCCTCTGATGTTTGATTTGATTTGATTCGGTTTCCTCACGCCTCTCTGATTGCTCTGTTCATGCTGCTATCGGATCCAGGAAGGTCTTTGAGAACCTGAAGGTTCTTGTTTTGATTGATAGATGCATGTGTGGGTGGCAGCAGATCAACCTCCTTCTCAACTCACGGGTAAGCCAAGCCCCTGAGATACTCAACTTCTCAACCCAATTTTTTTGTCTGTCTTGTTCCTTGACAAACAAATTTTTTTAGGCCAAAACTATTTGTTCCATTACTACCAACTTGCTGCGCTCGATATCCATGCCCTAATTCATACCTGATCCATTCTTACATGCTAGTAATAAGTAAACATGACATGTGGTAGAAAACATATTAAGGCACCATTATGTGTGACAATTACACCGAGTCATGTCAGTGTATGTAGTTTGGATGAAATTTTCTATTTGGCAACAAATGCATCAACTCTGACAGAACCATTCATGTTTAATACTGTCCTGTGCAAAATGTAGTGCTAGTTCTGTAGTTCGTCATATGTACACATGTGCTCTGCAGTTTTAGTTCTTCTTCTTGTGTTGCTGCACTTGGTCTAGAGATACAACAACATTAGCTTGGTCCATGCATGGATGGATGGATCAACACATACAACTAGTAGTGCTAGTAACAACAACAAAATAAGCTTGTGATTGATTATGTTGAGGCTAGCATTCTCTGTTTGTTTTGGAGCCCAACCATGTACTGTACGTACTAAGCTAGCTCACGCACACACATAGCCAGCTCAATTGATTTCTGTAGATACTAGCACCAGCACGCCTGTGTCTCCTATACTAGCTTGTTTAATTTTTGTACTAGCTAAACAACACTAGCTCTTACTTGTTCGTTCGATTCGGAGCAGCAGGCATCCTCCGTGGATGATGACGACAACCAGGGCATCCACCGCCACGAAGACACCCCGCACATAGTCCAACTCGGCTACAACCTCCTCTACCGCATGACTGCGGCCGCGGTCGTGTGCGGCATCGACTACAACCTCCTCTCCGGTGAGTCCATCTCCTACCTCTAGCTCCCTCTCTTGTTCTGCTATAGTAGTACTGTAACACCCCGAGAATCATGCTATAGTGATCTCACACTAATGGGGCCACGTTATCAAGTTTAACTAAGCCAAATTGCCACTTGAGAAAAATCAAAGCCAATTTCAAAATTTAAAATATAGTCAAATATAATATTTCTTGAAACAGTAAACTAAAATGTTTGCATTATTCTAAAATTCTTCTGACCAATTGTAACGTTGAAGTCAACATCATTTGAGTCACCAATTAACACCTAGGAAGTTATAAAGTGGTCCAACAATAAATAAGAATAGCCTTTTCAAAATAAACAAATACTTATACAATTCCAAATGCCCCCAAACTTTGTGCGACACTCCAGAATATTGCATAGTAATTGTTTGCAAAGTTTGAGTCCAAACAAAACTCATTTGCTATGTAAACTAAATAGAAATCTAAGACAAAATGATTAACATAAAAAAAGAGAAAGGGAAATGGACAAACTTACCTATTGGACTGGGCTCTACGTCCACAGTGCACAATTGGCCCAGCCCAGTCATGCCTTCTCCTTCCTTCCTGTTCACAGGAGACCGTGGCGCGCATCTGGCCGCCGTGGCCGCGGATGGACGCGTGCCGGCCATCCCACGGCTCCCCTGTCGGATAAGGCCGAGCTAGACACCCTGCAAACCCTAGCGCCTCCCCACTTCCCCTCTCCTCGCGTCGCTTCGCTCTCTCCCACACCTGCCCGTGTTGTCGTCGCCATAGCCTCCTCCGTCCGTGTGGCCATCGCCCACCTCATCGGTTCAGGCCCTCGCCTGGAGCTGCGTCTGCTTTGTCTTCATCGACTCCGAGGAGTAGTTCGAGCAGGTCATCGCCACAACGCCGGGATCGACCGCTTCTTCACGCTTCGGTCGTCGGAGCTCCCGTCGAATTCACGTATGTCTGCTGCTACTAAGCTGCCAACGGGACCCGTGCGCCCCCTAGGTGAGCCCATGGTCCTTCTCGACCTCCTCTCGCTCCTCCTCATGCCTCGTTGGTTCGTTTTCGTCACGGCTGAGCCGTCACCGCCGTCGGACGTTGTCGTTCGAGCCACTTCCGGCCATTCTAGCTCGCAACCGTGCCACCTACGGACGCAGTGTGGTGCCCTCGTTCGAATGGCTTGAGCCGTTGCTCGAATTGCACCCCGTAGATACATTCACGTGTGTCGCCGCCGCTCCTGAAGCTCGTCGCCGTCACGCGCGCGCGTGCATCCAACGGCGGCTGGCTAGCTTTTGCTATTTCTACCTTCTTAGCTCTCTAGATGGCAACAAAACTATGGTCAAACAAAGTCTAACTTCGTTGAAATTAATTTGTGTTAGGAGTTCACATGACAACCTCCAAATTATTCCATTGGACCAAATTCAAATATGGCATGGATTAAATTCTATGAAAATCGCAAAATCCCTTGTTCTGTTAACATGAACATAAGTAACCCCTAGCTATGTGTTCTGTGTAGTGCGTGTGTGGCCGGCTGGACTCTGTCCACTAATGACCGGCCCTTGTTAATTAGTCTATGTTTAGCTTAGTATTAGTTTGGTGCAAATTAGCCCTTTTAGCAAATGACAAGTGGGCCCCATCTAAATAGATTAGATAAGTATTTTGGAAATTATTAAATCAGTGTCGTATGGGCCACCACCTCTCCTTTTGACTAGTCACATTGACTTGGTCAATTTGGATTTAAATTAAACACAAAATTCTAGAATACTGTTAAAACTTTGGAAATTCATACAAAAATAACCGTAGCTCGGATGAAAAAGATTTGTATATGAAAAATGATCAGAAAAATAAGATGAGTCTGAATATGCTTCACGTCCATCCATCACATGCCTCCAACACAACAAACATGGAACCTCCCCCTCCGGATCGTCTGTTCGGTAAATGCCCAAAGCCCGGGAGATATCCACAGATATTTTCTCACTCCGTCTGTAACATGTAGCACCGCGTTAGGTCATCCCTAGGACCGCGTATTGCCTCTTTATGTTTTGTGATGCTTTGTTTGCATTATATTTATTGTTTCTCCCCCCTCTTCTCTCTGGTAGACTAGGAGACTGACGTCGTTGCTGCCCTGATCGACTACGGTGTTGACGACCCCTCTCTCTTGCCAGAGCAACCAGGCAAGCCCCCCCTTTTGATCACCAGATATCGCCTACTCTTCTCTCTACTGCTTGCATTAGAGTAGTGTAGCATGTTACTGCTTTCAGTTAATCCTATACTGCTGCATAACATGTCCTTGCTACTACTGTTGTTACCTTTACCTGCTATCCTACTGCTTAGTATAGGATGCTAGTATTCCATCAGTGGCCCTACACTCTTGTCGGTCTGTCATGCTATACTACTGGGCCGTGATCACTTCGGGAGGTGATCACGGGCATATACTATATACTTTACACTGTTACATTACTGGTGATACTGTTTGGAGATGGTGGCTGAAGGGGTAGGTGGCTCCATCCAGGTAGTGGTGGGCCTGAGTTCCCGACGGCCCCCGACTGTTACTTTTAAGCGGGGCGACAGGGCAGGTTGAGACCACCTAGGAGAGAGGTGGGCCTGGCCCTGGTCGGCGTCCGTGGTTATTTCAGAATAATACGTTTAACGAGATCTTGGTATTTGATCTGAGTCTGGCTACTGGCCTATATGCACTAACCATCTACGCGGGGACAATTATGGGCACTCGACGTCATGGTATCAGCCGAAGCCTTCGTGACGTCAGCGACTGAGTGGCGCGCGCCGGATTGGACCGTAAGCCTGCTCTTGTATTAAGGGGGCTAGTTCTGCTTCCGGCCGCGTTCGCAACGTGCAGGTGTGCAAAGGGCGATGGGCCCAGACCCCTGCGCCATAGGATTTAGACCGGCGTGCTGACCTCTCTGTTGTGCCTAGGTAGGGCTGCGACGTGTTGATCTTTCGAGGCCGGGCATGACCCAGGAAAGTGTGTCCGGCCAAATGGGATCGAGCGTGTTGGGTTATGTGGTGCACCCCTGCAGGGAAGTTAATCTATTCGAATAGCCGTGATCTTAGGTAACAGGACGACTTAGAGTTGTACCTTGACCTTATAACAACTAGAACCGGATACTTAATAAAACACACCCTTCCAAGTGCCAGATACAACCGGTGGTCGCTCTCTCACAGGGTGACGGGGGGAGGATCATCGCTTAGGATTATGCTACACGATGCTACTTGGTGAACTTACCATCTACTCTCTTCTCCTGCTACAAGATGGAGGTTACCAGAAGCGTAGTCTTCGACGGGACTAGCTATTCCCCTCTTATTCCGGCATTCTGCAGTTCAGTCCATATATGATAGCCTTATTCCTTTTGATACCAATGCATACATATGTAGTGTAGCTCCTTGCTTGTGAGTACTTTGGATGAGTACTCACAGTTGCTTTGCTCCCTCTTTTCCCCCTATCCCTTCTACCTGGTTGTCGCAACCAGATGTTGGAGTCCAGGAGCCAGATGACACCGTCGACGATGACTACTACTACTCGGGAGGTGCCTACTACTACGTGCAGCCTGCTGACGACGACCGGGAGTAGTTTAGGAGGATCCCAGGCAGGAGGCTTGCGCCTCTTTCGATCTGTATCCTAGTTTGTGCTAGCCTTCTTAACGCAAACTTGTTTAACTTATGTCTGTACTCAGATATTGTTGCTTCCGCTGACTCGTCTATGATCGAGCTCTTGTATTCGAGCCCTCGAGGCCCCTGGCTTGTATTATGATGCTTGTATGACTTATTTATGTTCTAGAGTTGTGTTGTTATATCTTCCCGTGAGTCCCTGATCTTGATCGTACACATTTGCGTGCATGATTAGTGACGATTGAATCGGGGGCGTCACAAGTACCTTGCTCTGTTTCATGCGCATGGGTGATTTTGTTTGTGCTTGTCGTGCTTTGTGCCATGGGAAAGATCATTCCTATTTACAGTGATGATGATTCAGAGTAGCACACTTGTTAAATTCTGCTCTTGTATTAGACCCCATTTGTGGTTACTGTGATGTGCATTGATTCAGCCTCCTAGTACTGCATATCATGCATGTTAATAATTTATAATGGCCTTGCTAGTTTCTGCAGCTAGGCTGTGTTAATTGTTGGTGTTTAATCTAGCTAGCTTGTTTGTACCATCAGGATTGCAGCAAATTACAGCTAGCTAGCCTGTTTGAAATCTGTTTTTTTGATTGGTATGCTGCTGGTCTGAATCTACTTACATGCTTGACTAAATTTAACTTGGTGCTATTGCTGTCAGACCCTAGTACTCAATCACTTGGACATTGCTGCATTGTTTGCCAATTAGTTTGCTTGCTTCCTTGTTGCCACAAAAAATATGAATCTTTTGTGTGTGTAATTCAGTTTTATCATTATGTATGCAATCTGATCTAGACTTTCGATTTTGACTTACAGTTGCGTCTAGATTAGAACTATGTATGTGCTTTCGGAGAACATGCCTTTCTCTTTTAGGGAGTTCAACATTTTAGCATTGGTCAACTCCTCTTCTTTGCTTACAACTAGCATCACAGGAACCATATGTGTACACTAACATGTTCCTTAATTAGCACTCGGTCTATTTCATTTCTTAGCATCCACTCCAGATAAAGTCATGTCGTGTTTGTGATTTGGAACAACCTGCAAAACTTGATGGTTTTGTTTGAAATCATAATTTATCTGATGTAGTTTCCTATCTGTCAAGGAGTTCAAGATGCTCCAAAATACCTTTTTGCTTTGTTTAGTTGATTTTCATATTACCTCATGATCAAGTCCTACATACTCCTACTCTGTATCTACTGAATCATCACAGGGGCCATTTGTGTCCAGTTTAAATACCTACTCTGTACCTAGTGGAAAAACTATGTTATGATTGTATACCCTGTACCCTTTGCTGTGAGCTATGTTGTTATATTCCTGCATGTCCATTCCAGACATTGTTGTATTGCTCATATATACCCTTGTATATGAGCTCTACCAAACACTAATACTATAATGAGTGGACAAACAACGTTTTTTCTTGTGTAACTTGTATATTCATGAGGATTATTATTGGGACATAACATGACCAACCCTGGCCTTTTTGGCTAATGTATCAACTATGAAATTACTAGCCTTTTTGGCTAGTATAATTTTTTTGCTTCTCGTCAGCAAGTATGCCGACGGCATTGCCCTCGGTATAGCTTGACTATGCCGACAGCTTTGCTGTCCGCATAGACATGCAACCAGAGCTCGCATGCCATGACACGTGGCAGCAGAGGTATGCCGACAGCCAGGCCGTCGGCATAGATGCTGCAAGGAGCGTTCAGCTGCTGCCACGTACAACAGATATGCCGACGGCTTGGCCGTCGGCATACCTCTGCCAGGCGGCGGCCCGTGATTCGTTAGCGCTTTTGACGGCGTCGTCCGTTGCCGTCAGGTGAAAATCACTACCGACGGCTAAACTATGCCGACGGCCGTACGGAAGTCGTCGACATAGGTCCCTATGCCGATGGCTAAACTATGCCGATGGTCTCACAAACTACGCTGACGTGGTCTATGCCGATGGAGGCCGTCGGCATAGATCTAAGTCGACGGCAAACGACCTATGCCGACGGCCCGTGGCCGTCGGCATAGGTGGTGAATCCGGTAGTGATATCACGATACCGTAAAAGCATTATATAATGAAAAACCTTAACGAAATATGTATTTGGCAACTCTGCGCCCGATTGCAAAATCGCCACACGACATGATCTCCGTACGATCCGGCCTCACACACTTCGGTCGCTGGATATGCGTCGTGCACGATCCCGTCATTAGTTCCTTTTTTCCACTTTTCTCTCTAGGTCTGGTCTCGGTCACTCCGCCTGTGCGCCTATGCCTTTTTCCTCGTTCCTCCTGTCGGCATCGTGAGCTGCGCCAGGCCATCGGCCGGGATCCCCCGGCGTAACCTCCCCAATTGATGTTCCGTGGTGGCGCGATGGGAGGCGTTGCGGGGTCGATGCCCCAGCGCCTGCTGCAGCCGCATGCCGCCGCCTTCCGCACCTGCCAAGCAATCGTCGTCGTCGCCCTCGGCACCCACTTCGTCGGTACAATCGCATCCCCCCTCTCTCGCATCTCTTTCTGGGTGCCACGACAGAGCTAACTCGGAGGGTGGGTTCAGTGATCCGGTCTCTGCTGTTGATCTGGGTATGACGGCGCCTGAATCGTTTACTGAATGTGGCAACAGAACCTTTACACATGTGTACATAGGTTGAATGAACTAATAGAAACCGAGAATTGTCACATTATTATTGATCTGATTACTGGTCCTAGCATTATTAGCTCAACAGTCTCTTGCGCCTAAGATGGCGGAGTGGTTTTTTGATAGTAAGTTGTTAGCTGGATGTAATTCTATCATGTGTAGCCAGAAGTATAGATTTCAAAGTCCAACCAACCTTTTGCCTATTTTTCTTACTGGGCTAAATGCCATTTTCTATCTCAGCATTGGTTCTTATTTTTGTTCACCTCCACGCTGAAACACTCCAGGCTGGGGTGATTAAGGAGGCTCAAACAATACCGTCATTCAGTAGGACAGGATGATCCAACTGTTGAAGGAGAAGGATTGTGATGGCTGAAACATATAGCAAGTAAATGTAAAAGAAATAAATAAATCAAACAATAGTATAGTTCATTCAGTAACCTTCTCCTTGAATTAATGGCAAAAGCAACATATAAGGTCTTTAGTCTGAAGGAAGAAACGAGGTGGTGTAACTTGATCTAACGTGGATAGCTACTAGTACTATTCTAATTGCAACTTTATCCTTGTATGCCTCGAGAAGAGAAATAAGAGAAAATGTTATGGAGTAGAACTCCTGACATTACTGAATGTGGCAACACAACATTTACATGTGTATAAATAGGTCGAATCAACACAGCCTTATGACCTTTGACATTGTTATTCATATGATAATCTGTCATGACAATATTAGGCCAATAGTCTCTCTCTTTCATGTTGAGACAAGAGGCAAGCTTGCTGACTAGTATGATCCATGCATGCATCCACACTAGTCATTCCTGATTGCACCTAGGACACCTTTTGGGCCTTAAAGAGTTATTGACTCAGAAAAAAAGTTATTGCAAACAAATCCCTAGTAATTTCTAGTAAATAGATAGACGGTAATATACGCAATGCACATTTGATAACTTACACAAAAACACTGCGGTAACTTTAACCTGGGGAATAAGGTTGTTAAAAACATACCCACGGTAAATTCTGTGTAAGTAGCATGGTAATATCTCCACCATAAACCTGATAACTTAGGTACAAACACAGTGGTAATTTTAACCATTGGAAAAAATTGTTGAAAAGATTTCCCCGGTAATTACTGACTCTTTTAATCGCTACAGTGGCCCTCTCATGATTGAAACTGATTGAATTGTTCCTATATGGTGGATGGAATTTTTTTTGCAAACACAAAATAGATCGCTCCCAACCAACCCCTACCTTTTTACTCTGTCGCCCAGACGCCCACCATCCAAATCCATGAGTTCATCCATGTGCGAATCGCTTGGTAAAATAGGAAACACCGACTTGATATCTTGGGTGCAAACACCATGGTAACTTTGCCCAGAAAGGGGAAATTGTTGAAAAATATACCCCTGATAACTTACGTGAAAATAGAGAGTTAATATACGAGTCGTATACCCGATAACTTACGTACAAACACCGCGGTAACTTTGACTAAAGGGCAAAAAAGTTGTCAAAAAATATGCCCGCAATAACTGAAGTGAAAATAGCACGGTTATATATGAACCACAAAACCCGATAACTTACGTACAAATACCATGATAAGTTTGATTCAAGTGGATGAAGTTGTTGAAAATATACCTCACGAACTCATGTGTAAATAGCACGGTAATAATCTTGATTTGGGGAAGAGTAGTAAAAAATGGTCGAAAAATACACATGGTAACTTTTTGTATGTAAATAGCATAGAAATTATACACCACAACGTTGATAATTTAGGACCAAACACCGCGGTAAATATGATCTGGAGAAAAAAAATGTTGAAAAGATACCCCGGTAACTTCTGTGTAAATAGCATAGTAATATACTCATCACATACCTGATAACTGACGTACAAATACCATGGTAATAATTGACTCGGTGGGGAAATTGTTGAAAACATAACCCCGTAAATTTTGTGTAAATAGCATGGTTACATATGCATCACATACCTACGTACAAACACCACTGTAATCTTGATCAAGCGGAAAAAATGTTAGAAACATACACCCCCATCCCCCCGTAACTTATATGAAAACATCATGGTAACATACGAACCGCAGACCTAAAAACAACATGGTAATATAAAAACAGCAGGCCTGATAACTTATATGAAAATAGCACGGTAATATATGAACCACGTACCTACTAAATTAAGTACAAATACCTGCGGTAACTTTTGAACCGGCGAGGAGGGGGTGGGGGGTGATATAACCCCGGTAACTTATGTGGAAATAGCACGGTAAGTTGCATACCACAGGCTTGGTAACTTATGTAGCCGAGGCGTGGTAACTTTTGACTCGGAAAAAAGATTCGTCGGAACATAGCAACATGGGATCTAGTTTCAAAGATCTCATCGTGACGAATCTTTTATATGAAAACGGGTTTTACATCGGACCAACGGTTCAAGCTACAAAACATTTTGAATTTTTGAAATAGGAGAGAATTTAGAATGACATCAACTTTTTTGTCCTCTAGTGCATATATGTAATTAGAGAGAGGGATGGGCGTGGAAAGAGAGTTAGTCACACCCTAATCTATATCCTAATGCATGCATGTATTTATATGGGAGGAAGGAGGAGTGTGGTAGTTTTGCTATCCACCAAATATGTGCCAAATATCACGGTCCAAACCTTAAACCTGTCTTGTGGTACCATCCGGAGTGCAGCGGAACAGATCCCGTGAATTAATACTGTAACAACTGTATATATGATTCTAAACTTCACAACAATGGCTTTAAAGTGTTGGTCGACAAAGCCTTAGACACCCCCGTAAATAATATTGTATAGATTGGGGATCACTGCATGATAAACCCTTGATCATTCGAGCCATAGTCGTTGCATTCAAATTTTGGATAATACGAAAGTTTGGATTGATATTTAATTGAATTTTGGATAATACGAGAGTTTGGATTGATATTTCATTATAGTGAAATTATTTTGACAAATGATTTGATTCTAATAGTTGATGACATTGATAATGCACATCAGATCGAAATACTAAAACAAACACAAACAATATAGACCCTCGTTAAAACTAAAAGTTACATCAAAGTTCTTCAAAGTCGTCGCCTCTAGGACCACCACCTCTATCTCGACATTCATTCATACCTCTACTGAAGAAAACACGGTAGACCTAATCTGCACCATTTGGGTTGACCTCATATGGTTTGAGGAATTATAACAGTTGATTCCTATTGTATGTGCAACATATTCTTCATTAAATAATTCGTCTTATCTTTTATAAGAGAATCAATGTATTTTTGATAGAAATATAAATTTTAGATCCCATGGAGCATTTCTTCGAACCTTGAACCCAAGAACGTTCCGAGAAGAATCGTCGGCTGAGACTGCAATAATCCTAGGAATCTGGGAAGATACCACCGTCCACAAGTAAACTAACCGACCCTCAGACGAATCACACGGGAGCCTCTCCATCCCTACATTGTGTGCATCGTTTCACAGTTGATAGCTGTAATTACGTACGTACGTACTCTATGGTACATCCTGTCGACATGTCGGTTTCATGAGATAACCAGCCTAGGTTTTGACAAGCTGCTCTATAGTACTATAGCTAGCAGCAGGGAGATGAAACTTAGGTGGCGCGAGAGCTTGAGTGCCAAGTATCTTGCGAGATCTCATATAGTATGATATGATGATTTTGTTGTACCTGCAGAGGAAAGTACGTTCAAGCATCCGCTGAAATCTTTCTTGCGCGCTATCTCACTTCATAACCACGGTCGATCCAAGGCTCATGTAGCAGTTTCGCCATTGCTTCCCGTGCATGTGTGATTAACGTACGGCACTAAACTTTCAGATTTGTGAGGCAAAACCCAGGCTAATTACATTGTTGCGCATGGGTCTTCAATGGCGACAGTGTGCGTGCAAGTACTAACTAGTAACTTCTACTAAGTAGTAAGAGTATCTCCAACAGTCGCGCAACGCGCCGCGCGCTAAAAGTCACGATACAACGCTGGGTTAACCAGCTTTTGCGCGCGGCGGTGTGCTGGCTCCAGCGGCCGCCACAAATTAAAGCGCGTCCACACCGCTTCAGCAGACGCGCTATATTTCAGTTTTTTTTACTACGATTCGATACATATTTGGTTTTGTAGACAGTTCTCCTACTACTACTACTCGTTCGATTTGGACTCTGTCTCGGTGATGTCCTTCTCCGACGTCGGAGCGTAGGCGTCAAGGAACCGCTCGTCGCCGGAGTTTCAGAAGGACGCATCTCCTAGCGCTTGGTTGTATTTGTTAAGACTAATTAATCCCTACTAATTAATCCCTGTGATTAATTAGGGGAATCCCCGTTCCCCCACGTGCAGTCACGCTCAACCGCACGGCGGTTACTTCCCGTACGCGTCCGTGCAAACCGACGCCTCCTAGAGGCGTCTCCCCAACTTGTATATAATCTGTGACAATCATCAATAAAGGATACACTGATTCATTCCATTCAATTGTCTCTGTCTTTCTCGATCTCAATTCTAAACACGTTATCAGCACTGCTCTCCGGCGAGAGCGATTCCGACGAGAAGGAGAGAACGAACGGGCAAAAGCGCTCCCTCCTGCCGGCAAGGCGCGTGTAGCGACACGGCGGTGTGCATGGTCTTGTCGACCGGCAGCGAGCGCAGGCACGCGCGTGGCGTCGCGGCCTCACTCCGTGATGCGGTGGCAGCGGCTGGACGCGACTGCATCACGGGAGGCGGGCGGCGTGACGGATGCGACTACGGCCCGGTTTCTCCGACCGCGGCGAGCCGCGTCAGCCCCCTCCTTCCCTTCTTCTCCTTGAACAGAGCCGGCGCATGGCCCCGGCGCACGGTGCCCCCCTCTGCGACGGCCGGCCTTGAGCCTCAACGCCGTCATGGCCCCGGCGCACGGTGCCCTCCTCTGCGACGGCCGGCCTTGAGCCTCAACGCCGTCATGGCCCTCGGTTACGGTGTGCCTACGCACAGTAGCAGCAGTGCGGCGGCGCCCGACTGACGCCCTCCGGCGACGCCCGGTGTTCCATCGCCGCTTTCCCCGGGCCAGAATCGCGGCTTCTCGCGAATGGCAGAGGCGATGGCGGTGGCCAACAGCCAACGATGCCCAGCTTGCGGCAGCGCCCGGCCCATCTCCACACGCCATGGCCACTCATAGCGCAGCGGTCGGCACCCCTCCGCACGGCGGCTGCGCGGTGCATAGTTCAGCCTGGTGCTGAAGCAAGGCGGTGACGTCAGGCAAGGCTTCCCGGCCCTCGAACGCGCGTCCGCGGCGATCGACTGCCGGAGCCTCTGCACAGAACCACAGAGCGGGGCGCCCCTGTAAATGCTGCTTGCACAAGGCCCAGTGGCCAACGGCGCCCTCCGCGGCTGCCAGGTCCGAGCGCGACACGCAGAGCACAACCACAGGGGCGTCCTCTGGCGTGGCTGCTCGCCATCACGGCCTCTCCCACAGCGGATTCGACGGCGTGGCTGCTAGAGCAAAGCTAGACGAATCGATTGATTCGTATGAAAGACCACATGAAGCGATAGAGAACCTTATCTCTTCGTCATGTTTCGTCTTAACCCTTACCTTTTATGTTATTTACGAAATGCTCCGGAAATTTCCCAGTAAGTCCCTGCACTTATCTGTTAAGCTGGTAGGCTTACAATGAATTGCAAATAGGACTATATAGATATGCATTTAGCCTATTTTCTGTTGAATTTTATAATTCCACAAATATGTGTATGTTGATGCTTGACATGTTCAATGTGTTTACCACATATCAAATTCTATAGAACATGTTTCTCGCGATTGAGATTAAGTTTTCTCGCACAACAATGTAGATTTGCAATTGAGAATTATTATTTTCTCGCAAAACAATCTCATTGCGATGAGATCAATTTTCTCTCGCAAATTATTAATTCACCTTGTTGAATTATCTTGCAACTTGATACAAGATCATCTCATTTTAATTTGAGGTCTTTATAATTTAAGTTTTTCACTTGAACATCAAGTTTGCAACATCATTATTATTCACTACATTAGTAGTATTTTTCTGTTGAGTATTGATATGTATTCCACATCTTAAGTTGATGTAATACATTCCCACGTTTATCACGTGTTGAGATTAATTATGTCCATTTGCAATAGAGATTTTTAATCTCTTGCAAAGATAAATCCAGTATCTCTCTACCGTACTGTTTCTCCGTTGAGTACGAGGTATTCCGGAATATTTCTATGATGTATCTATCTCCATGTTAAACACATGTCGAGATTAATACGTCTATTTGCAATTGAGATTTTCAATTTCTTGCAAATACGAATGCAAAATTCAAGGTGATTTCTTCAAATTGATGCTTGAGATCACAAGGTAGTCATATGGATCTACTACCTATGCAGATTATCGATGACTACTGTTAAAGCCTATATTTTGTCATTCTGACATTATAATTGCTTTACAAAGTGCTGCATGATCTACTCCATTTTGAAGACTATCTTCAAGGTGTCATATTTAGCAATCTGAGATTCACACTAATGGTTTCAAGATAACTTCTTGAAATACCCGTTGATTTTGCTAAGTTCATTACAACATCAACCATGATGGTATTTAATTTTCTGAATGTAAATTGATTATGTCTGGCTTACCCATAGCGGTAACATATGGCTATATAATTTGAGGTATTCACCCTCAGTGGCCACCACTCCCTATCTGGGCCATGGACATCATGATCACTCTTGTGTCTCGTGGGATCATGTGTGCAACCCTGGATTCACCTCTGATCAGGATCACATCGCTAACATAAAAATGGTGTCTTATATATCATAAGGCATTAGATTCGGATGTCAGCATTTGGTTATTCTGTATAAGCAATTCCTAGGATACAATGAACCTCAAGGGTAAAGGTTTGAATCTTACTTCAACCTTCAATCCGACATCACCAACTGTGACGGGACCCTATGGGCACGGAGAATGTGATGGTTGAATATGCCTCAACCGACATGTTTGGAGACTATGAATAGTCTTTCAGTCTCCTGAGTGGTCAATATAATTAATGTCCATTTACAATGTCGTAACAACAACATAAGTATTGTTGTCATCATATATTGTATATCACAATATATTGTATCAGCACTTCGATACAAATTCATTTGTATGTATTCTATATATCCGACAATGAATCTTTTGAGAATCTTCATGTCTATATATAGATTTCTACGGGAGTCAATCCGATGAAAAATGATGTGTGCCTTGTGGACATATGCACCACAAACTCTATACTCAGGGAAGTCCAATGTTTCCACTCTCATTGAGAGAAATGGGATATTTTAAAATCGCTAGATGCGATGAATATTTATTGGCTCAACTCGAGTCATATTTACTGTCCCTGTGGGTACTCGAGTAACGTTGGGATGCTTCATTGCTTCCCAAGTTTAACTCGTACCCTTCTAAGCTAGAGAGATATTCGTCACAATGGTTTCCATAGCGAAACTTGTGCTGACAGGAAAGAGAAATACATTCTCTTTACCATATGCAATGGATATGGCAAGCACATTCTCTATGTATCATATGGATTGTACTACACATACTACAAAACCCGTAGCACATGTTGCGCCCAAGATAGTTTTCCAAAATGTCTTGTACATGAAAAACTTGGCATACTCGCCTTGGTCATTGAGACATTGGGTTGAAACCGAAACTATCAACAGTTCCAATAGTTTATGATTATTATGATGCTAAATTCTAACACCATTTGGATTTTATGTGCACTACAAGTGACACAGGGAAGCTAATTTTAAGGCTCGCACACCTTAAAGTCTATGCTGAACCACTTAGACTCCTTGAATGCATCAAGTTGAGGTAAGTGGCTCTTCCCATCCATTGACTAGACTATTCAGGTATTCCATGGTTCTAAAAGACATATCTACATGATGTTCTTATGTGTGTGCTTTATTCAGACGAAACCATTGGCTTATTATCCTAACATCGATTTCAAGCAAATCGAATGGATAACATTGTAGAATTCTCCTTGAGTGCCTTCTCTATAGCCCTTGGATTGAGTTTAGCAATTTGTCCTAATGTCTAGGCTCAAAATGGTTTGGTAGAATCCTATCAAAAGAGTTAAGCTCATTGCATTATCTTTACTTTGGAATTGCAACTTGCCAACTTTACGTTGGAGTCATGCAGTTTTACACACTCATGACAGAACTGCATAATATTATTCCCCTCTATCTTTGATATGTGGATATGTACCAAGTATTTCCTATCTGCGGTAATTCGGTTGCATATCGATATCACCACCTGGCATACATCATTGGCCCCTTAACATATAGTTGGGATCTATGTGAGGAATAAATGTATTTCCGTCAATACCACAAGCCCCTCGCATGGGGAGTTATTCAAGGCCAGTATGCTAATTCAATGTGGAATGTTTCCAGGCATTAGGGGGTGAATTCAAGTACCATAAAGAATGCCAGGAAATTAGTGGAATGTTCAACACATTTCTGCCTCATATCCACGTACTCAAAGAGCTGAACCATGCGTTCAGAAGATTTGCAACATATTGCAAATAACCTGCCAGATTCATTTACTGACTATAAAGGTGTCACACAATCCTACAATCCTGCAAATGTACGCCTGAAAGAGTGGAGGTACCAGCAAAATCCACTCCACTCCCCATTCAAAGCAACAGGGGGAGATATATGGCAGAAATACACCAGGATTCAGCTTCTCGCAAGCAAGGATATCAAGGCCTGTGAATCAGTAAATGCAAGTCAATTTCACGTTGACAGACACCTAGCTAATGGGTAGTATACACCCAATGGACGGGAAACCTCCACCAACCCAGGTCATAGTGCACACAATGACCGGGACATCGGAATACCCGACTCAATCGCATTGGGAAATCGCGAGCAGTCACCATGGGTAACGATATTTCCATCAACTATATATTGATATATAGATTCTGGTGAAACATATAACCGGAAGTCTACAATTGTCGACATACATTTCTCAACTAGATTGCAAAAGCCTTTCAAATGATTCAGATCCAAAGACCATGGCCATGGAAAAGTGTGAACAACACTCGGACTGAACTCAAGCAAAGGGTATAATCTAGGTAGAAATGATCTTGCTCAATAATGGGAAGGTATTCATAAGCAATACCTACTCCAGTTTTCTTCTGGAAACAGAATTGAGAACAACAAGGTGGTGAAACAAAGAGCAAGTATTGTAGCACAAGGGTTTACGCAGATACCCAACTATTCTCTAGAGGTGGAATCTCATTTCGATAACTTATATCATTGGCAGTATAAAATCATCTATCTCTACAGTTGATAGATGTAGTGATCACATATCCATGTGGATCACTAGATTCAGACATATATGATTGATTCCCGATGGAATCTCACTTCTGAATCGAAATGCAAAATGCAACATACATTATGTAAAAATCAGTAAGTCACCGTACAACTTATTGTTGTCGGTACATATGGTATAACCAACTTAGTGAGTTCCTTATACACGAGGATTACTCCTACAATGATGATTATCCATGTTTGTGTGTCTGCAATGACGACACATGTAATCATCTAAATGACGGAATTTAAAGTGAAGGATTTGGGTAAACCAAAGTACCGCTCGTTACTACAAACTGAGCACCTTCATTCATACATTATGGTATACTATGTTGTCTATATCGATAATATATTAGAGAAATTCATTGTGGACAAATCTTATCCATCCATAACTCTCATGGTAGTTCATTCTCTAGACGTAGAGAAAGATCTATTTAGACCAAGAGATGATGGAAATGAGATATTGGGACTCAGCGTTCCATAATGCCATTGGATCCACCAAACACAGTTGGTTGGTATACAAGAATATCTTTTGATATCTCCAATGCATCAAACATATTGTCCTGGTTTTTCAGTTTCACACAAATGTGAACACCGATATCGTTGGATACATCAATTAGATCCCTACTATATCAGATCATAGACAAGCTTAGTGTTCCTCCTAGGTGTAGTAGCCCTCGCATGAGAAGTCTTTGAAACAGACCTCATGGCTACATCCACCAATCATTATCTGAACGATAATGTTTCTTGTGTTGCCCGAATGCAAACAGGTTACATAATAAGCAATATCACTATATTGCATATCTTGCAAGTTAAATCATGTGACTGATTTATTCATGAAGTCTCTACCAACTTTTCATGGAATTGGTATGTGACGACTTCGAATTTTGCAAGAATCAGGGGGGTATCTTCCTAAATTGTTCCTGTTCAATGCATCATAGTATACTCTTTTTCCCTTCATGAGTTTACTTTACAGGTTCTCATAAAGGTTTTTCATGAGGTAATATCAACACAAGACCATATGTCATATTTTCTGTTTTCCCCACCGGGGTTTTTAAGAAAATATATGTGACATATTTATTGTCCTCTAAACTCTACGAGTTTTCTCGTATTGAGTTAAAACAGACAATAACCATTATATGTTGCATCATTTTCTCCATATTTTCCCACTGGGTTTGAAGGAGTTTTAGCAACATATCAAACACCTATCTCCTCACATTTTTCCCACAGGGTTTTTGGACGAGCTTATCAAGATGATGGTCACTAATAAGGTGAAGCGGTGATTAGGGGGAGTGTTAAGACTAATTAATCCCTACTAATTAATCCCTGTGATTAATTAGGGGAATCCCCGTTCCCCCACGTGCAGTCACGCTCAACCGCACGACGATTACTTCTGGGACGCGTCCCTGCAAACTGACGCCTCCTAGAGGCATCTCCCCAACTTGTATATAATCTGTGACAATCATCAATAAAGGATACACTGATTCATTCCATTGGATTGTCTCTGTCTCTCTCGATCTCAATTCTAAACAGTATTTAGCGATCTCCTTCCGCATTCGCTTGTCCTCGCGATAGTCGGCTCGCTCCTCCCTCCTCTTCGCCCTCCTCTGGGCGAAGAACTGTTCCTCGTTGGTGTCTTCGGGAAGCGATGGCTCCACAACGCCATGGCTTGCTCGTCCATCTTGACCATCCTGAGACGATGCTCCCGCCTTCGGTGCTTGCGACGATCCTCGTCGGTGAGAAGCCGCGGGAAAGGCGCCAACTCCTGTGCGTGCTCCCGCGTCACCACGTGGGCGAAGTTCATGTCCTGACGGGACCGCAAGAGGCGCCACGCCACAGTGTCGTACGCACGGGCGCCCTCCTGGGCGGTGTCGAAGGTTCCGAGACGGAATCGCATGCCGCCGCCTGACCGAATCTCGGTGGAGTAGGTGCCGGACGGACGCACGTGGACGCCGCGGTAGTCCGTACCTCCCGATGGCGAGGCGGCATGGTGGCGCGGTGGTGGCGTGTCGGCGGCAAAGCGCGGCAGAGGGCGATGGAGAGATGGAGAGAGCGACAGAGGGCACTGCAATTTATAGGCGCGCCGGACGCGGTGCGTCAAATGTAGCGTGCGAGCTGCCGCCTTTTCCCGGGCGCGCTAGTTTCCCGTCACCGCGTGAAAACATCCTGCATGCGCTAAAAAGCCAATTTACTGCGCGCGCGTCTTTTGACGCGGATGTTGGAGATGCTCTAACTGCAAGTACTAAGTAGTAACTGTACTGTGTACTCTGTACTCCAGGCTAGGTTCTATTAGCAATGTCGCCGTCGAGCGGTAGACGATGTAGTGCGGTCGACCGCCAGCGACAAAGAGTGCTAGGACGTAAGCCAATACGTAATGACACCGACAGTTAACTTCTCTGAGTTGATGCCAGAGGGAGGCGGGCAATATATTTAGACGTAATGACCTCCTTCTATCAGTTCGGACTTTTGGATGTAGACGATGTAGTGCGTCTTTTTTGGACGATGCACTGGATTATGCACTGAGTTGATGCCAGCAATTACCAACACAATGCACGTAGAGATACTGCAATGCTCAATGCATTTTGGAGTATAACAACAATTCTCTTTCTTTTTTATTTCTGGAATAAATGCAGGACCTTCAAGGGAAGGTTTGCAAGGGTTCCTCAATAATGTATAGTTCAAATCCTTCAAAATCCCCACATGGATACTTTTGCTGAGCTATGGGTGCTCGGTCCTCCTAATGTGTTCTGATAAATATTTTGTATTATCCATGTCAAACTCTTAACCAATTCATATATTTCTTTTAGAAAAGGAGGATTATTGAATTCATACTCCAACCAACTCATCCAAAAGTCCGAACTAATAGAGGGAGGCGGGCAATATATTTCAACAACCCCCCCCCCCTCACGTCTAGCCTATTTTAGTTCTTAGACGTGGGATCGATGTAGGCCGCAGAATCGTTTTATTAAGGGCCCGTTCGGAATCTCTCCAGCTTCCAAAACGGGCCAGCTTCTCGCGGGAGCCCAGCGAGTGTTCGGCAGCGACTTGGTGGCTGTAGCGAGAGAAAACGCTTCGTGCGGGGCTGTAGCGAGAGAAAACGCTTCGTGTGGGACTGAAGCGAGAGAAAACGAACCGGTATGTTGCATGGAGCTCACTTGGCGGTGGCATATCAGGTAATATTGTCCAACTTCTTCTCCTTCGAGTTTTGGGAGCTAGGCTCGTCCAGCTTCTAATTTTTGCACTGCGAGGATGCTCTGTTCCATGAGGCCAGCTTCTGGGAGCTGCGCCGTTCGGGTCTGCTCCTGCGCGGAGCGGATGAAGCTGGGAGCTGGAGATGTTCCGAACGGGCCTTAATTGTAACACCCACAATGCGGCTATATCTCCCACGTGTCGGGGCACGACTTAGAGGCATAGCTGCATGGTAGGTCTGTCGCAAGAGGGGTAATCTTTACACATCCCATGTACTGAATAAGAAAGGGATAGAGAGTTGGTTTACAATCGCCACTTCACAATACAAGTTAAACATACATCATCCAGCATACAATCAAGGTCCGACTACGGAACCAAAATAAAAGAAGACAACCCCAAATGCTAGATCCCCGATCGTCCCAACTGGGCCCCACTACTAATCAACAGGAAACGAAAGAAAACAACGATCAAGATCTTCATTAAGCTCCCAGATGAGCTGGGTTGCGTCACCTGCACTGGTATCATCGGCACCTGCAACTGTTTGGAAGTATCTATGAGTCACGAGGACTCAGCAATCTCACGTCCACGAGATTAAGACTATTTAAGATTATGGGTAGGAAAGGGTAGTGAGGTGGAGCTGCAGCAAGCACTAGCATATATGGTGGCTAACATACGCAGATAAGAGCGAGAAGAGAAGCAACGCAGTGGTCGAGAAGATAGAAATGATCAAGAAGTGATCCTGAAAGCTACTTACGTTCAAGCATAACACAAGAACCGTGTTCACTTCCCGGACTCCGCCGGAAGAGACCATCACGGCTACACACGCGGTTGATGCATTTTAATTAAGTTAATTGTCAAGTTCTCTACAACCGGACATTAACAAATTCCCATCTGCCCATAACCGCGGGCACGGCTTTTGAAAGTTCAATCCCTGCAGGGGTGTCCCAACTTAGCCCATCACAAGCTCTCACGGTCAACGAAGGATATTCCTTCTCCCGGGAAGACCCGATCAGGCTCGGAATCCCGGTTACAAGACATTTCGACAATGGTAAAATAAGACCAGCAAAGCCACCCGATGTGTCCAGATAGGAGTCGCACGTATCTCGTTCTCAGGACAACACCAGATGAGACTAGCTATGAGTAAAACCAAACCTCAAGTTTCCCCGAGGTGGCCCCACAGGCAGCTCGGTTCGGACCAACACTTAGACAAGCACTGACCCGTGGGGGGTTAAAATAAAGACGACCCTCGGGTTGGCCGACCCAAGGGAAGGGTAATAGGTTGTTAGGCAAATGTAAAACCAAGGTTGGGCCTTGCTGGAGGTGTTTTATTCAAATCGAACTGTCAAGGGGTCCTGATAGGTCTCCGTCGTATCTACTTTTCCAAACACTTTTGCCCTTGTTTTGGACTCTAACTTGCATGATTTGAATGGAATTAACCCGGACTGACGCTGTTTTCAGCAGAATTGTTATGGTGTTATTTATGTGTAGAAACAAAAGTTCTCGAAATGACCTGAAACTTCACGGAACATCTATTCGGAAATAATAAAAAATCCTTGCAAAAGATGAAGACCAGGGGGACCACCACCTGTCCACGAGGGTGGGGGGCGCACCCCTACCTCGTGGCCCTCCTGCAGCTCCTCTGACCTCAACTCCAACTCTATATATTTGGTTTTGGGGAGAAAAAAAATCAGAGAGAAGGATTCATCACGTTTTACGATACAGAGCCGCCGCCAAGCCCTAAAACCTCTCGAGAGGGCTGATCTGGAGTCCGTTTGGGGCTCCGGAGAGGGGAATCCGTCGCCATCGTCATCATCAACCATCCTTCATCACCAATTTCATGATGCTCACCGCTGTGCGTGAGTAATTCCATCGTAGGCTTGCTGGACTGTGATGGGTTGGATGAGATCTATCATGTAATCGAGTTAGTTTTGTTAGGGTTTGATCCCTAGTATCCACTATGTTCTGAGATTGATGTTGCTATGACTTTGTTATGCTTAATGCTTGTCACTAGGGCCTGAGTGCCATGATTTTAGATTTGAACCTATTATGTTTTCATCAATATATGAGAGTTCTTGATCCTATCTTGCAAGTCTATACCTATTATGTGTTATGATTCGTTAACCCCGAAGTGACAATAATCGGGATACTTACCGGTGATGACCATAGTTTGAGGAGTTCATGTATTCACTATGTGCTAATGCTTTGTTCCGGTACTCTATTAAAAGGAGGCATTAATATCCCTTAGTTTCCATTAGAACCCCGCTGCCACGGGAGGGTAGGACAAAAGATGTCATGCAAGTTCTTTTCCATAAGTACGTATGCACTATATTCGGAATACATGCCTACATTACATTGATGAATTGGAGCTAGTTCTGTGTCACCCTAGGTTATGACTGTTACATGATGAACCGCATCCGACATAATTCTCCATCACCGATCCATTGCCTACGAGCTTTCCATATATTGTTCTTCGCTTATTTACTTTTCCGTTGCTATTGCTATCATCACTACAAAATACCAAAAACATTACTTTTGCTATCATTACCTTTTTCTACCGTTACCACTACTATCATATTACTTTGCTACTAAATACTTTGCTGCAGATGTTAAGTTTCCAGGTGTGGTTGAATTGACAACTCAGCTGCTAATACTTGAGAATATTCTTTGTCTCCCCTTGTGTCGAATCAATAAATTTGGGTTGAATACTCTACCCTCGAAAACTGTTGCGATCCCCTATGCTTGTGGGTTATCAGGTCCCCATAACACCCAACCGTGTAAGGAACGCAAAATCAAGGAACATAACACCGGTATGACGGAAACTAGGGCGGGAAGAGTGGAACAAAACACCAGGCATAAGGTCGATCCTTCCACCCTTTACCAAGTATATAGATGCACCAATTAAATAAGAGATATTGTGATATCCCAAACATATCCATGTTCCAACATTGAACAAACTTCAACTTCACCTGCAACTAACAACACTATAAGAGGGGTTGCGCAAAAGCGGTAACTTAGCCAAACAACGGTTTGCTAGGAAGGTGGGTTAGAGGCTTGACATGGCAATATGGGAGGCATGACATAGCGAATGGTAGGTATCGCGGCATAGCAATAGAGCGAGCAACTAGCAAGCAAATATAGAAGTGATTTCAATGGTATGGTCATCTTGCCTGAGATCTAGCAAGGAAGAAGAACGGGTCCATGAAGAAGACAAACGAACGTAGTTGAACGGATCCTCACAAACGCGACATTATCGGAACTAACCCGAAGAAGCAACACCAGAAAGAAGAAAACAACATAGTAAACAACCATCGCATAAACATGACATGATGCACAACCAAGTATGATGCATGTCCAGTTTAAAGAGGCATGGCATGGCAAAGTGCACAAGCAATCCTACAAATTAATTGGAGCTCAATATGCAATGAGTTGCATATTGATGAAACACCACGTGACTTATTTAGTTCTCTCCCGTTTATGTACTCAACAATATTAAATGTTGGTTAGCATGGCAAGAGGTGAAGCATAACAAAACTACCTATCTAGGAAAGTTTAAATGAGGCCGGAACAACAAGCAACAAGTCCGGAAACTCCTCATGTGCATATTTTAGGTTTGGTACTGTTCTGCCCTAAACCATATTTTAGAGTTGTTAAACATGCAAAGCAAGTACACCATGTTAAACTAGGCATTAAGAAAAATAAACACAAACAACATTGTAAACATTACAAACATGGATAAAAGTGGCATATTATTAATATACACATAATTCTAAGCATTTTTCATATATGAATTATTTTAATCCGATGCACGGTTTGTGAGGTATGATATGCATGAAGTTTAGGGGCTATACTGCAAAACTGTCAAACTCCTAGAAAATAGCTAAAATGCAAAACTAAAAAAACATGACACGAGCTGCAACTGTTGCATCGCTGGGCTGAATAGGAGGGGCTGTGGGGAGCTCACCCATGGGCCAAGCCCAGCTGGAGAGGAGGAGGCCCATACGGCGCAGATTTAGGCCTCGTGCGTGCTTGCGGCCCAGGAGGCTGGAGAGGAGGCCGGCCCATGCGCAACCAACGACGCGGAGGTGACGTCCTTCGCGCGTCCGGCCACAGCAGGAAAACAAGATGGCGGCGGATGGCTCTCCGGCGACATCGAGGGCCGAAGACAGCGGGAAGGCTGGGGAACGGACAGATCTCGGCGGTGGGCGGTCGGATCTGGACGGAAACTTGCCGGTTCCGACGAATCCGGGCGACGTCGGAAGCTGGGCGGCGGCGAGGAACTCCGGGCGGTGGCGCTGTCCATGGACAAAGAGAGAGAGAGAGAGCTGTAAGAGAAGGAGGAAGGGAAACAGAGGAAGGAAGGAGAGGGGCGGCCGGGGACGCGACCTGTGGGGCGCTGGCGACAAGGCGGAGCACGACTGCGGCGAGGATCCGGCAAAGACGACGCCCGACGACGAGGTTGGGGTGGCGCTAGAGTAGGTAGCGCGATTCGGGAGCTCGGGGAGGAGCCAGGGGAGCGGCGGTGGAGCGCTCAGGCCCCGATGGGCTTCCCAGGGCCCGATCCAGGTCCTGGCGGGCCCGCGGGCTTTGCGGCAGCGCAGGGTGACCAGGGGGCGACGTGGAGGCATGGGAGTGGCCCAGGGCAGCGGCGCAGGTGGCGGCCGGTCCCTGTGGGACGACGCCAAGTGGCAAGGAGGGGCTGGAGCAGGGCGGAAATTGAGGGGGAGGGGCTAGAGGTAGGTGGAGGGCTAGGGATGCCCAAAAATGGCAAGGGTACTGTTTAAATGGGGTAGGGGTTAGGGTTTGGTGGGGTTGATACCGTCTCTGGACCCTCCGATCGCAATCGAACGGTTCCGGTCAGAGGGGGGGTTAGGTGGGCTACAGGCGGGCTATGAAGAGTGCGATGGCTGAGTGGAGAGAAGAGAAAGCAGCCCGTCAATGGTTTCCGGAGACCGAAAACGTCCGACGTTTTGACCAACTATAATGCTGCAGTTATCCATTGGGGCGTCAAACGAACTCCCAATGCGATGAAACTTGGCAGGCGGTCTACTGACAACATAATAACACCGCACGCCAACTTTCAACCCATTCTGAGAACATTTTTCGGCCACTTATAAAATACTATTCCGGACATGCCGCGGGCGCGTGCAAGTGTGTCTGAGCTTAGAACGGACAACAGAGAGAACGAGGAGACCGGGACGGATGCAAGTTTTGAAAACATGATGATGCAATGCGGATGATGACATGGCAAAATGCAACACGCTAGAAAATGACATGGCAAAGACAGCGAATAACTGGAGGACACCTGGCACAACAGTCTCGGGGCGTCACAACACTCCACCACTACGAGAGGATCTCGTCCCGAGATCTAGGATGGCACCGGAGGGAAACGGAGGAGGAAGAGAAAAGGTAAAACAAAGTTGCTTCTTTGACAATTGAGTGATACCAAAGAACCTTGCGAGGTTGAACGAATTGAAAGAAAGAAAACAATGAAGATGAACAAAGTTGAAACACTCCGTTAGAAAGGAGGAACAACGAACATTACTAGAACCTTGTAGGTAGAAAGACATAAGAAAATGGTTGCAATGGACAAGAAGTACATGCAAGCACTCCGGTAGAAACGAGTTGTACAAGGAACTATAAGGATCAATTACGACAACACTCCAGTTGGAAAAGTAAGGTATAGAATATGAGCTTGGCAAAATGAAAGCACTTGGATGAGAGTCCGGTTAGAAGTGGAATGATAGCCACAACACTCTGGTTAAAACAAGATAGAGAAGGAAAAAATAATGATATAATTTGGACATCACTCTGACTGTAAATGGAAGGAATTGAACATGATCTTGACAAGATGAGAATATACTTGATGAAATGGACAACACACTAACTCCGGAACTATTGAAAGAATGGCACAAGGGGTAAGAGAGATTTCAGATAGCACTCCGGTTGAGAAAGGAGGCAAAACTTGGCAGAATGGGAATAACTTGAAAAGAGGGCATGATACTCCGGTTGAATGGATAGGCAAAGGAAAGAGCATGATCTTGGCAAAACGAGATGATGGGACGAAGAGAGCAACATCACCACGCCTCTAGAACAAATGAAAGGAAAAACTAGATGGTTGGAAAGAAAAAGAACGGAGAAGAGGAATGACAACTCTTGCAAGTAAAATTGAAAGAGAAAAGGTTGAACTGAGTTGTTGGAAAACCAACAACGAAAAGAGTAAGCTTGTTGTGGGCTTATGGAAAACTTCTCAAAATTGAGGCGAAATTCTGCCACTACGGAAAACAAAAGATTGGTTTGATATCAACAAGACGACGAGAAGCTTATTTCACCGGGAGGATAAATGAAGAACTTGGGTCATTTATGAGCACCATAAATAGCAACAATCCTTAGGAAAAAACTTGAGGTGAAATATAACCCAAGATAACTCCAATGAAGAGATTGATGGGTTGCAAAAGATGTCTTGAGCGAGGAGAAAATGATGGATTTAGATATGTCACTCTTGAAAACTTGTGAATCATGAAACACGAAGGGAAATTATCAACAATGACATCACACCACCTCAAAAGATGAGATATGAAAGAATTGCACTTCGGAATGCAAGATGAAGAATGCTTGACCTCCTCAAAACAAACATGTGTTGAGCATCATGTTTATTTGAGAGCATAGCTTGGCGGATCTTAACTTCGAGAGAAATCTTGAAGAACAATTGAAGAATGAAAGGAAACCTTGACGAACCACCATGTTGAGCCTCCATGAAGAACTCCGGTAACAAAAGAATGATGAAACGAAAGGAAAGAGAAGATGAAAACACAAGGTGAATCCTTGCAATGATTTAGACGGAGCTTCACGATGATATAACTGAGAAAACTTGGAACTCCGAAAAGAAGATGAACAACTTAGCACCGACAAATTGATATCAAGAATGAACTCCGGAAGAAAAGAATTTAATCATCTCAAAGAAAACAAGAATAAGATTTACTGTAAGTTTATCCTTCATCAACTTAACTTGATGACAAGCAACGGATTTGGCATACTACTTATTCTTCTTGAAAAGAGTGAAAAGAGATATAGCTTAAACTTGAGAAGGTCTTCAACGAACCACCGGTAGGATTGAAAAAAATGAATTGATACAATAACAACGGAAGAGAACTCTTGAACGAACCACCGTAAGAATTCAAAATGAAAGTAGCAAAGGCACAAATCACCGGGAAGAATTGGAGAACGAAAGAATATACTTGAGGGGATTTGGATACATGAGAACGAAGAGATCATGAGCTGATCAGAGAATATTTGAACGATGCACCGATAAGATTTGGAGAATGAGAGCTGAAAGCTGGAATGAATAATCCTAAGATGATGGACTCTGGAGAATCAAATGGAAAAGACTCGTGAATTGCTCCGGATGGGTGAAAAGAAATCCCACAATCAAAAACAATTATGAGAGGATGGTATCGAGCTTGAACTACGCATCTCTGAGAGAACGGATAAGATTTGGAGGGAAAACTTTTCTTCGGTCTTCACAAACGCGAGAATGACGACGAGAAACACCACCATGATTTGTTTTTTTGAGCAAACACAGTAGGGTAAAAACCCTACTGTAACTCTATTTTCATTTATATTGGGGGGAAGTTATGTACATATGGGTTACAACAGAGGATAACATAAACTGAAAATTACAAATAATCCAACCAGCTTTGCATTCCCTCCTTTAAACTAGGTCTGACTCTTTTGATGATGGTGCCAAAATGGTCCTTGAAGCAGGAGATACAGTAGCTTAAATCCCTTCTTTTGTTGTCAAAGATGATGCCATTTCTATGTTTCCAGATGGTCCAACAACCGGCAATTAGGCATTCTTTAAAGGGCTGAATCTGAGTTCTGTTTCTTGCCTCAATAAGCATCTCATTGCAGCTCAGATCAGTGTTCCATTGAAAAACAATTGATAACCGAAATTTTTAACTGAAGTCACATGAAAAGAAAAGATGTTTCATGTACTCATTAGGCTCATCATCACATAATACACAGACAGAGCTTTCAATGTAAAAACTTTTTCTGGTGAGAAGATCTCTGGTGTTTAACCTGTCCAAAAGAAGAAGCCAGAAAAAGAATTTTTGCTTAGGTAGGCAACCAGACTTCCAAATCCATTGGAAAGGCTTGGGAGCTTTCTCTGGGCATCCCAAGTACTCAAGGTAGACTTTCTTAGCATTGTAGTGTCCAGATGCCCATTTAAACTTCCATGTGTCAGGATCTCTGTTACTCATCATACCATTAATGAGGGCTATTAGCTCAGTGCTTTTTGGACAACCACTGAAGACATAGGCAGATGGAACATGCTATAGAAATCATTCTCATTTTTAGTGCAAGCATTCTGGAGAGAGATGTCTTTATTTATGGCATAGGAATATAGGTGTGGAAAACTGTCTTTCATTGGATTATCAGTCCATTTGTCATGCCATAAAGAAATGGTGTCACCAATACCAGCAGAACAGGTTGTGAGGCTCTTGTATTTGTCAAGAATAGAGCAACAGTCTCTCCACCAGAAAGATCCTATCCTAGTTGGGAATTGAGGTAAGTCTCCATTTCCATAGTATTTGCTCCAAATTAGTTGCACCCATGGGATATCCTGTTTATTGAAGAACTTGTGCAAGAATTTGTTAGCAAAGCTTTGTTGTGTGCTCTAAGATCTAGAACACCAAGACCACCAGCATCCTTGGGTAAACAAACTTGCTCCCACTTAACAAGGCATTTGCCAAATTTATTGATGTCCTTACCATACGAGAGAAAACTTCTTCCAGATTTTTCAAAATGATCCAGGATAGTGAGAGGAACTCTGATACAGCACATAGCAAATATAGGTAGAGCTATGACAATGGCCTTTAGGTGGGTGATCCTACCTGGATATGACATCATTGTTGCAATTCCAGATAGCCTTCTATCAAGTCTAGAAACCATTGGCATGAATTCCTCTACTTTTGTTCTGGTGGACCCCATTGGCAAGCCCAAGTAGGTGAATGGCATGCTTTCTTTTTTACAGCCCAAAATATTAGCAAGCTGAGTGGCTTTTTCATCAGATATGTTAATGGGCACAAGGGAAGATTTGTGGCAATTCACCTGAAGCCCAGTGAAATCAGAGAAGATCTTAAGAGTTTCCATGACATGTAAGGTCTGATGATGCTTAGTTGGCATAATAATTAAGGTGTCATCAGCATATTGAACAATAGGATATGACATGGAAGCAGGTTGCTCAATGGGAGTATTGATGTGGCCATTGTGCCAGGCTTGGTTAATCAGGATCTGAAGTAATTCAGCAGCAATAACAAATAAAAGAGGGGACAGAGGGTCCCCTTGTCTTACTCCACATTTACAATTGATTTTTTTCCCAGGAACACATTTAAGATTACAGAAGCAGAGGCAGTCTGTAAGATGTTATTGATCCATCTAATCCATTTCTCTCCAAATCCCAAGTGCTTGAGCATGAAAAGAATGGCCCCATAGTTGATTTTGTCAAATGCTTTCTCAAAGTCTACTTTAAAAATGACAATCTTGGAGAAAGAATTTGAAAGATCTTGGAGAAAGACATTTGGGTGATGATAACTCAATCTTACGTCAAACTTTGAGAAAATTTGAGGATAGCTCCGGGAAAATTAGAAGAGTCAGGTAAGATCCTGGGAAAGACCTGTGGGTTAGGGCCCACTCAAAAGAAGCACCATTGAAGCGATTTAAAAGAGAGATTGCACCGGTTGAATTAAATGACTTGAATGAGATAACATCCTCAAAAGAACTTTAGCGAATTGAGAATGGAAATTTGAATCTTTTGAGATATCTTCAGCACTCTGGAACAAATGAATAGTGAGAGGCGAATGATTAGGGGTGTGCACCGGCATGAGAAAACATTTGAAATAAGGAAAAGAATATGATCAACACCGAAAGCTTGAATTGAATCCACCGGAGAAGAAACAGAATGAAGAATGATAAACTTGTAGAGCATCTTAATGAGAAATGCCAGATAAAACATTGAAAGAAAAGAATGGAGAGACTACCCATCAATAAGATGGATAGTTGATTAAGAAATCCGAGTCCTTGTAGGAAAGGGTGGGAGGGCGGGAAAAAACAAAGACAACTTGGGGCGGATGAAACAAACACCATTGAGAATAAATGATAATTGATCTTACGGATGGAGAGAATGATGGGATCATCTCAAAGGGAAGCACGCTGGTTGGAAAAGAATTAATATGACCATCTCGATGATCGAAAATATTAGTATTCACATAGAAATATGAGAACACCGCTTGGAAAAGGTATGGAATCAACATTTGACTTTGAAGCAACTCGAATACCACAACTCAAAACAAAACAAAGATTGGCTTGCAGAATAAGCCGGAACAAACATATGATAGATCCCATATCATATCATGTGTCTGTTGGAAGGATATCCTACGTGATACTTGAATTCCCACTTATAAACTCCAGAAACTTTCTGGTTATGCAATCAAGTGTCGGGGATACAGGGGAAGCATAATATCTCACCCAAACTAACAATACCTACATCCAGCTGTATCCATCCTTCAACACATAACCAAGAAACCTTCGGAAATCGCGTACCTCAACCTTCGAAAAGCATCCGTTATACGAGTTATGGCAATACTCCCGAACTCCCGCCCCAGTACTGGGTGGCATCGAGGTTATCTCACCAACAACTACATAAAAGAGATTTTCGATGTCGGCGAACTCAGGTATTCCAGAACTACAACGATAAAATTGTGACGACAACACCTCGGAGCTCAACTCCCCAGGACACTGCCACAACCCCTAAATATCAGGAGGCACCAAGAACAATGTTCTCGTCACAAAACCATCGAAACGATTCCAAGATAACCGCGTGATCCAATTTTTTTTGTGAAATTTGAGGAGAGAAGAGTCAAAACTCTATGTTATGAGGCCTCACCAGTGCGACGAAGGGACTGAGGAGTAAAAATAATCCTACTCTCCGATATATATAATCCTAAGACTCGAAACATTTTGTTCTAGACTCAACAACGTCAGCGATTCGATTAAGCAGGGGGCTTCTAAGTTGGGGAAGGCTATGATTACCAACTTGTAACACCCAGAGTGCGGCTATATCTCCCACGTGTCGGGGCACGACTTAGAGGCATATTCGGATGGTAGGTCCATCGCAAGAGGGGTAATCTTTACACATCCCATGTACTGAATAAGAAAGGGATAGAGAGTTGGCTTACAATCACCACTTCACACAAATATAAGTTAAACATACATCATCCAAAATACAATCAAGGTCCAACTATGGAACCAAAATAAAAGAAGACAACCCCAAATGCTAGATCCCCGATCGTCCCAACTGGGCCCCACTTCTGATCAACAGGAAACAAAAAAAAACAACGATCAAGATCTTCATCGAGCTCCCACATGAGCTGGGTTGCGTCACCTGCACTGGTATCATCGGCACCTGCAACTGTTTGGAAGTATCTGTGAGTCAGGAGGACTCATCAATCTCACACCCGAGAGATCAAGACTATTTAAGCTTATGGGTAGGAAAGGGTAGTGAGGTGGAGCTGCAGCAAGCACTAGCATATATGGTGGCTAACATACGCAAATAAGAGCGAGAAGAGAAGCAATGCAGCGGTCGAGAAGCTAGAAATGATCAAGAAGTGATCCTGAAAGCTACTTACGTTCAAGCATAACACAAGAACCGTGTTCACTTCCCGGACTCCACCGGAAAGAGACCATCACGGCTACACATGCGGTTGATGCATTTTAATTAAGTTAAGTGTCAAGTTCCCTACAACCGGACATTAACAAATTCCCATCTGCCCATAACCGCGGGCATGGCTTTCGAAAGTTCAATCCCTGCAGGGGTATCCCAACTTAGCCCATCACAAGCTCTCACAGTCAACGAAGGATATTCCTTCTCCTGGGAAGACCCGATCAGGCTCGGAATCCCGGTTACAAGACATTTCGACAATGGTAAAACAAGACCAGCAAAGCCACCCGATGTGCCGACAATCCCGATAGGAGTCGCATGTATCTCGTTCTCAGGGAAACACCAGGTGAGACTAGCTACGAGTAAAACCAAACCTCAAGTTTCCCCGAGGTGGCCCCACAGGCAGCTTGGTTCGGACCAACACTTAGACAAGCACTGGCCCGGGGGGGTTAAAATAAAGATGACCCTTGGGTTGGCCGACCCAAGGGAAGGGTAATAGGTTGTTAGGAAAATATAAAACCAAGGTTGGGCCTTGTTGGAGGAGTTTTATTCAAAGCGAACTGTCAAGGGGTCCCCATAACACCCAACCGTGTAAGGAACGCAAAATTAAGGAACATAACACCAGCGTGACGAAAACTAGGGCGGAAAGAGTGGAACAAAACACCAGGCATAAGGCCGAGCCTTCCACCCTTTACCAATATATAGATGCATTAATTAAATAAGAGATATTGTGATATCCCAAACATATCCATGTTCCAATATGGAACAAACTTCAACTTCACCTGCAACTAACAACGCTATAAGAGGGGCTGAGCAAAAGCGGTAACTTAGCCAAACAATAGTTTGCTAGGAAGGTGGGTTAGAGGCTTGACATGGCAATATGGGAGGCATGACATAGCAAGTGGTAGGTATCACGACATAGCAATAGAGCGAGCAACTAGCAAGCAAAGATAGAAGTGATTTCGAGGGTATGGTCATCTTGCCCGAGATCCCGCAAGGAAGAAGAACGGGTCCATGAAGAATACAAACGGACGTAGTCGAACGGATCCTCACAAACGCGATGTTACCGGAACTAACCCGAAGAAGCAACACCGGAAAGAAGCAAACAACATAGTAAACAACCATAGCATAAACATGACATGATGCACAACCAAGTATGATGCATGTCCAGTTTAAAGAGGCATGGCATGGCAAAGTGCACAAGCAATCCTACAAATTAAGTGGAGCTCAATATGCAACGAGTTGCATATTGACGAAACACCACGTGACTTATTTAGTTCTCTTCCGTTTATGTACTCAACAATATTAAATGTTCGTTAGCATGGCAAGAGGTGAAGCATAACAAAACTACCTATCTAGGCAAGTTTAAATGAGGCCGAAACAACAAGCAGCAAGTCCGAAAACTCCTCATGTGCATATTTTAGGTTTGGAACTGTTCTGCCCTAAACCATATTTTAGAGTTGTTAAACATGCAAAGCAAGTACACCATTTTAAACTAGGCATTAAGCAAAATAAACACAAACAGCATTTTAAACATTAAAAACATGGATAAAAGTGGCATATTATTAATCTACACATAATTCTAAGCATTTTTCATATATGAATTATTTTAATCCGATGCACAGTTTGTGAGATATGATATGCATGAAGTTTAGGGGCTATACTGCAAAACTGTCAAACTCCTGGAAAATAGCTAAAACACAGAACTAAAAAAACATGACACGGGCTGCAACTGTTGCATCGCTGGGCTGAACATGAGGGGTTGTGGGGAGCTCACCCATGGGCCAAGCCCAGTGATACGTCTCCGTCGTATCTACTTTTCCAAACACTTTTGCCCTTGTTTTGGACTCTAACTTGTATGATTTGAATGGAACTAACCCGGACTGACGCTGTTTTCACCAGAATTGCCATGATGTTGTTTTATGTGCAGAAAACAAAAGTTCTCAGAATGACCTGAAACTCCACGGAATATCTTACAATAAGTAATAAAAAATCCACGCCAAAGATGAAGACCAGGGGGGCCACACCCTGTCCATTAGGGTGGGGGTGCCCCCCCCTAGGGCGCGCCCCCTACCTTGTGGGCCCCCTGGAGACCTCCCGACTCCAACTCCAACTCTATAGATCTGCTTTCGGAGAGAAAAATAGGAGAGAAGATTTCATTGTGTTTTATGATACGGAGCCGCCGCCAAGCCCTAAAACCTCTCGGGAGGGCTGATCTGGAGTTCGTTCGGGGCTCCGGAGAGGGGGATTGGTCGCCGTCATCGTCATCAACCATCCCCCATCACCAATTTCATGATGCTCATCGCCGTGCGTGAGTAATTCCATCGTAGGCTTGTTGGACGGTGATGGGTTGGATGAGATTTACCATGTAATCGAGTTAGTTTTGTTAGGGTTTGATCCCTAGTATCCACTATGTTCTGAGATTAATGTTGCTATGACTTTGCTATGCTTAATGCTTGTCACTAGGGCCCGAGTGCCATGCTTTCAGATCTGAACCTATTATGTTTTCATCAATATATGAGAGTTCTTGATCCTATCTTGCAAGTCTATAGTCACCTATTATGTGTTATGATCCGTTAACCCCGAAGTGACAATAATCGGGATACTTACCGGTGATGACTGTAGTTTGAGGAGTTCATGTATTCACTATGTGCTAATGCTTTGTTCCAGTTCTCTATTAAAAGGAGGCCTTAATATCCCTTAATTTCCATTAGGACCCCGCTGCCACGGGAAGGTAGGACAAAAGATGTCATGCAAGTTCTTTTCCATAAGCACGTATGACTATATTCGGAATACATGCCTACATTACATTGATGAATTGGAGCTAGTTCTGTGTCACCCTCTGTTATGACTGTTACATGATGAACCACATCCAGCATAATTATCCATCACTGATCCGATGCCTACGAGCTTTCCATATACTGGTTTACGCTTATTTACTTTCCCGTTGCTATTGTTACAACCACTACATAATACCAAAAATATTACTTTGCTTTCATTACTCTTTTGTTACTGTTACCACCACTATTGTATTACTTTGCTACTAAACACTCTGCTGCAGATACTAAGTTTCTAGGTGTGGATGAATTGACAACTCAGCTGCTAATACTTGAGAATATTCTTTGGCTCCCCTTGTGTCGAATCAATAAATTTGGGTTGAATACTCTACCCTCGAAAGCTGTTGCGATCCCCTATACTTGTGGGTTATCTAGACTAATTTCTGGCACCGTTGCCGGGGAGCATAGATCTATTCTTTGAGTCACTTGGGATTTATATCTGCTGGACACTATGAAGAATTTGAAAGACGCTAAGACAACAATTTATCCCTCAACTACGAGGGGAGGTAAGGAACTGCCATCTAGCTCTGCACTTGATTCACCTTCTGTTATGAGTAAGCTTGCAACACCTAAACCTGCTTCTGCTATTCGTTCTGATATGTCGCATGTTATTGATGATGCTACTTCTGCTATACATGATACTTATGATGAAACTACTTCTATGCTTGATACTACTGTGCCACTTGGTGATTTTCTCGAGGAACAACTTGCTAGGGCTAGAGAGATTGAAAATATTGAATCTGATTATGATGATGAAAGTGATGATGAAGAATCACTTGTTATTCCTGAGGGTTATTTATTTGATCGAGAAGCTACTTTAGCTATTTTAGCTTGTAAAGATAGATATGAACTCAAAAGGTTATTAGCTAAAAGGAATAAGCAATCTCTAAATGCTAGGATGAAACCTGACCCTGCTTTTGCTACTTCACCTATCTGTGTTACCGATAAGGATTATGAATTCTCTGTTGATCCTGATATAATTACTTTGGTTGAATCTGATCCTTTTCATGGCTATGAATCTGAAACTGTTGTGGCACATCTTACTAAATTAAATGATATAGACACCCTGTTCACTAATGATGAGAGATGTTGCTACTTTTATATCCTTAAAATATTTCCGTTCTCATTAAAGGGTGATGCTAAAATATGGTTTAATTCTCTTGATCCTGGTTGTGTGCGTAGCCCCCAGGATATGATTTTCTACTTCTCTACTAAATATTTCCCTGCTCATAAGAAACAAGCTGCTTTAAAGGAAATATACAACTTTGTGCAAATTAAAGAAGAGAGTATTCCACAAGCTTGGGGGAGGCTTCTCAAGTTACTTAATGCTTTGCCTGATCATCCTCTTAAGAAAAATGAAATACTTGATATCTTTTATAATGGACTAATCGATGCTTCCAGAGATTACCTGGATAGTTGTGCTGGTTCTCTTTTCAGGGAAAGAACACCGGATGAAGCTGAAATCTTATTGAACAATATGTTGACAAATGAAAATAATTGGGCACCTCCTGAGCCAGCTCCTGCTCCAATTAATGATCCTATTCCTAAACCAACTCCGAAGAAGAGAGGTGTTCTATTTCTCAGTCCCGAAGATATGCAAGAGGCAAAGAAATCTATGAAAGAAAAAGGTATTAAAGTTGAAGATGTTAAGAATCTACCTCCTATTGAAGAAATACATGGTCTTATTTACCGCCTGTCGAAGAAACATATGATCTTAATCATTTATTTATTGAAGAACCTCCTGACCCGATAACCCAGCACAGGTAGTAAAGGTAAATTCTCTCTATAGATATGATAAAGCTAAAATCCCTACTACTAAAATTGCTAGTCAGTGCTTGGATGAGTTTGATAATTTTATGTTTAAGCAAGAAGACTTCAATGCTTATTTTGGTAGACAATTAAAACAAGATGCTGGTATGATTAAATACTTGGGTGATTATATGGCTAATATTAGAGGTGAACTTAAACTTGTTAGCAAACATGCTTCGATGGTTACCACTCAAGTAGAACAAGTACTTAAAGCTCAAAAGGAATTGCTCAATGAGATGAATAGTAAGAAAAATAATTATGCTGTCAAAGTGGATACTAGAACTGGTAGAATGACTCAGGAACCTTTGTATCCTGAAGGCCACCCGAAGAGAATTGAGCAAGATTCCCAGAGAAATAATATTGATGCACCTAGTTCTTCTAAAAAGAAGAAAAAGAAAAATGATAGAACTGTGCAAACTTCTAGTGAACCTATTGCTGAACCACATGATAATCCAAATGATATCTCTATGTATGATGCTAAAACACAATCAGGCAATGAACATGAGCCTAATGAAAATGTTAATGAAGATGTTCATAATAATTCTCAACCTAGTAATGATAATGATGTAGAAATTGAACCTGCTGTTGATCTTGATAACCCACAATCAAAGAATCAACGTTATGATAAGAAAGACTTTGTTGCTAGGAAACATGGTAAAGAAAGAGAACCCTGGGTTCAGAAACCCATGCCTTTTCCTCCCAAACCATCCAAGAAAAAGGATGATGAGGATTTTGAGCGCTTTGCTGAAATGATTAGACCTATCTTTTTACATATGCGGTTGACTGATATGCTCAAAATGAATCCTTATGCTAAGTACATGAAAGATATTGTTACAAATAAAAGAAAGATACCAGAAGCTGAAATTTCCACCATGCTTGCTAATTATACTTTTAAGGGTGGAATACCAAAGAAACTTGGAGATCCAAGAGTACCTACTATACCATGCTCAATTAAAAGAAACTATGTTAAAACTGCTTTATGTGATCTTGGAGCCGATGTTAGTGTTATGGCTCTCTCTTTATATTGTAGACTTGACTTGAATAAGTTCACACCTACTGAAATATATTTGCAAATGGCTGATAAATCGACTGCTATACCTGTCGGCATTTGTGAGGATGTGCCTGTTGTGGTTGCAAACATTACTATTTTAACGGACTTTGTTATTCTTGATATTCCCGAGGACGATAGTATGTCTATTATTCTTGGAAGACCCTTTTTGAATACTGCAGGGGCTGTTATTGATTGCACTAAAGGCAATGTCACTTTTCATGTTAATGGCACTGAGCATACGGTACACTTTCCAAGGAAACAACCTCAAGTTCATAGTATCAACTCTATTGGAAAAATGCCATCGATTATATTTGGAGGTTTTGAATTTCCTCTTCCTACTGTCAAGAAGAAATATGATATTCTTATTATTGCGGATGTGCATATCCCCGTTGAGGTAACATAGTGTTATTCGAAATTTCTCCAGTTCCATGTTATTCGGAATGAGTTCGTTAACAAGACTTGATCAACCTTGTTAGTGGATTCCTTTTGATGAGCATGAGATGGATGAAACTAGAAGCACAACCTTCTGTACCCTCTCTATACTTTCTGTTATTTAGTTGAAATAAAGTAAAAATAAATAATTTTCTATCTGTTATCTGATTATCCATGCAATATAAAAATACCTCGAAAATAAAAGTTCTCCAAATGCCCTGAAAATTAAATATGATTTTTTCTAGAATATTTGAGGATTTATGGAACAAAGAACACACCAGGGGGCCAACCACCTTGCCACGAGGGTGGAGGGCGCGCCTACCCCCCTAGGGCGCGCCCCCTGCCTCGTGGGCCCATGGTGGCCCTCCTCCACTTATTCCTGCACCCATCCTCTTCTTATTCCTCCCACAAACACGAAAAACCAACTCAAGCACGAGTTCCAGCCCTCTTTGCTGCCATTTTCGATCTCCTTGCTCAAAGCACCTCTCACAAAACTGCTTGGGGAGATTGTTCCTTGGTATGTGACTCCTCCATTGGTCCAATTAGTTTTTTTTTCTAGTGCTTTATTCATTGCAAATTTTTGCTGCTTAGGCGACCCTGTTCCTGAGCTTGCATGTCAAATTTATATGGTCAAAAGTAGTTTTGATGCATGATATAGGCTCTAGGCACTTGTAGGAGTGGTTGCTATCAATATTATTGAGTTTGGTTTACTTTTATTTTGAAGTTACTAAAAAATTTCAGAATTTTTCAAAGGAAGAAAAATGCTTAGGAAGATGTTCCAAGGTGGTTCTTCAAAGAAGCAAGGACCCAGGCTTGCAATGCGTGATGCTGACGAAGAGCCACCAAGAGACACTCCAGTGCGTCCTTGTGAGTGGCCTTCTGAAAATTTTATGGATCGAGCGGGAATAAAAGAAGAATTCAACGCATATTTGCATAACGCTGATCTTGTGAGCTTCGAGGAAGAGAAGTGCAGTCAGTATCATAACCTCACTAGTTCCTTTGTGAGGAGGTTTGAATTTTCCACTTCACGTAATTCTCCAACTGTCATGTTTGATCTTTATGATAAATCTTATACCATGGACTTAGAGGATTTTACCACTGCATGCAAACTTCCACAATGGGGTAGTATAAGGGATCCTCGTAAATCTGAATTTAGAGATTTTCTTACTAATATAACTGTGGGAGAATCTAGAGATATTATACAAGCTACCATAGGGAGCATCCACATTCCTGCTATACATTATTTTGCTCTCTTCATAGGTAGATGCATAAATGGTAAAGATGAGGCATGTAACGTGTGTGTCCCTGACCTCAGTATTCTTAGGAGTGCTATGTTAGGAGACAAATCATATAATTTGGGAGCCATTGTTGCACGTAGGTTGCATCTTAATAGACTTAATGGAGATTTCTTTGGTGGAATTTATGCAACCCGCATAACTAATTTTCTTGGTGTAGCCATACGCGAAGATGATATTGAATTACCTCCTGCTTATCTAGATTTTAATGCTATGGTTCACCGCTAGTTTGTCGAGAGGAATGAATCGCCTCTCCAGTATCGACTAATCTTTGACAGACGTCGTGCTGTCCATATTACTCTCCCTGCTCCTGCCTTCTTTGATTATCACACAAGAGGAAGATATACCATTACCAGAGAGGAGGTAGATGAGTACGAGAGGAGAGCGGAGGCCGCTCGTCGCCACGCTGCAACTCAGCAGGCGATAGCCGCTGCATCGCAGTACAACCCCAACTATTATTGTGGATATCCACCAGGCCAGCCGTGGCCATAAACCAACCTAGGCCAAAAGCCTAAGCTTGGGGGAGTACGTATTTCTCACCGACATTACATTTATGCTCACACACTTATTGCTAGATGTCGGTGCTCATACTTTTTCATTGTATCATCCATGCTAGTTTATTTCCTTTTATGCTTTCTTCTTGTGTGTCTAATAAACCTTAAGAAAAACCAAAAAAATTAGTTGTATCTTTTAATCAGTTTAATTTCCATGCTTGTAGTAGTAATTAAAAAGAAAACCCCAAAAGATTTCCTGTTCTTCTTTTGCTTGTTGGGAGCTTTCCCGTGTAAATAGTTTTATTTCTTTTCTTTGGGGGTCAGTAGGAGAAGACCATGATTAAATTGTTGAAGTGGCTCTTATATGCTTTATTGTTGATTTAACCAAGAGCCCATATTGCTTTGTCTTCTCCTGTTTATTGAATGCTCGCAGATTCTAGCTTAGTCCAATGCACGTGCACTCTTATTATTATTCACATTATTCGGTCGTGCAAGTGAAAGGCAATTATGATGGTATATGATGGACTGACTGAGATGAGAAAAGCTGGTATGAACTCGACCTCTTTTGTTTTTGTAAATATGATGAGTTCATTATTCTTGATTCAGCTTGTTATGAATAGACATGTTCGCAATGACAATTAGAGATCATAGTTGCTTGTGCCATGCTTGATTAGCTATGAGTTACAATGGTTTACCTTGCGTGCCAACATGCTATTGAGATGGTTATGATGTGGTATGATGGGGTGGTATCCTCCTTTGAATGATTTAAGTGACTTGACTTGGCACATGTTCATGCATGTAGTTGAAACAAATCAACATAGCCTTCACGATATTTATGTTCATGGTGGATTATATCCTACTCATGCTTGCATCCAATGTTTATTAATTTTAATGCATGTACATGGCTGTTGCCGCTCTCTAGTTGGTCGGTTTCCAATCTTTTGCTAACCTTCACCTGTACTAAGCGGGAATACTGCTTGTGCATCCAATCCCTTAAACCCCAAAGTTATTCCAGATGAGTCCACTATACCTTCCTATATGCGGTATCTACCTGCCGTTCCAAGTAAATTTGTATGTGCCAAACTCTAAACCTTCAAATAATCATCTTGTTTTGTATGCTGGAATAACTCATGTATCAACTAGGGCTGTCTGTATCTTCCATGCTAGGAGGGTTATTCTCAAGAGGAGTGGACTCCGCTCCTCACTCACGAGAAAATGGCTGGTCACTGGGATGCCCAGTCCCATGCTTTATGCAAACTAAATCAAAATAATTGCAAAACAAAACTCCCCCTGGGACTGTTGTTAGTTGGAGGCACTCGTTGTTTCGAGCAAGCCATGGATTGATGTTTGTTGGTGGAGGGGGAGTATAAACTTTACCATTCTGTTTGGGAACCGCCTATAATGTGTGTAGCATGGAAGATATCGCCATCTCTTGGTTGTTATGTTGACAATGAAAGTATACCGCTTAAAATATTATTCACCTCTATTTCAAAACCGAGCTCTGGCACCTCTACAAATCCCTGCTTCCCTCTGCGAAGGGCCTATCTATTTACTTTTATGTTGAGTCATCACCCTCTTATTAAAAGCACTAGCTGGAGAGCGCAACTGTCATTTGCATTCATCACTCTTAATTTATATTGGGTGTGACTATGATTGGATCTCTTTTACCATGAATTACAATGTCTAGTCAGTCCTTGATCTTTAAAGGTGCTCTGCATTTATGTTCCGCGGTCTCAGAAAGCCTAGCGAGATACCATCTTGTTATATCATATTATGATTGTTTTGAGAAAGTGTTGTCATCCGAGATTTGTTATTATGGCTTGCTCGTTGATTATGCTATTGATATGGGTAATCATGAGACCTGAGAATTATTGCAAATGCGGTTAGTTATAATCTTTGCTGAAAACTTGAATGCTAGCTTGACATATTTATAACAACAAGAGCAAACAGAGTTTGTAAAAGTTTTTCTTTATTTCTTTTAGTTTGTCAACTGAATTGCTTGAGGCCAAGCAAGGGTTTAAGCTTGGGGGAGTTGATACGTCTCCGTTTCAGCAGAATTGCCATGATGTTGTTTTATGTGCAGAAAACAAAAGTTCTTGGAATGACCTGAAACTCCACGGAATATCTTACAATAAATAATAAAAAATCCTCGCCAAAGATGAAGACCAGGGGGCTCACACCCTGTCCACGAGGGTGGGGGGCGCACCCCCCCCTAGGGCACGCCCCCTACCTCGTGGCCCCCCTGGAGACCTCCTGGCTCCAACTCCAACTCTATATATCTGCTTTCGGGGAGAAAAAAAATAGGAGAGAAGATTTCATCGCGTTTTATGATACGGAGCCACCGCCAAGCCCTAAAACCTCTTGGGAGGGCTGATCTGGAGTCCGTTCGGGGCTCCGGAGAGGGGGATTCGTCGTCGTCGTCATCAACCATCCTCCATCACCAATTTCATGATGCTCACCGCCGTGCGTGAGTAATTCCATCATAGGCTTGATGGATGGTGATGGGTTGGATGAGATTTACCATGTAATCGAGTTAGTTTTTGTTAGGGTTTGATCCCTAGTATTGCTACCTCTTGAGCACTGCGTTGGATTTCCCCGAAGAGGAAGGGATGATGCAGCAAAGTAGCATAAGTATTTCCCTCAGTTTTTGAGAACCAAGGTATCAATCTAGTAGGAGGCTACGCTCGAGTCCCTCGTGCCTACACAAAAACAATAGCTCAATGCAACCAACGCGCTTAGGGGTTGTCAATCCCTTCACGGACACTTACGAAAGTGAGATCTGATAGAGATGATAAATAATATTTTTTTGTATTTTTGGTATAGATATGCAAAGTAAAAAGTAAAAGAAAAGCAATAATAAAGTGGTGGAGATTGATATGATGAGAAAGAGACCCGGGGGCCATAGGTTTCACTAGTGGCTTCTCTCAAGAGCATAAGTATTCTACGGTGGGTGAACAAATTACTGTTGAGCAATTGACAGAATTGAGCATAGTTATGAGAATATCTAGGTATGATCATGTATATAGGCATCACGTCCGAGACAAGTAGACCAAAATGATTCTGCATCTACTACTATTACTCCACTCATCGACCGCTATCCAACATGCATCTAGAGTATTAAGTTAAAAACAGAGTAATGCCTTAGGCAAGATGACATGATGTAGAGGGATAGTTTCATGCAATATAATAAAAACCCCATCTTGTTATCCTCGATGGCAACAATACAATACATGCCTTGCTGCCCCTTGTGTCACTGGGAAAGGACACCGCAAGATTGAACCCAAAGCTAAGCACTTCTCCCATGGCAAGAAAAACCAATCTAGTAGGCCAAACCAAAGTGATAATTCGAAGAGACTTGCAAAGATAACCAATCATACATAAAAGAATTCAGAGAAGATTTAAATATTATTCATAGATAGACTGGATCATAAACCCACAATTCATCGGTCTCAACAAACACACCGCAAAAAGAAGATTACATCGAATAGATCTGCACGAGAGAGGGGGAGAACATTGTATTGAGATCCAAAAAGAGAGAAGAAGCCATCTAGCTACTAGCTATGGACCCGTAGGTCTAAAGTAAACTACTCACACTTCATCAGAGGGGCTTGGTTGATGATGTAGAAGCCCTCCGTGATCGACGCCCCCTCTGGCGGAGCTCCGGAACTGGCCCCAAGATGGGATCTCGTGGATACAGAAAGTTGCGGCGGTGGAATTAGGTTTTTGGCTCCGTCCCTGATTGTTTGGGGGTACGTGGATATATATAGGAAGAAGAAGTACGTCGGTGGAGCTTCGAGGGGCCCACGAGGCAGGGGGCGCGCCCTAGGGGGGCCACCCTCTACCCTCGTGACCACCTCATGGCTTTCTTGACAGAGGGTCCAAGTCTCCTGGATCTTATCTGATGAGAAAATCACGTTTTTGAAGGTTTCATTCCGTTTGGACTACGTTTGATATTCCTTTTCTTCGAAACCCTAAAACAGGCAAAAAACAACAATTCTGGGCTGGGCCTCCGGTTAATAGGTTAGTCCCAAAAATAATATAAAAGTGGAAAATAAAGCCCAATAATGTCTAAAATAGTAGATAATATAGCATGGAGCAATCAAAAATTATAGATACATTGGAGACGTATCAAGTATCCACTATGTTCTGAGATTGATGTTGCTATGACTTTGCTATGCTTAATGCTTGTCACTAGGGCCCGAGTGCCATGATTTCAGATCTGAACCTATTATGTTTTCATCAATATATGAGAGCTCTTGATCCTATCTTGCAAGTCTATAGTCACCTATTATGTGTTATGATCCGTTAACCCCGAAGTGACAATAATCGGGATACTCACCGGTGATGACCGTAGTTTGAGGAGTTCATGTATTCACTATGTGCTAATACTTTGTTCCAGTTCTCTATTAAAAGGAGGCCTTAATATTCCTTAGTTTCCATTAGGACCCCGCTGCCACGGGAGGGTAGGACAAAAGATGTCATGCAAGTTCTTTTCCATAAGCACGTATGACTATATTCGGAATACATGCCTACATTACATTGATGAATTGGAGCTAGTTCTGTGTCACCCTATGTTATGACTGTTACATGATGAACCACATCCGGCATAATTATCCATCACTGATCCGATGCCTACGAGCTTTCCTTATACTGGTTTATGCTTATTTACTTTCCCGTTGCTATTGTTACAATCACTACATAATACCAAAAATATTACTTTGCTTTCATTACTCTTTTGTTACTGTTACCACCACTATCGTATTACTTTGCTACTAAACACTCTGCTATAGATACTAAGTTTCCAGGTGTGGTTGAATTGACAACTCAGCTGCTAATACTTGAGAATATTCTTTGGCTCCCCTTGTGTCGAATCAATAAATTTGGGTTGAATACTCTACCTTCAAAAGCTGTTGCGATCCCCTATACTTGTGGGTTATCACCCAGCTAGAGAGGAGGAGGCCCAAACGGCGCAGATCTAGGCGTCGTGCGTGCTTGCGGCCTAGGAGGCTGGAGAGGAGGCCGGCCCATGCGCAACCGACGACGCAGAGGCGACGTCCATCGCGCGTCCGACCATGGCAGGAAAACAGGACGGCGGCAGATGGCTCTCCGGCGACAGTGATAACCCACAAGTATAGGGGATCGCAACAGCTTTCGAGGGTAGAGTATTCAACCCAAATTTATTGATTCGACACAAGGGGAGCCAAAGAATATTCTCAAGTATTAGCAGCTGAGTTGTCAATTCAACCACACCTGGAAACTTAGTATCTACAGCAAAGTGTTTAGTAGCAAAGTAATATGATAGTGGCGGTAGAGGCAACAAAAGTAAAGACAGCAAAAGTAATGTTTTTGGTATTTTGTAGTGATTGTAACAGTAAAAGCGGGAAAGTAAATAAGCATAAACCAGTATAAGGAAAACTCGTAGGCACCGGATCAGTGATGGATAATTATGTCGGATGTGGTTCATCATGTAACAGTCATAACATAGGGTGACACAGAACTAGCTCCAATTCGTCAATGTAATGTAGGCATGTATTCCGTATATAGTCATACGTGCTTATGGAAAAGAACTTGCATGCCATCTTTTGTCCTACCCTCCCGTGGCAGCGGGGTCCTATTGGAAATTAAGGGATATTAAGGCCTCCTTTTAATAGAGAACCGGAACAAAGCATTAGCACATAGTTAATACATGAACTCCTCAAACTATGGTCATCACCGGGAGTGGTCCCGATTATTGTCACTTCGGGGTTGCCGGATCATAACACATAGTAGGTGACTATAGACTTGCAAGATAGGATCTAGAACTCTCATATATTGATGAAAACATAATAGGTTCAGATCTGAAATCATGGCACTCGGGCCCTAGTGACAAGCATTAAGCATAGCAAAGTCATAGCAACATCAATCTCAGAACATAATGGATACTAGGGATCAAACCCTAACAAAACTAACTCGATTACATGATAAATCTCATCCAACCCATCACCGTCCAGCAAGCCTACGATGCAATTACTCATGCACGGCGGTGAGCATCATGAAATTGGTGATGGAGGATGGTTGATGATGACGACGGCGATGAATCCCCCTCTCCGGAGCCCCGAACGGACTCGAGATCAGCCCTCCCGAGAGGTTTTAGGGCTTGGCGGCGGCTCCATATCGTAAAACGCGATGATTTCTTCTCTCTAATTTTTTCTCTCCGAAAGCAAATATATAGAGTTGGAGTGGGCGTCGGAGGGTCAACAGGGGGCCGACGAGGTAGGGGGGCGTGCCCTAGGGGGGGAGGGCGCCCCCACCCTCGTGGAAAGGGTGTGGGGCCCCTGGTCTTCATTTTTGGCGAGGATTTTTTATTGTTTTTTCTAAGACCTCCCGTGAAGTTTCAGGTCATTCCGAGAATATTTGTTTTCTGCACATAAAACAACACCATGGTAATTCTGCTGAAAATAGCGTCAGTCCGGGTTAGTTCCATTTAAATCATACAAGATAGAGTCCAAAACAAGGGCAAAAGTGTTTGGAAAAGTAGATTCGACGGAGACGTATCAACTCCCCCAAGCTTAAACCCTTGCTTGTCCTCAAGCAATTCAGTTGACAAACTGAAAGAAATAAAGAAAAAAATTTACAAACTCTGTTTGCTCTTGTTGTTGTAACTATGTCAAGCCAGCATTCAAGTTTTCAGCATAAATCATAATTAACCATATTTGCAATAATTCTCAGTTCTCATCATTACTCATATCAATAGCATAATCAACTAGCAAGTCATAATAATAAATCTTGGATGACAACACTTTCTCAAAAACAATCATAATATGATATAACAAGATGGTATCTCGCTAGCCCTTTCTGAGACCGCAAAACATAAATGCAGATAACCTTTAAAGATCAAGGACTGACTAGACATTGTAATTCATGGTAAAAGAGATCCAATCATAGTCACACCCAATATAAATTAACAGTGATGAATGCAAATGACGGCTGTGCTCTCCAGCTAGTGCTTTCTAATAAGAGGGCGATGACTCAACATAAAAGTAAATGGATAGGCCCTTCGCAGAGGGAAGAAGGGATTTGTAGAGGTGCCAGAGCTCGGTTTTGAAATAGAGATAAATTGTATTTTGAGCGGTATAGTTTCATTGTCAACGTAACAACTAAGAGATGGCGATATCTTCCATGCTACACACATTATAGGCGGTTCCCAAACAGAATGGTAAAGTTTATACTCCCCCTCCACCAACAGGCATCAATCCATGGCTTGCTCGAAACAACGAGTGCCTCCAATATACATCAGGTCCCAAGGGGAGTTTTGTTTGCAATTAATTTTGATTTAGTTTGCATAAAGCATGGGACTGGGCATTCTGGTGACCAGCCATTTTCTCGTGAGTGAGGAGAGGAGTCCAGTCCTCTTGAGAATAACCCGCCTAACACGAAAGATAAGGACATCCTTTGTTGATACATGAGCTATTCGAGCATACAAAACAAAATGTTTATTTGAAGGTTTAGAGTTTGGCACATACAAATTTACTTGGAACGGCAGGTAGATACCGCATATAGGAAGGTATGGTCGACTCATCTGGAATAACTTTGGGGTTTAAGGAATTGGAAGCACAAGCAGTATTCCCACTTACTACAAGTGAAGGCTAGCAAAAGACTGGGAAGCGACCAACTAGAGAGCGACAACAGTCATGTACATGCATTAAAATTAATAAACATTGGGTGCAAGCATGAGTAGGATATAATCCACCATGAACATAAATATCATGAAGGCTATGTTGATTTTGTTTCAACTACATGCGTGAACATGTGCCAAGTCAAGTCACTTGAATCATTCAAAGGAGGATACCACCCCATCATACCACATCATAATCATCTCAATAGCTTGTTGGCATACTAGGTAAATCATTATAACTCATAGCTAATCAAGCATGGCACAAGCAACTCCGATCTCTAATTGTCATTGCCAACATGTTTATTCATAATTCGCTGAATCAAGAACGACGGGCTCATCATATTTACAAAAACAAAAGAGGTCGAGTTCATACCAGCTTTTCTCATCACAGTCAATCCATCATATATCATCATAATTGCCTTTCACTTGCATGACCGAACGGTGTGAATAATAATAAGAGTGCATGTGCATTCGACTAAGCTGGAATCTGCAAGCATTCAATAAACAGGAGAAGACAAGGCAATATGGGCTCTTGGTTAAATCAACAATAATGCATATAAGAGCCACTTCAACAATTTAATCATGGTCTTCTCCTACTGACCCCCAAATAAAAGAAAAGAAATAAAACTATTTACACGGGAAAGCTCTCAACAAGCAAAAGAAGAATGGGAAATATTTTTGGGTTTTCTTTTTAATTATTACTACTACAACAGAAAAATAAACTACTACTAATTTTTTTGGTTTTTCTTAAGGTTTAACAAGCACACAAGAAGAAAGCAGGAAAAAGAAAATAAACTAGCATGGATGATACAATGAAAAAGTATGAGCACCGACACCTAGCAACGAGTGTGTGTGAACATAAATGTAATGTCGGTGAGAAATACGTACTCCCCCAAGCTTAGGCTTTTGGCCTAAGTTGGTCTATGGCCACGGCTGGCCTGGCGGTTATCCATAATAATAGTTGTTGGGGTCGTACTGTGATGAGGAGGAATAGTTGGGATCATACTGATGTGCAGCGGTCATCGCCTGCTGAGCTGCAGCGTGGAATCGGGCTGCCTCTGCTCTCCTCTCGTACTCTTCTGCCTCCTCCCTGGTAATAACACATCTTCCTTTTGCCTATGAATCAAAGAAGGCAGGAGCAGGGAGAGTAATACGGAAAACACGTCGTTTATCAAAAATTAAGCGGTATAAGAGTGGTGATTCAGACCTCTCGACAAACTGGTGCGAAACCATAGAGTCATAATCTAAATATGCAGGAGGCAACTCCGTATCACCCTCACGAATATCTATCTCAAGAAAATTAGCTAAACGGGTTGCATAAATTCCTCCAAAGAAATCTCCATTATGTCTATTATGATGCAACCTACGAGCTACAATGGCTCCCATATGATAAGATTGGTCTCCTAACACAGCACTCCTAAGAATGCTGAGATCAGGGAGACACATGTGACATGCTTCACCCTTAGCATTTATGCATCTACCGATGAAAAGAGCAAAATAATGTATAGCAGGAAAGTGAATGCTCCCTATGGTAGCCTGCGTTATATCTCTGGATTCCCCCACAGTTATACTAGCAAGAAAGTTTCTAAATTCAGATTTAGGGGGATCCCTAATACTGCCCCCATGATGGAAGTTCGCAAGCAGAAGTGAAATCCTCTAGGTCCATGGTATAAGATTTGTCATAAAGATCAAACATGACTGAAGGAGAATTACGCGAAGATGAATACTCAAACCTCCTCACAAATGAACTTGTGAGATCATGATACTGGGGGCATTTGTTAGCCTCAAAATCCTCAAGACCGGCATTGCGCAAATATGATTTGAATTCTTCTTTAATTCCCGCACGGTCCATAAAATTTTCCGACGGCCATTCGCAGGACCGTACTGGAGCGTCTCTTGGTGGATCCTCGTCAGCATCGCGCATAGCAATTCTGGGTCCTTGCTTCTTAGAGGAACCACCTTGGAACATCTTCCTAAACATATTGTTTTTCTCTGAACAATTCTGAAATTTTTTAGTAACTTCAAAATGAAAGTAAACCAAACTCAACAATATTGATAGCAACTACTCCTACAAGTGCCTAGAGCCTATATCAAGCATTAGAACTACTTGGAACCATATAAATTTGACATGCAAGCTCAAGAACATGGTCACCTATGCAACACAAATTTGCAAAGAATAAAGCACTAGAACAAAAACTAATTGGACCAATGGAGGAGTCACATACTAAGGAACAATCTCCTCAAGCAGTTTTGCGAGAGGTGCTTTGAGCAAGGAGATCGAAAATCACAGCAAAAGTGGCTGGAACTCATGCTTGAGTTGGTTTTTCGGGTTTGTGTGAGACAAAAGAAGAAGGTGGGTGCTGGGATAAGTGGAGGAGGGCCACCATGGGCCCACGAGGCAGGGGGCGCGCCCTATAGGGGGGCGCGCCCACCACCCTCGTGGCCAGGTGGCAGCTCCTCCCGGGGTAATTTTTGCACAGTAAATCTTCAAATATTTCTGAAAAATCATATTAAATTGGCATGGCATTCTGAGGACTTTTATTTACGAAATATTTTTATATTGCACAGATAAGTCAGGAAACAGACAGAGAAATACTATTTTTACTTTATTTAATATAAATAACAGAAAATATAAAGAGGGTACAGAAGTTTGTGCTTCTAGTTTCATCCATCTCATGCTCATCAAAAAGAATCCGCCAACAAGGTTGATCAAGTCTTGTTAACAAACTCATTCCGATATTCATGAAACCGGAGAAATTTTGAATAACACTAAGTTACCTCAATGGGGATATGCACATCCCCAATAATAAGAATATCATATTTCTTTTTGACAGTAGGAAGAGGAAATTCAAAACCTCCAAATATAATCGATGGAATTTTCCAATAGAGTTTGTACTATGAACTTGAGGTTGTTTCCTCGGAAAGTGTACCGTATGCTCATTACCATTAACATGAAAAGTGACATTGCCTTTGTTGCAATCAATAACAGCCCCTGTAGTATTAAGAAAAGGTCTTCCAAGACTAATAGACATACTATCATCCTCGGGAATATCAAGTGTAACAAAGTCCAGTAAAATAGTAACGTTTGCAACCACAACAGGCACATCCTCACAAATACCGACAGGTATAGCAGTTGATTTATCAGCCATTTGCAAAGATATTTTAGTAGGTGTCAACTTATTCAAGTCAAGTCTATGATATAAAGAGAGAGGCATAACACTAACACCGGCTCCAAGATCACATAAAGCAGTTTTAATATAATTTCTTTTAATGGAGCAAGGTATAATAGGTACTCCGGGGTCTCCAAGTTTCTTTGGTATTCCACCCTTAAAAGTATAATTAGCAAGCATGGTGGAAATCTCAGCTTCCGGTATCTTTCTTTTATTAGTAATGATATCTTTCATATATTTAGCATAAGGATTCGTTTTGAGCACATCAGTTAATATCATACGCAAAAAGATAGGCCTAATCATTTCAGCAAAGCGCTCAAAATCCTCATCATCCTTTTTCTTGGATGGTTTCGGAGGAAAAGGCATGGGTTTCTGAACCCAAGGTTCCCTTTCTTTACCATGTTTCCTAGCAACAAAGTCTCTTTTATCATAACGTTGATTCTTTGATTGTGGGTTATCAAGATCAACAGCAGGTTCAATTTCTACATCATTATCATTACTAGCTTGAGCATCATCATGAACATCATCATTAATATTTTTACTAGGTTCATGTTCATTACCAGATTGTGTTTCAGCATCAGACATAGATATATCATTTGGATTGTCAGGTGGTTCAGCAATAGGTTCACTAGAAGTTTGCACAGTTCTATCATTTTTCTTCTTCTTCTTCTTCTTCTTCTTTTTAGAAGAACTAGGAACATCAATATTATTTCTTTGAGAATCTTGCTCGATTCTCTTAGGGTGGCCTTCAGGATACAAAGGTTCCTGAGTCATTCTACCAGTTCTAGTAGCCACTCTAACAGCATAATCATTTTTCTTACTATTCATTTCATCAAGCACTTCTTTTTGAGGTTTAAGTACTTGTTCTACTTGAGTGGTAACCATAGAAGCATGTTTGCTAATAAGTTTAAGTTCACCTTTAATGTCAGCCATATAATCACCCAAGCGTCTAATCATATAAGCATTTTCTTTTAATTGTCTACCAAAATAAGCATTGAAGTCATCTTGCTTATACATAAAGTTATCAAACTCATCCAAGCACTGACTAGCAATTTTAATAGGAGGGACTTCAGCTTTATCATATCTATAGAGAGAATTTACCTTTACTACCTGTGTCGGGATATCGAGATCAGGAGGTTCTTCGATAAATAAATAATTAAGATCATATGTTTCTTCAACAGGCGATGAATTAACACCATGTATTTCTTCAATAGGAGGTAAATTCTTAACGTCTTCAGCTTTAATACCTTTTTCTTTCATAGATTTCTTTGCCTCTTGCATATCTTCGAGACTGAGAAATAGAACACCTCTCTTCTTCGGAGTTGGTTTAGGAATAGGCTCAGTAATTGGAGCAGGAGTTGGCTCAGGAGCTGGCTCAGGAGGTGCCTAATTATTTTCATTTGTCAACATATTATTCAATAGAATTTCAGCTTCATCCGGTGTTGTTTCCCTGAAAAGAGAACCAGCACAACTATCCAGGTAATCTCTGGAAGCATCGGTTAGTCCACTATAAAAGATATCCATTATTTCAGGTTTCTTAAGAGGATGATCAGGCAAAGCATTAAGTAGCTTGAGAAGCCTCCCCCAAGCTTGTGGGAGACTCTCTTCTTTAATTTGCACAAAGTTGTATATTTCCCTCAAAGCAGCTTGTTTCTTATGAGCAGGGAAATATTTAGCAGAGAAGTAATAAATCATATCCTCGGGACTACGCAGACAACCAGGATCAAGAGAATTAAACCATATCTTAGCATCACCCTTTAATGAGAACGGAAATATTTTGAGTAAATAGAGGTAACGTGATCTCTCATTATTAGTGAACAGGGCAACTATATCATTTAACTTAGTAAGATGTGCCACAACAGTTTCAGATTCATAGCCATAAAATGGATCAGATTCAACCAAAGTAACTATATCAGGATCAACAGAGAATTCATAATATTTATCAGGAACACATATAGGTGAAGTAGCAAAAGCAGGATCGGGTTTCATTTTATCTCTAAGTGATTCTTTGTTCCATTTAATTAATAACCTCTTAAGCTCATCTCTATCTCTGCAAGCTAAAATAGCTAAAGAAGCATCTTGATCAAATAAATAACCCTCAGGAATAACAGGCATATTTTCATCATCACTATCATCATCGCATTCAGATTCAATAATTTCTTTTTCTCTAGCCCTAGCAATTTGTTCTTCTAGAAAATCACGAAGTGGCACAGTAGTATCAGGCATAGAAGCAGTTTCATCATAAGTATCATGCATAGCATAAGTGGCATCATCAATAAGATGCGACATATCAGAATGAATAGCAGAAGCAGATGTAGGTGTCACAAACTTACTCATAACAGAAGGTGAATCAAGTGCAGAGCTAGATGGCAGTTCCTTACCTCCCCTCGTAGTTGAGGGATAGATCTTGGTTTTTGGATCTCTCAGGTTCTTCATAGTGTCTAGCAGATATAAATCCCAACTGACTCAAAGAATAGAGCTATGCTCCCCGGCAATGGCTCCAGGAATTTGTCTTGATAACCCACAAGTATAGGGGATCGCAACAGCTTTCGAGGGTAGAGTATTCAACCCAAATTTATTGATTCGACACAAGGGGAGCCAAAGAACATTCTCAAGTATTAGCAGCTGAGTTGTCAATTCAACCACACCTGGAAACTTAGTATCTACAGCAAAGTGTTTAGTAGCAAAGTAATATGATAGTGGCGGTAGCGGCAACAAAAGTAAAGACAACAAAAGTAATGTTTTTGGTATTTTATAGTGATTGTAACAGTAAAAGCGGGAAAGTAAATAAGCGTAAACCAGTATATGGAAAACTCGTAGGCACCGGATCAGTGATGGATAATTATGCCGGATGCGGTTCATCATGTAACAGTCATAACATAGGGTGACACAGAACTAGCTCCAGTTCGTCAATGTAATGTAGGCATGTATTCCGTATATAGTCATACGTGCTTATGGAAAAGAACTTGCATGACATCTTTTGTCCTACCCTCCCGTGGCAGCGGGGTCCTATTGGAAACTAAGGGATATTAAGGCCTCCTTTTAATAGAGAACTGGAACAAAGCATTAGTACATAGTGAATACATGAACTCCTCAAACTATGGTCATCACCAGGAGTGGTCCCGATTATTGTCACTTCGGGTTGCCGGATCATAACACATAGTAGGTGACTATAGACTTGCAAGATAGGATCTAGAACTCTCATATATTGATGAAAACATAATAGGTTCAGATCTGAAGTCATGGCACTTGGGCCCTAGTGACAAGCATTAAGCATAGCAAAGTCGTAGCAACATCAATCTCAGAACATAATGGATACTAGGGATCAAACCCTAACAAAACTAACTCGATTACATGATAAATCTCATCCAACCCATCACCGTCCAGCAAGCCTACGATGCAATTACTCACGCACAGCGGTGATCATCATGAAATTGGTGGTGGAGGATGGTTGATGATGACGACGGCGACGAACCCCCCTCTCCGGAGCCCCGAACGGACTCCAGATCAGCCCTCCCGAGAGGTTTTAGGGCTTGGCGGCGGCTCCGTATCGTAAAACGCGATGATTTCTTCTCTCTGATTTTTTTCTCTCTGAAAGCAAATATATAGAGTTGGATTTGGCGTCGGAGGGTCAACAGGGGGCCCGCGAGGCAGGGGGGCGCGCCCTAGGGGGGCGCCCCCCCCCCACCCTCGTGGAAAGGGTGTGGGCTCCCTGGTCTTCATATTTGGCGAGGATTTTTTATTCTTTTTTCTAAGACCTCCCGTGAAGTTTCAGGTCATTCCGATAATATTTGTTTTCTGCACATAAAACAACACCATGGTAATTCTGCTGAAAACAGCGTCAGTCCGGGTTAGTTCCATTCAAATCATACAAGATAGAGTCCAAAACAAGGGCAAAAGTGTTTGGAAAAGTAGATACGATGGAGACGTATCAGATGGCGAGGGCCGAAGACAGCGGGAAGGCTGGGGAATAGACGGATCTCGGTGGTGGGCGGCCGGATCTGGACGGAAACTTGCCGGATCCGACGAATCCCGGCGACGTCGGAAGCTGGGCGGCGGCGAGGAACTCCGGGCGTTGGCGCTGTCCATGGCCAGAGAGAGAGAGAGCTGTAAGAGTAGGAGGAAGGGAAACAGAGGAAAGAAGGAGAGGGGCGGCCGGGGACGCAACGTATGGGGCGCCGGCGACAAGGCGAAGCACGACGGCGGCGAGGATCCGGCGAAGACGACGACCGGCGACGAGGTTGGGGTGGCGCTGGAGTAGGTAGCGCGGTTCGGGAGCTCGGGGAGGAGCCAGGGGAGCAACGGTGCAGCGCTCGGGCCCCGATGGGCTTCCCAGGGCCTGATCCGGGTCCTGGTGGGCCCGCGGGCTTCGCGGCGGCGCGGCGTGACCAGGGGGCGACGTGGAGGCGAGGGAGTGGCCCTGGGCGGCGGCGCAGATGTCGGCCGGCCCTGTGGGACGGCGCCAAGTGGCGAGTGATACGTCTCCAACGTATCTATAATTTTTGATTGTTCCATGCTATATAATATTCTGTTTTGGACATTATTGGGCTTTATTATACACTTCTATAGTATTTTTGGGACTAACCTACTAACCGAAGACCCAACCCAGAATTGTTGTTTTTTGCCTATTTTAGGGTTTCGAAGAAAAGGAATATCAAACGGAGTCCAAACAGAGTGAAACCTTCGGGAACGTGATTTTTGGAACGAACAAGATCCAGGAGACTTGGACCCTACATCAAGCAACCAACAGGGAAGCCACGAGGTAGGGGGCGCTCCTAGCTCCCTAGGCGCACCCTCCATCCTCGTGGGCCCCCTATTGCTCCACCGACGTACTCCTTCCTCGTATATATACCTACGTACCCCCAAACGAGCAAATATGGAGCCAAAACCCTAATTCCACCACCGTAACTTTCTGTATCCACGAGATCCCATCTTGGGGCTTGTTCCGGAGCTCCGCCGAAGGGGTATCAATCACGGAGGGCTTCTACATCAACACCATAGCCTCTCCGATGAAGTGTGAGTAGTTTACCTCAGACCTTCGGATCCATAGTTATTAGCTAGATGGCTTCTTCTCTCTTTTTGGACCTCAATACAATGTTCTCCCCCTCTCTCGTGGAGATCTATTCGATGTAATCTTCTTTTGCGGTGTGTTTGTTGAGATCGATGAATTGTGGGTTTATGATCAAGTTTATCTATGAACAATATTTGAATCTTCTCTGAATTCTTTTATGTATGGTTGGTTATCTTTGCAAGTCTCTTCGAATTATCAGTTTGGTTTGGCCTACTAGATTGATCTTTCTTGCAATGGGAGAAGTGCTTAGCTTTGGGTTCAATCATGCGTTGTCCTTTCCCAGTGACAGTAGGGGCAGCAAGGCACATATTGTATTGTTGCCATCGAGGATAACAAGATGGGGTTCTTATCATATTGCATGAATTTATCCCTCTACATCATGTCATCTTGCTTAAGGCGTTACTCTATTCTTATGAACTTAATACTCTAGATGCATGCTAGATATCGGTCGATGTGTGGAGTAATAGTAGTAGATGCAGGCAGGAGTCGGTCTACTTGTCTCGGGCGTGATGCCTATATACATGATCATACCTACATATTCTCATAACTATGCTCAATTCTGTCAATTGCTCAACAGTAATTTGTTCACCCACCGTAAAATACTTATACTCTTGACAGAAGCCACTAGTGAAACCTATGGCCCCCGGGTCTATCTTCCATCATATTAATCTTCCAACACTTAGTTATTTTCATTGTCTTTTATTTTACTTTGCATCTTTATCATAAAAATACCAAAAATATTATCTTATCATATCTATCAGATTTTACTCTCGTAAGTGACCGTGTAGGGATTGACAACCCCTTATCGCATTGGTTGCGAGGATTTATTTGTTTTGTGTTGGTGCGAGGGACTCGCGCGTAGCCTCCTACTAGATTGATACCTTGGTTCTAAAAACTGGGGGAAATACCTACGCTACTTTGCTGCATCACACTTTCCTCTTTAAGGAAAAACCAACGCAGTGCTCAAGAGGTAGCAGTGAGGAGGGGCTGGAGCGGCGCGGAAATTGAGGGGGAGGGGCTAGAGGTAGGTGGAGGGCTAGGAATGCCCAAAAATGGCAAGGGAACTGTTTAAATAGGGTAGGGGTTAGGGTTTGGTGGGTTTGAGGTCATCTCTGGACCCTCCGATCGCAATCGAACGGTTCCGGTCAAAGGAGGGGTTAGGTGGGCTGCAGGCCGGCTGTGCAGAGTGCGATGGCTGAGAGGAGAGAAGAGAAAGCAGCCCATCAACGGTTTTCGGAGACCGAAAACGTCCGACATTTTGACCGACTATAATGCCGCTATAGTTATCCGTTGGGGCATCAAACAATCTCCGAATGCGATGAAACTTGGTAGGCGGTCTACTGACAACATAATAACACCGCACGCCAACTTTCAACCCATTCTGTGAACATTTTTTGGCCACTCATAAAATACTATTTCGGACGTGCCGCGGGCGCGTGCAAGTGTGTCTGAGCTCAGAACGGACAACGGAGAAAACGAGGAGACCGGGACGGATGCAAGTTTTTAAAACATGATGATGCAATGCGGATGATGACATGGAAAAATGCAACACGCAAGCAAATGACATGGCAAAGACAGCGAATAACTGGAAGACACATGGCGCAACGGTCTCGGGGCGTCACATTAATACTGCGTTGGCAGGGTCTTGAATTCAAGACCTCTTCTCTCCAATACCATATTGAATTCATGCACCGACCAGCTCATTCAGAAGTCCGAACTGATGGAGAGAGCCGGGCAATATATTTCAATAAGGATGACCCCGACCTCTGCATCTGGGCGATTGTAGTCATTTTATTAATTATTCACTAAGACTCTATAAAGTAATACAGCAACAAGTCTGAAGCCACCATCTCGACAACATCTATCGCTACTCCTATCCACGTGATGAAGGGGTGCCGAAAATCCGAGCCGAATACCGGGTCTGGGGCACACACCGGTCTGGCGTATTCTCAGAGGCGACCGCCGCCATCTTACACATATCCATCTTCAGAACAGGAATTGATGCATCAACCTTGGCAGGCCTGCCGTCGACGCCACCACGACGCCAGACATCGTTGTCCTCCTGCGATAGTCCGTCAACCCGCACCGGACGTCGAGACTTCACTGCTCCATGCTACCAAGATCCGCCTTCATCGATGCAGAGCATGAAATCCCGCTCCGCCACTGGGCCCTTCCAGTCAGCACCTACTCGAAAATGATGCCCCCAGGAGTGAGAACGACATCGAAGATGCCATCGTCGTTCGATTCGGGAAGACCTAGATCTAGGTTTTCCCCCCGGAGCAACCCGAGGGCGATGACGTTGCTTGTAACTACGATGCCTCAATAAGGAAACAACGTCAATGATGCCGCCATCATCTGTCGAGACCGAAGTCGACGTGATTTTGACCGACAGTCGCGCTATCCCAACCCAGTAGCTGACTGGGACCGCGCGGTGCCTTGCTAAGTAGACGCACGCAACCGCTGGAACATCGGGGACCGCCACCGCCGCCCCCGCCCCCATCCACCATCGTCGTCGCCCACTACTGTCCAAAAGACAACACTAGCCGGCCGTCGTCACCGGCCGCGGCCTGCGCCACCTGGTGCTTGGGACCACGGATCTCAGCGAGATCACCGCTGCCGCCAAGACCCAGCACGCCCCACCACCGGAGACCACATCCGCATCACCCGCCTCCCAACGTAGCCGCTAGGAAACCAGATCGTGCCGCCGCGACCCTCCGCATTGCGACGCCCTTCCCCGTCAAATCTGGCCCGCATCGGATCCACGCGTGAGGGGGCGGAAGAGCCCTGTTGCCGCCGGGCGCTGGCCGAGATTCGCCCGGTCTTTCCCTCTCCTAAAACAAATTAAATCATACTCCCTCCGTTCCTAAATACTTGTCTTTCTAGAGATTTCAACAAGTGACTACATACGGTACAAAATGAGTGAATCTACACTTTAAAATATGTCTACATACATCCGCATGTTGAGCCCATTTGAAATGCCTAGAAAGACAAGTATTTGGGAACGGAGGGAGTAGATCTTTCGGATATAAAACAATAAGATACTACAATCCTAAGTTCATATAATGCATACAGCTTAAGATGTAATCATTAAGAGCGTCCTAATACAAAAAGGTACACTCGTAAACTTTGTAATTACAAATGGCAAAACGTGCGGCAATCATACAAGATTATTAAAGCAAACAAGATGAAAAGGCATGCCGACATGTATCCGGCTCTCGTAGCACTGGCTGTTCGATGATCATACAGTAACCGGATTAGGTTGATGTTCCCAATGCCAGTGGGCTATCCTCCTGCTGGCGAGAATGGGATGTGTGGATGCCGACCATGCATGCGGATTGCCTCAAGGTGAAGATGTCGACGTTGTACTGGATTAGCTCAAGGAGAACGTTAGCTTAAGCACAGAATGTAGCTTGCACTACAAGCTTCACGTGCACAAAAACCATTGGAAATAACTATATCGAGTTATTATTATTTTTGGCAGCAGGAGTTTATCCCTCGTTGGGGAGTCACTTCCATGCTCGCTTTCCAAAGGGACGTCTACTGGTCCAAAGAAGTTTTTCGTGTCTTCATTTCGTAAGGATCTCTTTTTTTTCAAGAAACTTTCAATCTATTCATCTTCAATCATGGCAGTACAAAGAACAACAGAGATAATCAAAATTACAACCATGTCCGTGGACCATCTAGCGATGACTACAAGCACCGGAGCGAGCCGAAGGCGCGCCGCCATCATCGCCCTTCCATCACCGGAGCTGGGCAAACCTTGTTGTAGTAGACAGTCCGGAAGTCGTCATGCTAAGGCCACATAGGACCAGCGCACCAGAGTAGCAACCATCGCCGATAAAGAAAGTCGTAGATCAGAAGGGTCAAACCTATAACACCTAAACGAAGACCGAATCCAAACAGATCCACCGAAGACCAGCACCGACAAAATGCGGCGAGATCCGACGGAGACAAACCTCCGCACGCCCTCCGACGATGCTAGACGCACCATTGGGACGAGGATAGAACGTGGGAGACATTATTCCTACTAAGGGACATCGCCGCCGCCACACAGCCTCAACCAAGACGTTGAATCTAACAAGAACAAGAACGGGGTCCCTCCGCCGACAGGGGGCCGAGATCCTCTGCACCTCCATGGCCAAGAGGCCATCGGAGATGGGGCGGACCAGCGGCGGCGCCGGCGGGAGGAGAAGAACTTTTCTTGTAGAGGAGAAACGAGATGGAGGGTCTTGTAAGGACCTCTTTGCCTGAAAGAACTCCCATAGAAACCTTAGGACTGTATATTTTTGTTGTAATGATTTTTCAGTGAGATGTATGAGAAATCTAAGGCCTCTTTGATTCAAAGGATTTTCAAAGCGTAGGAATAGGAAATCATGGCCATCCAAATCCCACAAAGATTTGGTTGTTTGATTGCATCGTAGGAAAACAAATGGTTGTCGCCGACCACTAGACGACCAGCCAAGCGGCCTGCGTGGCCAACAGTTTGAAGGTAACACTTCAACAGATGTTTCAAAGATTCAGCAAGTCTCTTATCAGAAATGTCTTTCCTGCAAGGGTGCAATAGTAACTGGTAGCATTCTGCTAACAAATGTTGCAAGAAGCCAAGAACAAGTACATGAATAACAAATGTTGCAAGAAGCCAAGAAGAAGTACATGAATAACAAATGTTGCAAGAAGCCAAGAACAATTACATGAATAACAAATGTTGCCAATACACGTGCAATTAACGAACACGTGCAATTTTGGCCCGAAGCAATGAAGATGAGAACCATGACCTGACTCCACAACCAAACTAATCTCGGGCCAAAATGGTGTGCTAAGTGGTCGTGCGTGATGGCCGACGTTGGCACCGCATTCTTTCCTCAAGGTTGTGCTGAACCTGAACCAGATATGATCTGCTGATTCCATGGTCCAACAACACCCGCACCCGTCAGCATCCATCTCACTGTCTAGTCTTATCTATCAATACATCTCGCTAGGAGTGGTAAATATCTCATCCGTTGCCCTTGGAAAAAATATCTCCTGAATTAGGCCTATGCTTTCCCACTAAGCTTACCAATTAAGAGGTACGGATCGGCGTCACCTGGAATTAAAGATGACAGTGTTCGTTAGCGACGGCGGACCTTTCAACCCCCAATATGTCATGGATTAATATCAAAATCAAGCTTCTTAGCGGAACGGATAAGTATCTAGCCCCACTTGACACTTCTTTGAAAATCAGTCACATTTGTTCAAAAGTTGGAGCACATAACAAAACTAGTAAGAGTACATGAATTATAGTAGAACACACACATACATCAAAGAGAAATGAACATAAACATGCAAAACAAAAAGTGTGTGTAAAAGAAATCATACAAACCCTTCATGAAAAAAAACATCATAGAAGACTTGCGGTAGCTACCATGCTACAAACACACTAGCAAATTTGACTTTCGTGTTGTCGGAGAGGATATCATGTTCTGAATAGTACCTTGCTTTACTATTCATATAAGAAATTATGAGATGTCACCTCTTGTGTCAACTGTCTAAAACATCGTATGTTAGTTTAAAAAGGAGTGCTGATGATGGTGAAATTTGAATTTCTTAACTGGATTTGTGGACTTAAATTATGTTTGGAACTTTCTGGCAATGTAGATAGATGTACATTATGTTGATGTAGTGTATATATGTTTTAGCACTTTTTCTGTGTAGCACTTCGCTAGTCTAACAATGTATTGATAGCACGGTCACAAAAGAAAACGAAGAAGGTGGAGGCGGTCGTGGGAGCTAGAGAGTGACGAGGCGGCAATTACAGTTAGGGTATAGTGTAGCCAAGTGAAAGTTGATCTCAGGACATGTGAATTGAGATCTACTGATTCAGGAAAAAAAATCAAGTTCCTCTGCCTACGCCAGATACATTGAGCTTACAAGTGTATCTTACCAAGATAAAAAAATTATACGTATCTTACCAGTCCGGGCTCTTGAGAGCATCTCTAGCGGATCCCTTATATCACGGTACCATAAAAGTGTTATAATGAAAAACCTTAAACCTGTTTTGTGGTATCATCCAGACCGCAGCGGAACAGATCCCGTAAATTTTTACTATAGAACAGAATATTCCTGGTGGTGATCTTGTTCGTCCTTTCTCGCGCCCGGCGAAATCCAGCCTGGCTCGGGGTGGCCGGGCAAGGAGTGCGGTGTAGTCGGTGTAGTGCGTATTCGACGGGAGCACTGGGGATGCCGGGCCTGTCAGGTGCAGCACGGTCATGCCTTGGTGGCCATGGCGACACGCGATGGAAGAGGGAGCCCGCGTGTGGAAGGTGGAGGCAATAGGGTTGGAGAGCGACGTCGGCCGGCGGCGTTGGCAGTAGGAGAGGCGGGCGCTCCCACTCGAATCGGGCCTATTCGCCGAAAATTTGGCCGTAAGCGGTGGGGTTGGAGTGCGGCATCGGCTGGCAGCAGTTGGACCTGAAACTTCCCTCCCGTCAATCATTTTTTTATTCAAGGGAACTGAGGCATTTGCCCCGAATCCTTAACATATGCGGTATTGCATGCTCGCTTTAAGGTTTTCCTCGGGAAAAAAATCTACAGTCACCCAATTTTTAGGAATCTAGTCGGATCTGTTTTTCACTCAAAACCATAAAACAACGTTATTTTACAGTTTTGGCTCTTTTAAGCAATCAGCTAGAGATGCTCTAATGGGTCTAGAAATATGAAATGGATTTGGTGTCCATTATTTGCTCATTTCTGAATCAAACAAATTACAACACGCCACCAAAGACGAAGTTATACAGAGCTACTCAATAACACGTTTTGAGCTTAAATTTGTACATAATTTATATATTAGGGATTTATTTTTCAAAGCGAACACCATTTGTCTCCTCCTGGTTATTGCAACGCAAGTGTCATTGCCATCACCCATCCACGACGATGAACATCCGCACGTCCCTAAAGGCTAAAGCTGTAGACCACATAACTCGTCATTGAGATCGTGCTCCAAAATGATGCCTCCGAAAAGGGCAACGGGAAACAACACCATAGGCATCACCATCATCTGACCCAATAAGACATTGGTCTAGTATTTCACCCGAACATGGACTGCACAAACAGGAGATGGAGGTGGCACCACAAACGACCCCTCAGATGACGTATGATGATGCCCTTGAGAGTAATTGTCATCGTTTTGACCGACTCTCCTCGAACATGCTCAAATGGTCGAGTCCCACTGTTAACTAGTAGCCATTTTCACCCATCCAAAGACATATCCCAGCGAGACGTAACCACCCGCAGCACATGGAGAAACATATCCAACGAGGCCACAAAATAGTGCCCAAGCTCGGTTGTTGCATCGATCGGATGCGGCGCTTTAGCTCTGGTACCACTATGACCGCACATGGTTGTTATTGGACACTCAATCCTAATGCCAACAAGACAAAGCACCACACAACCAAAACCCCGCCACCAAACCCTACGTGATGCTAAACTTCCTCCGCCGGCGTTCCAATGCACCACCACGTCCGAGTTCATCATCCTCTACCAACGAGCCACCAACTCTGGCCATATCTAGTCACCATTGCTGCCTGCAAGAGCACTCATGCAGCGCCATGTGCATGGTGCCTCCATTATCCAACGCCTTCCTCCACGACACAACACCACATAACCGCATGCCCCCCTTTAGGGCGAAAGGACGATAGTGACAATTGTTGGCAGTTGCCCAAGTAAGGGGCTATGACATTAGGGTTTTTTGTCACCACCCTGTGTCGACCCTGAGGAGGGAAACATGGGTCAATTGGGCGTTCCCTTCTTTATTTTTCCATGCTATTGAGAATCTTTTCAATTGTTGTTAATTACTATATGATTCCAAACGTCACAACATTGACTTAAAATGTTGGTCGACAAGCCACAGACACTCCTGTGAGTAATATTGTACACACCTGGGGATTGCTGCATGATAAACTCTTGACCATTCAAGCCATAGTCATTGTATTCAAATTTTGCATAATACGAGAGTTTGGATCGGTATTTGAGAATAATGAAATTATTTTGATGAATGATTTGATTTTAATAGTTGATGACATTGATAATGCACATCAGATCAAAAATACTAAAACAAACACGACCAACGTAGACCCTCGATAAAACTAAAAGTTACATCAAAGTTCTTCAAAGTCGTCGCCTCTAGGTCCACCACCTCTATCTCGACATTCATTCATACCTCTACTGAAGAAATCACCTAGTTAACCTCACAGGATTTGTTGAATTACAACCATTTATTCCTGTTCTGTGTAATATATTCGTCATTAAATAATTCATCTTATCTTATACTCCCTTCATCCGGAATTATCCATTTGAGCAACAGGTAATTCCGGAAGGAGGGAGTATAAGAGAATCAACAATTTTTATTTAGAGAAATATAAATTTGAGATCCCATGTAGCATCTCTTGGAACCTTGAGGCCAAGAATGTTCCGAGAAGAACCGTCGGCTGAGACTGCAATAACCATAGGAATCTGGGAAGATACCACCGACCACAAGTAAACTAACCAACCCTCAGTCGGCGAATCACACAAGAGCCTCTCTATCCCTACATTGTGTGCATCGTTTCCCAGTTGATAGCTCTTATAGCTGTAATTACGTACTCCCCGTAAACTAATATAAAAACGTTTTTGATCTAAACATTTTTATATTAGTTTACGAAGGGAGTACGTACGTACTCTATGGTACATCTTGTCAACATGTCGGTTTCTGCAGATAACCAGCCTAGGTTTTGACAAGCTGCTCTACTACTACTATAGCTAGGGAGATACAACTGAGGTGACGCGTGAGCGTGAGTGCAAAGTATGCTGCGAGTTCTCATATATGTTATGATATGATATGATAATTTTGTTGTACCTGAAGAGGAAAGTGCGTTCAAGTATCCGCTGAAATCTTTCTTGCACGCTATCTCACTTTCTAATTACGGTCGATCCGAGGCTAATGCAGTTTCTTCATTGCTTCCCATGCATGTGTGATTAACGTACGACACTAAACTTTCAGATTTGTGAGGCAAAACCCAGGCTAATTACATTGTTTCGCATGGGCCGATGGCGACAGTGTGCGTGCAAGTACTACTAACTAGTGACTTCTACTAATCTCTACTAAGTAAGCAGTAACTGCACTGTGTACTCAGTACTCCTGGCTAGGTTCTATCAGCAATGTCGCCGTCGAGTGGTAGACGATGTAGTGCGGTCGACCGCGAGCGACAAAGCCATCCCTAGCTGCAAGTACCCAAGGGATTATTAGACGTTGATCGATCGACTTAACGTAAGCTAGTACGTAATGACACCGACAGTTAACTTCTCCGACAGAGAGTGCATATTCAGTTAACGTACAACCAGCCGTCAAGTAGTATACTTGCGATACTAAGTGTAACATTATTTCTTTCTTTCTTTTCGTGGCGTCTTTTTTGGATGATGCACTGGATTGTGCACTGAGTTGACGCCAGCAATTACCAACGCAATGCACGTAAAGACAATGCTCAATGCATTTTGGCCTTGATGGTTATAGCAACAATTATCTTTCTTTTTGATTTCTGGAACTAGTGGAGGGACTTCAAGGGAAGGTTTGCAAGGGTTCCTGTAGTTCAATTGTTCAAATCCTTCAACACTCCCACAGATACTTTTGCTGAGTTATGAGTGCTCCTAAGAGCATCTACAGTCTCACGCCCCAAAACCGTCTCGAACGTCCGGGCGGACGGCCCCGTCACTGACCGGTCATGAAAATTCAACACAGACGGGCGCCGCAAATGGGTCTCAAACGTCCGGATTGACCAGCACCCCTCGTATGTAGCCCAAATATAGGACGTATGTCGTTCGCCAACCCTGCTGCAGGTCGTATAGGTCCCACCTGCAGCCACCAAAACTCCTTCCTCTCACATCGGTGCACCCAAATTTAGTCCCACATTGCCACTCGAGGCGGACACCGACCGGCTTAAATAGCAGCGCATGCGTATGGCGGCAAGCTTGTCTGTTGTTGCATAGGTCAATCAATTCTTGTTGTTCGAACGAGATAACTTGACACTAGATCGCATATCAACTGATGATTGTTCATTCAGTGTCAAGTTCCTCTCGTTCATATACGTTGATACCCCTACGACAATGACAATAGATTTTTATTTTGTTCATAAAAGTTGTATCGTCACATGGTGATTCATAAAAAGTAATGTTGACATCAATGCCCTCGTCAAGGAGATAGACCTTACTATGAAATTATGAATGTTCTATGTGATAAGCATATAAGATTCATAGTGACAGTCTATCTTCTTAAAAAGGATCCAATGATGTCAGAAGCTTAACACTTCTGGACGACCCGGCTATTTTAGCCGGTCGATTAGTTCGTCACGCGGCGAGGTGTGATTAATACGGATGTGACAATCTGAAGTATATGCAATTTTCAGTGTGTTTAGACAGCCCCGCCAACCCAAAACGGGCGCGATGATCGTCGTGCATGGTCCTTGAGAACCCATAAGCATATGGGATCTCAACAATTTTCAAGGGTTGAGTATTCAACCCAAATTTATAGATTTGACACAAGGAAAGCCAAAGAATATCTGAAGGTATTAACAGCTGAGTTGTCAATTCAACCACACCTGGAGATTAATTATCTGCAGCAAAGTGATCAGTAGCAAAGTAGTTTCACTAGTAGAAAAAGGGTCAAATGTGAAGCACATTAGTGCCGGTTTGAATTTGAGCCGGCACTAATGTGACCATTAGTGCCGGTTCCAACGACTAGGCGGGCGGGCATCATTAGTACCGGTTCGTGGGTAACCTTTAGTATCGGTTCATGCCACGAATCGGTACTAATGAGGCTGTGTCAGGCTATGGTCAGTCTGGGGCCCCCACGAAGACCTTTAGTACCGGTTCATGTCATGAACCGGTACTACAGTTTCTTTGTAAGCTGATTTTTAATCCCACCTCGCCAAGAGAGAGGCAGTATGAGCGGTTTATAAGCCGTGAGTGCACAGACAATGACGAAGAGTTGCAATGCTCACCTACATGTTGATTAGCTTCAAGCCTTGCGGAATAGTATAGATTGCACTGAGCTATGTGCAGTGTAGTCTACACTATTTCGAATGGCTTGAAGCAAATTAACCAGCATTGCACCTCTTTTTTATTTTTAATAACTTATTTGAACTTCGGACTTCTTTTGTTTCAGTATGCAGCATTCAAAGCGACATCGTCAATTTCCAACATGTTCTGACATCATTTTTTGTTTTTCGGTCATTTACCTAATTGTTTAGAGAGCTAAATGACCGTTAAATTGAAAATCACTACAAAATGAATCCTGAAAATGTTGAAACTTGGCATGGTATCATCATATCACCCGCATAGCATGCGCGAAAGAGTAGAGAGGGTCACGGCAAAAACTGGACGCACTTCGTGTACAAACTGGACAAACTCTTTCAGAGTATCAGGGTTTCGGACGAGAACTCATCTGTTACATGGCCACTTCAATGTTTTTTAAACTTATTTGAACTCTGGACTTCTTTTGTGTTTAGTATGCAGCATTCAAAGCGACGTCATCAATTTCCAACATGTTCTGACATCATTTGTTGTTTTTCGGTCATTTACCTAATTGTTTGGAGAGCTAAATGACCATGAAATTGAAAATCACTACAAAATGAATCCTGAAAATGTTGAAACTTGGCATGGTATCATCATATCACCCGCATAGCATGCGCGAAAGAGTAGAGAGGGTCACGGCAAAAACTGGACGCACTTCGTGTACAAACTGGACAAACTCTTTCAGAGTATCAGGGTTTCGGACGAGAACTCATCTGTTACATGGTCACTTCAATGTTTTTTAAACGTATTTGAACTCTGGACTTCTTTTGTGTTTAGTATGCAGCATTCAAAGCGACGTCATCAATTTCCAACATGTTCTGACATCATTTGTTGTTTTTCGGTCATTTACCTAATTGTTTGGAGAGCTAAATGACCATGAAATTGAAATTCACTACAAAATGAATCCTGAAAATGTTGAAACTTGGCATGGTATCATCATATCACCCGCATAGCATGCGCGAAAGAGTAGAGAGGGTCACGGCAAAAACTGGACGCACTTCATGTACAAACTGGACAAACTCTTTCAGAATATCAGGGTTTCGGACGAGAACTCATCTGTTACATGGACACTTCAATATTTTTTAAACTTATTTGAACTCCGGACTTCTTTTGTGTTTAGTATGCAGCATTCAAAGCGACGTCATCAATTTCCAACATGTTCTGACATCATTTGTTGTTTTTCGATCATTTACCTAATTGTTTAGAGAGCTAAATGACCGTGAAATTGAAAATCACTACAAAATGAATCCTGAAAATGTTGAAACTCGGCATGGTATCATCATGTCACCCGTATAGCATGCGCGAAAGAGTAGAGAGGGTCATGGCAAAAACTGGACGCACTTCGTGTACAAACTGGACAAACTCTTTCAGAATATCAGGGTTTCGGACGAGAACTCATCTGTTACATGACCACTTCAATGTTTTTTAAACTTATTTGAACTCCGGACTTCTTTTGTGTTTAGTATGCAGCATTCAAAGCGACGTCATCAATTTCCAACATGTTCTGACATTATTTGTTGTTTTCGGTCATTTACCTAATTGTTTAGAGAGCTAAATGACCGTGAAATTGAAAATCACTACAAAATGAATTCTGAAAATGTTGAAACTTGGTATGGTATCATCATATCACCCGCATAGCATGCGCGAAAGAGTAGAGAGGATCACAGCAAAAACTGGACGCACTTCGTGTACAAACTGGACAAACTCTTTCAGAGTATTAGGGTTTCGGACGAGAACTCATCTGTTACATGGCCACTTCAATGTTTTTTAAACTTATTTGAACTCCGGACTTCTTTTCTGTTTAGTATGCAGCATTCAAAGCGACGTCATCAATTTCCAACATGTTCTGACATCATTTGTTGTTTTTCGGTCATTTACCTAATTGTTTAGAGAGCTAAATGATCGTGAAATTGAAAATCACTACAAAATGAATCCTGAAAATGTTGAAACTTGGCATGGTATCATCATATCACCCGCATAGCATGCGCAAAAGAGTAGAGAGGGTCACGGCAAAAATTGGACGCACTTCGTATACAAACTGGACATACTCTTTCGGAGTATCAGGGTTTCGGACGAGAACTCATCTGTTACACGGCCACTTCAATGTTTTTTAAACTTATTTGAACTCCGGACTTTTTTTGTGTTCAGTATGCAGCACTCAAAGCGACGTCATCAATTTCCAACATGTTCTGACATCATTTGTTGTTTTTCGGTCATTTACCTAATTGTTCAGTATGCAATATTCAATTTCCAGAAAAAAAAATAAATATAAGAAAATAAATAATGCAGAAAATAAAAAAACTATACAAAAAAATTACTCAAAAATAAATAGAAAAAAATAAATAATGCAGAAAAGAAAAAACTATATAAAAAACTACTCAAAAATAAATAGAAGAAAATAAATAATGCAAAAAAGAAAAAACTATATAAAAAATTTGTTGGCGCGCTGCCCAGTGGGGCTGCCAGACCTAGGGTGTGCAAATGCAGGCCCAGAAGGGCCAGCGGGCTCACAGGGCAGCGCACCCTAATTAATTAGGCTCAGAAGCCTGCTATATAGAGGAGTTCGAAGAAGTAGACGCGGCTGGGTTTATAAACCTGTGCGGCTGCCCTTCGCCCGGCGAGGTGGGACTAAACTTTGGGGTGGCAGCGCGAGGTCTTTAGTACCGGTTGGTGGCTCCAACCGGTACTAAAGACCATCCTTTAGTACCGGTTGGAACCACCAATCGGTACTAAAGGCCTGCTCTTCCCGCCTTTTGGCCTGGCCAAAGTTGGCCTTTAGTACCGGTTGGTAGCTCCAACGGGTACTAAAGACCTCTCCTATATATACAACACTTACGAAAATTCAGTTAGATCTCCCACTTCTTTCGTCTCCAACCTCTCAGGCGCCGCTCTAACCCGTCCTCGCCGCCCGTCGCCCGTCGTCCGTCGTCGTCGTCGCTGTCCCCGCCGCCGCCCGTCGTCGTCGCCGTCTCGCGTCGCCGCCCCGAACGCCGCGCGCTGCCATCCGTCCTCGTCCCGCCGCGGTCCCGTACGTCTCTCGCTCTCGCGTATACCCACCGCGCTGCCGTCCGTCGTCGTCGCACCCGACCCGTATGGCGGCGCCCCCGCCCGTACGTACGCCGCCGCCCCGCCCCGTACGCTGGCGCCCCCGCTCGTACGTACGGGGCGGTGGCGTACGGGGCCGCACACACACACACATACACACACATGCATATATACGTACACACTACACACACACATACACACACACATACACACACACACTTTTTTTTTACTTATTTTCTGTTTTTTAGAAAAGTTAATTAGATGATCGAATGTTTGATTAATGTCGAATGTTAGATGAATTAGCTAGATAGAAAATTGTCGAACTAGAGATTTGAACTAGTTGAATAATTAATATAACTAGTTTATTTTTAGTAAGAAAATTATCGAACTAGTTTATTTAGGTATATGAGATTTGAACTAGTTCAATAATTAATATAACTAGTTTATTTTTAGTAAGAAAATTGTCAAACTAGTTTATTTAGGTATATGAGATTTGAACTAGTTCAATAATTAATATAACTAGTTTATTTAGGTATATGAGATTTGAACTATAGTTCAATAATTAATATAACTAGTTTATTTTTAGTAAGAAAATTGTCGAACTAGTTTATTTAGGTATATGAGATTTGAACTAGTTCAATAATTAATATAACTAGTTTATTTAGGTATATGAGATTTGAACTATAGTTCAATAATTAATATAACTAGTTTATTTTTAGTAAGAAAATTTAGGTATCTGAGATTTGATGATCTAATTAAAATATTTTTTGTTAATGAGTTTTTCTGTTTATTTAATTTCTTATATATTTTGAGTTTATATAAATGTTAGATTAATGTCGAATGTTAGATGAATTAGATAGAAAAGTTAAATATATAGTAATATCAATTGTTAGAGATGAATATAGTTAGATATATTAATGTCAAATGTTAGATGAATATATATTTGGCTAGATATTAATTAATGTTAGATAGTAATAGGTGTTTAATATTTCACCTATATGAACATAGGAAATGTCATCTGACGACGAAAAAGATTTCATTATGTGCGAACACTGTGAAGACCAGCGCGGCCTGTGCGATAGAAATTTCCTTGTTGATGGTAGGCGCTTCAGCATCAAGCTGGATGAGACATTCGAAGTTGATACAGTAAGTCACTTTGTCAATTATTATTTGAATGCAAAACTTATGCTTCATTTGCTTCAACTAATAATTTTAAATTTTCACTATTCTACTAACGCATCCCCTGCCATGCAAGAATTTTTGTCTTGGATAAGATAGGTTTTAGTGCTATAGATGATATGGAGGTAAAGAGAGTTTACTTGAAGACGGAGCATGGGTATACTTTCAACGTCAAATTATATAATGGAGACACATACACCCATTTTGAATGCAAAACTTGGCAAGCACTATGCAAGGCTTATGCATTTGAGCCTGGTATGGTTGTCACCTTTGATATTCGTCCGGAAGATGATATTGAAGGTAATATAGACATCTGGGTCGATGTGCAAACGCCTCCAGTTCTACCATTATGTGAGTTTTTCTCAACCATGCATGCATATGTTTATGTCTTTGGTACAGTTTATTCAAAAATAGTTGACAACTAATTTGTATTGTCAGCTTATTTCGGTTCAAGCAAACATGTCCGGCGCTTGGTAGACAGGACCTACTACTGCCCCGGGGCTCAACTAAACTGTGAGGAGATAAGTCATTATGTTTCATGGCTTCAGGATCTTAATACTGTCAAGACAAATTTTTTTCCTGAACCTAGAAATGTTAGTACTCAAAACGTGCGACCAATGGTGATCGTATTGAACTACGGTCACATCTATAATCGAAAGATGGTAAGATTTTAACTATTTGTCCTTAATTAGTGCATCTTTTGCATACATTATTTTTGAAGCTAAACTTTTATTGCTTAGTATATTAATTACTATACGATGTTCTTCAACAGGGACTTCCGATGACAGTTGTGCCTCAGTGGATCAAGACTAAAGGTGACATGTCAATGGTTAGCTTACGGCCAAGATATCCTACATTGCACATGAGTGCATTCAGGATTTCTGAAAGCGAAGAATGCTTAATAGTGAAAGATTGGAGCAAAATTGTTAACGATCGCAGAGAAGTACTAGGGGGCAACAAGGAGAAGCGCAACCCAAGATTAGGAGACAGATTCATCTGCATGCTCCAGTATAATGAATCAGGAGAGCTATACATGTTCTATGCTATTCTACCTGAGAGGGAGCAGCACTAGTTCATGCTCTTAATTAATTAGTGTCTCATGTCCGTGTCCTGAACTTCGATGTTGGTGATGATTATGTTGAACTCGATGATATCTTTGCTTCTGTTACAAAGTGAATATTTCCTCTTTAAGCTAGCCAGTGTTGGTGATGATTAGATAGCTAGCGGTAATGACTATGATGATTAAATAGTGGTAATTAGACGACTACGATGATTTTTAGCTAGCTAGAGTTTATTTATTTATTAATATGCGATGATGATGATGATGATGATGATGATGATTACAACTCATTATAACGTAAAACAATCCTAAATTAAATTGATAACACAAATTTAATTGAAAAATACAAAATACAACAAAAACCCACAAACATTTAGTACCGGTTGGTGTTACCAACTGGTACTAAGGGGCTCCCGGCCCCCGGAGCTGGCTCGTGCCACGTGGTTTCCCTTTAGCATCGGTTCATGCTGAACCGGTACTAAAGGGGGGGCCTTTAGTGACCACACTTTAGTGTCGGTTATGGAACCGGCACTAAAGGACCTTACGAACCGGTGCTATTGCCCGGTTATGCACTAGTGTTTGATAGTTTTGATAATACTGACAACTGCAACAGTAACAGTAACAGTGATAGCAATAATTCGTAGCAAGTGTGACAGTGATGATAACAAGAGTAACGCAGCAAGATCAATAAGGATACATTCGTAGGCATTGGATCGGTGACTTGTTGGATGATATTCATCATGAGACAGTTATAACCTAGGGCGATATGGCACTAGCTCCAGTTCATCGATATAATGTAGGCATGTACTCCATAAATAGTCATACGTGCTTTATTGAAAGAACTTGCATGACATCTTTTGTCCTACCCTCCCGTGGCAGCGCGGTCCATATTGAAAACTAAGGGATATTAAGGCCTCCTTTTAATAAAGAACCGGAATAAAGCATTAATACATAGTGAATACATGAACTCGTCAAACTACGGTCATCACCGGGAGTGGGCCCGGTTGTTGTCACTCCGGGGTTGCTGGATCATAACCGTAGTAGGTCACTATAACTTGCAAGATCAGATCTAGAACATGGATATAATGATAAATTCATAAACGATTCAGATCTGAAATCATGGCACCTGGGCCCAAAGTGACAAGCATTAAGCATGGCAAAGTCATAACAACATCAATCTAAGAACATAGTGGATACTAGGGATCAGGCCCCTAACAAAACTAACTCGATTACATGATGAATCTCATCCAACTCCTCACCGACCAGCGAGCCTATGAAGGAATTACTCACTCCCGGTGGGGAGCATCATGGAATTGGTGATGGAGAAGGGTTGGTGATGACGAAGAACGAAGATCCCCCTCTCCAGAGCCCCAAACAGACTCCAGATCTGCCCTCTCGAGAAAGAACAGGCCTGACGACGGCTCCGTCTCATGGATCGCGATAATTCTTTCTCCCTGGTTTTTTCTGAAAATATGTGATTTTATAATATCAAGGGGTCGTTAGCGGGGCCACCAGGTGGGTACAACCCACCTGGGCGCGCTAGGAGAGGGGGCGCGTCCTGGTGGGTTGTACCCACCCAGGGGCCCCTCTCTGGTGGGTCTTGGCTCCAGTAATTCTTATTATTGATATAAAAATCCTCAAAAAGTTTTGTTCCATTCCGAGAACTTTTATTTCTGCACAAAAACAACATCATGGTAGTTCTGTTGAAAACAGCGTCAGTCTGGGGTTAGTTTCATTTAAATCATGCAAATAAGAGTCCAAAACAAGAGAGAAAATGTGAGAAAAAATAGACACGTTGGAGACATATCAACTCCCCCAAGCTTAAACCATTGCTTGTCCTCAAACAATTTAGTTGATAAACTGAAAGTGAGAAAGAAAAACTTTCACGAACTCTTTTGCTCTTGTTTGCATAAATAAGCTTAAACAGCACCCAGGTTTTAACCAGCATTATAACTAACCATATCAACAATAACACTTAAAGATTATAATGACTCATATCAATGACATAATCAGCTAGCGAGCAATAATAAGATATCTCAAACGGCAACATTGTCAAAACAGCCATGATATAATATGACAATAATGGTATCTCGCTAGCCCTTTCTGAGACCGAAAAACATAAATGCAGAGCACCTTCAAAGTTCAAGTAGCGACTAAACATTGTAATTCATGGTAGAAAAGATCTAGACATGATGCACCCAACATTAGCTATACACAATGCATAAATCATGACAGTTGTGCTCTACTCAGTTTCTGGCGATTGTTTTTAGAAGGTGATGACACGACATAAAAGTAAATAGAAAGTCCCTTCGCAGAGGAAAGCAGTGATTTGCAGAGGTGCCAGAGCTCAGTTTTTAAAACAGAGAAATGATATTTTGAGACATGCACCCTTCTTATTCACTTCACGACCATCAGTTCTCAACATCTTCCATGCTAAGCACGCCAATGGCGGTTCCCAAGGGGTAAAATTAAAGGTTTACTCCCCCTCAACCAACAGTCACACTCCACGGCTTGTCCGAAACAACGGGTGCCGTCCATACCAACATCAGTCCCGGGGGAGTTTTGTTTAATTATTTGCATTTTTTAGTTTGGGATTGAGAAATTCTATTACCGCCCATTTTCTCGTGTGATGGCGAGTGAATAAACACTCAACTTGAGAATATCCCGCTTAGCATGGAAGATATCGACCACCTCCTGTCGTTCCATGAATGATCCAGGCACACAAAAAGATAATTTTTTAGAGGTGGCACATGCAAATTTACTTAGGATGGCAGGGTAAGACCGCATATAGGTAGGTATGGTGGACTCATCTCGAATAACTTTGGATTCAAGGTTTTTGATATACAAGCAAAATTCCCACTTAGTACAGGCGAAGTCTAGCAATTAAGAGTGAGAAGCGGCCAGCTAGAGAGGAACAACGATCATGACCAAGCATTATGCATAAGTAAAATTGGATACTAGCATGAGTAGGATATGAACACCATGAACATAAACATTATAGAGGCTATGTTAGTTTTGATTCAACTACATGCATGAACATGTACCAAGTCAAGCCACTTGAACATTCAGAGGAGAATTCCATATCATCGTACCACATCACAATCATCTTAACGCTATGTTGATATCCAAGATAAATCATTATTAACTCCCAGCTACTTATGCACGGCATGAGAAACTATAATTTCTAATTGTCATTGCAAACATGTTTAACCATAATGGGCTGAATCATGGACGCTAGGTTAAACATATTTACACAAATAGAACAAGTTGAGTTCATACTAGTTTCCCTTTGCCACGGCCAGTTTATCGAATGTCGTCATTATTGCCTTTCACTTGCACGACCGAATGATATGAAAATAATAATAGTGCAAGAGTGTCATGGACTAAGCTGGAATCTGCAAACATTTTATTCAACAGGAGAAGACAAGGTAAAATTGGCTCTTTATTAGTTCAATAATTATTCATACGAGAGCCACTCAACATTTTCATCGTGGTCTTCTCCTCGGTACAACTCGAATAAAAGAAAAGAATTCATAGAAACACACTTAAATATTTTTGGAGTTTTTAGTTTACTTAAGCAAGCAAATAAGAGAAAAGCAAAAATGAGAAAAACTATTTACACGGGAAAGCTCCCAACAAGCAAAAGAAGAAGAAGAAAATCTTTTTGGATTTTCTTTTTAGTACTACTAAGCATTCATAGAAAGTAAATTAACTACAACTAAATTTTTTGGTCTTTCTAAAGTTTTTTCAAACACACAAGAAGAAAGTAAGAAAATAAATCTAAGCATGGATGATACAATGAAAAAGTGTGAGCATCGACAACTGGAATAATATGTGAACGTGAATATAACGTCGGTGGAAACACGTACTCCCCCAAGCTTAGGCTTTTGGCCTAAGTTGGTAATCAATCAATAGTCTGGAGGGTAGTATGGACCCTGAGGAGCGGGCATCCACTCATCCCACTGCAGAGGTGCCTGGTGTGCTGCCTCAGCAATAGCCTGAGTGTTCCGGTAGGCGATGATATCTGCTGGCATAATCCTATATCCGCCCCTGGCAATAGAATCAAACAAAGCAGGAGCAGGCAATGGAATAACATCACGAGTCCTCACACTAAAAACCAGGTTATACGGAATAGGGATGTGAGGAGATTCGATATCAGAAAAATGGTGGTGATCCATGGCTACACAGTCTAGGTAAACTTTGGTCAGAGGGAAATCATGAGGGCATATCTCAACCTCGAAGTGAGCCGCCAAACAAGTAGCATAAATCCCACCATGTATTTCATCCTGTGATTTATTAAGATGGAGGCGACGAGCCACAATAGCTCCCAAGCTCTAGGTGTTGCCGCCCTCTAGTGCTCAGCGTAAAACAACAAAGTCTGGTGCACTGAGCGCACCTACTTTCTTTCTAGCAAGCAAGCACTTAGCAACAAATAAAGCAAAATAATGTATGGCAGGAAAGTGTATGCTAGCAGCCATAGTGGCTGACACTCCTCTCTCATCACCCATTGTCAGAGTGCGATAAAAATCATTAAACCCAGCCAGCCTAGGCTCAGCCAAGCTCCCATCAGTTGGGATCAAGCATATATCACAAAACTCAGTAAGTGGTATCTGATGGTTTTTAGCATATAAATCAAAGCTCACTTTAGGAGGATTATTTCTAGGCAAGAAAGTAAAGCTCTGAACAAAGATGTTTGTGAGGATGTGGTGCTGGTCACACTCATCTGCGATGAAGTCGGTGAGGCCGCATTAGCAATATATTGCATGAACTCCTCTAGAATTCCAGCCTCTTGCAGGAACGGGGTGTGCGGCCATTCGCACAGCCGTACTTCCGTCAACCACCGAGGGTGGAGATCATTATCAGAAGACTCCCCAATAACACCCTTGGAGTTCTTCTTAGAGCCAAACTTCCTGGAGATATTCATGTCCGCATATAATTTTCTAAAAATAAAAAAAATTGAGTGACAAAAATTTGTCAACAAAACTTTGTAAGATTGATAGCAACTACTCATAGGGATACATGGAAGCCATAGCAAGCATTCAAACAACTTAGAACACTAAGAATTCAACATGCAAGCACATCTACAATAACACCAATAGTAGCTAAGTATTCAAAGTATAAACCACTAAAACAAAAACTAATTGGACAAATGGTGGAGTCACATACCAAGCAACAATCCACCGAAACAGTTTCAGAAACGGAGCTTCGAACAAAGAGATCGAAATCCGCGGGTTTGAGCTCAAGAACACAGGAGAGAGAGCAATGGGGATTTTTTTCTGGAGGTAAGTGACAATGTGGGATGAAGAGATAAGTGAAGGGGCCCACGTGGGGACCACAACCGACCTGGGTGCGCTTGGGGGCTCTGGTGCGCCCAGGTGGGTTGTGCCCACCTGGTGCACCTCCCTCTGGTAATGTTTGCACCAAAAATTCTAAAATATTCAGGAAAAAATCATATAAAATTTTCAGGGCATTCTGAGAACTTTTATTTTTGGGTCATTTTTTATTTTCACAGGGAATTCAGAAAACAGACAAAATAAGGCATTTTATTTTATTTAACTAATAAAAATAGAGAATAAAAAGTAGGGACAGAAAGTAGTTCTTACTAAATTCATCAGCTTCATACCATTCAAAAATAAGGTTGATCAAGTCTTATTAACAACCCCTTCGATTAGCATGAAACCGAAGAACTTTCATAAATCACTAAGTTACCTCAATGGGGATATGCATTCCCCAACAATAAGTATTTCATATTTCTTTTTGACAGTAGGTAGAGGTATTTGAAAACTTCCAATAGTGACTGTCGGAGATTTTTCAATAACATTAATACCATTCACTTGGAATTGTTTCTTTGAAAAGTGCAACGTATGCTCATTACCATTAATATGAAAAGTGACCTTGCTTTTATTGCAATCAATAACATCCCCTGTAGTATTCAAGAAGGGTCTACCAAGGATAATCGACATATTGTCGTCCTCGGGCATCTCAAGTATAACAAAGTCAGTCAAAATAGTAACATTAGCAACAACAACGGGCACATCCTCACAGATACCGATAGGTATGGCAGTTGATTTGTCGGCCATTCGTAGAGATATTTCAGTAGGTGTGAGTTTATTCAAATCAAGTCTTTTATATAAAGAAAAATCATAACACTAACACCAGCTCCTAAATCACACAAAGCAGTTTTAACATAATTCTTCTTGATAGAGCAAGGTATAGTTGGTATTCCCGGATCTCCAAGTTTTTTAGCTACCCCATCTTTAAAAGTGTAATTAGCAAGCATAGTGGAGATTTCAACTTCCGGTATTTTTCTCTTATTTGTGATGATGTCTTTCATATACTTTGCATAAGGAGGCATTTTTAAGATATCAGTCAAGCGAGTACGCAAAAAGACTGGCCTCAACATTTCAGCAAAGCGTTCAAATTCTTCATCATATTTCTTTTTAGTTGACTTGGGTGGAAAAGGCATAGATTTTTGAACCCATGGTTCTCTTTCTTTACCATGTTTTCTAGCAACAAAGTCTCTTTTGTCATATCTTTTATTCTTAGGTTGTGGGTTATCAAGATCAACAGGTGGTTCTATCTCAACAACATTATCTGGTTCTTTTTCATTCTTGGGTTGAGTGTCTTCATGAACCTCATCATTATCTTTTTCACTATCACTAGTTGAGTGTTCATTACCAGATTGAGTTTCAACATCAGAGATAGAAGTTTCATTCTCATTATCAGGAGGTTTTTCTATTTCAGGTTCACTAGAAGTATGCAAAGTCCTATCATTTTTCCTTTTCTTTTTAGAAGGACTGGGTGCACTAGTGTTAGCTTTTTGTGAATCTTGTTCAATTCTTTTTGGGTGTCCCTCGGGATAAAGTGGTTCCTAAGTTATTTTACCTCCTCTAGTTGCAACTCTAACAGCAAAGTCATGCATATTATGATTCATTTCATCAAGTAATTCCCTTTGAGATTTAGCAACTTGTTCCAACTGAGTTTGTACCATAGAAGAATGTTTTCCAACACCTATAAAATCATTTGATATTCTAAATAACAAGTCACTCAAGTGAGCAATCATATTAGAATTGTATTTCAATTGTTTCATAACATTTGCATTGAAGTGATCTTATTTTCTAATGTAGTTTTCAAACTCATAAAGGCATTGACTAGGATGCATATTGTGAGGATTATCATTATCATTAAACTTCATAGGAGAATTTACCTCTACTACCTTAGACAGTGGTGGTGTATTAAGCCCATGTATTTTTTCAATAGGAGGTAAATTTTCAACATCCTCAGCTTTAATACATTTTTCCTTCATAGATTTCTTTGCCTGTTGCATATCTTCAGAACTGAGATATAGTATACCCCTCTTCTTCGGAGTGGGTTTAGGCGGTGGTTCAGGAATAGTCCAATCATCATAATTTTTCAATATGTTATTCAATAATTCTTCAGCTTGAGCAATAGTTCATTTCTTGAAAACACAACCAGCACAACTATCTAGGAAGTCCCTAGAAGCATCGGTTAGTCCATTATAGAAGATATCAAGTATTTCATTCTTCTTAAGAGGATGATCAGGCAAAGCATTAAGTAACTGGCAAAGCCTCCCCCAATCTTGCGGGAGACTCTCTTCTTTAGTTCGAGCAAAGTTAAATATTTCCTGTAAGGCAGCTTGTTTCATATGTGCAGGAAAATATTTTCCAGAGAAGTAATAAATCATATCCTGGGGACTACGCACACAACCAGGAGCAAGAGTATTGTACCAAGCTTTAGCATCACCCTTTAATGAGAAAGAAAATAATTTGAGAATAAAGTAATAATGAGTTTTCTCATCATGAGTAAAAAGGGTGGCTATGTCATTCAACTTAGTAAGATGTGCCACAACAGTTTCAGTTTCATAATCATGGAAGGGATCGGATTCAACCAAAGTAATTAACTCTGGGTCGACAGAGAATTCATAATCCTTATCATCAATAAAGATAGGTGAAGTAGCAAACTTAGGATCACATTTCATTCTAGCATTCAAAGATTTTTCTTTATACTTGCATAGTAATTTCTCTAGATCATCTCTATCATTGCAAGCTAGAATATCTCTAGTTGCTTCTTCACTCATAACATAACCTTCCGGTACCTTAGGCAATTCATATCTAGGAAGGCTAGTTCTAGCAGGTGTTTCAGTTTCAAGCTCATCATCACATTCAACAACATCATGTTGTATAACTATAGCAATTTGTTTATCCAGAAATTCACCAAGTGGCACATCATCATTATCAAGCAAGGTACTAGCATCATCATAAGCATCATTCATAGTAGAAGTAGTATCATCAATAACTTGCGACATATCAGAATTAATAACATGTGGTGGTGTTGCAAGTTTATTTATAACAGAAGGTGAATCTAAAGCAGAATTGGATGGCAGTTCCTTACCTCCCCTCGTCTTTGAGGGAAATATCTTAGTCTTAGCATCCTTCAGATTCTTCATAGTGATAATATGATAGTAATCCCAAGTGACTCAACAAATATAGCTATGCTCCCTGGCAACGGCGCCAGAAAAAGGTCTTGATAACCCACAAGTATAGGGGGTCGCAACCGTTTTCGAGGATAGAGTATTCAACCCAAATTTATAGATTCGACACAAGGGTAGCCAATGAACATTTGAAGGTATTAGCAGCTGAGTTGTCAATTCAACCACACCTGAAGATTAATTATCTGCAGCAAAGTGATCAGTAGCAAAGTAGTTTGATAGTTTTGATAATAGTGACAGCAGCAACGGTAACAATAACCGTGATAGCAGTAATTTGTAGCAAGTGTAACAGTGATGATAACAACAGTAACGTGATACGTCTCCGTCGTATCTACTTTTTCAAACACTTTTGCCCTTGTTTCGGACTCTAACTTGCATGATTTGAATGGAACTAACCCGGGCTGACACTATTTTCAGCAGAATTGCCATGGTGTTATTTATGTGGAGAAACAAAAGTTCTCGGAATGACCTGAAACTCCACGGAGCGTCCTTTTGGAAATAATAAAAAATACTGGCAAAAGATCAAGGCTAGGGGGCCCACACCCTAGCCACGAGGGTGGGGGCGCGCCTGCCCCCTAGGCACGCCCCCTACCTCATGGGCCCGCTGGAGCTCCTCCGGCCTCAACTCCAACTCTATATATTCACTTTTAGGGAGAAAAAAATAAGGAAGAAGGATTCATCGCGTTTTACTATACGGATCCGCCGCCAAGCCCTAAAACCTCTCGGGAGGGCTGATCTGGAGTCCGTTCGGTGCTCCGGAGAGGGGAATCCATCGCCGTCGTTGATGACCCACAAGTATAGGGGATCTATCATAGTCCTTTAGATAAGTAAGAGTGTCGAACCCAATGAGGAGCAGAAGGAAATGATAAACGGTTTTCAGCAAGGTATTCTCTGCAAGTACTGAAATAAGTGGTAACAGATAGTTTTGTGATGAGATAATTTGTAACGAGCAACAACTAACAAAAGTAAATAAAGTGCAGCAAGGTGGCCCAATCCTTTTTGTAGCAAAGGACAAGCCTGGACAAACTCTTATATAAGGAAAAGCGCTCCCGAGGACACATGGGAATATCGTCAACCTAGTTTTCATCATGCTCATATGATTCGCGTTCGGTACTTTGATAATTTGATATGTGGGTGGACCGGTGCTTGGGTGCTGTTCTTACTTGAACAAGCATCCCACCTATGATTAACCTCTATTGCAAGCATCCGCAACTACAACAAAAGTATTAAGGTAAACCTAACCATAGCATGAAACATATGGATCCAAATCAGCCCCTTACGAAGCAACGCATAAACAAGGGTTTAAGCTTCTGTCACTCTAGCAACCCATCATCTACTTGTTACTTCCCAATTCCTTCCTCTAGGCCCAAATAATGGTGAAGTGTTATGTAATCGGCGTTCACATAACACCACTAGAGGCTAGACAACATACATCTCATCAAAATATCGAACGAATACCAAATTCACATGACTACTAATAGCAAGACTTCTCCCTTGTCCTCAGGAACAAACGTACCTACTCACAAAGCATATTCATGTTCATAATCAGAGGGGTATTAATATGCATATATGATCTGAACATATGATGTTCCACCAATTAAACCAACTAGCATCAACTACAAGGAGTAATTAACACTACTAGCAACCTACTAGCACCAATCCCGGACTTGGGGACAAGAATTGTATACAAGAGATGAACTAGGGTTTTGAGATGAGATGGTGCCGATGAAGATATTGATGGAGATTGCCCTCTCCCGATGAGAGGAGCGTTGGTGATGACGATGGCGATGATTTCCCCCTCTGGGAGGGAAGTTTCCCTGGCAGAACAGCTCTGCCGGAGCTCTAGATTGGATCTGCCAAGGTTCCGCCTCGTGGCGGCGGAGTTTCGTCCCAAAAGGTTGCTTCTTTTTTTTTCTTGACGAAGGTCATCGCCGAGCCACCAGGGGGCCCACGAGGTAGGGGGCGCGCCCTAGGGGGGCGCGCCCCCCACCCTTGTGAGCAGGGTGTGGGCCCCCTGGTCTTCATCTTTGGCGAGGATTTTTCATTATTTATTATAAGGTGTTCCGTGGAGTTTCAGGACTTTTGGAGTTGTGCAGAATATGTCTCTAATATTTGCTCCTTTTCCAGCCCAGAATTCCAGCTGCCGGCATTGTCCCTCCTTATGTAAACCTTGTAAAATAAGAGAGAATAGCCATAAGTATTGTGACATAATGTGAAATAACAGCCCATAATGCAATAAATATCGATATAAAAGCATGATGCAAAATGGACGTATCAACTCCCCAAGCTTAGACCTCGCTTGTCCTCCAGCGGAAGCCGATAACAATAAATATGTCCCCATGTTTAGAGGTAGAGGCGTCGATAAAAAATAAAATACGGACATGAGGGCATCATGATTATTCTCATAACAGCAACATATATAGATATTGTCATATGATTACTTATGTTCAAGTGATGATCTATTCACAATGCAAAAGTATGAATCAGAAACCATACTGAGAACTAACAAACTATAACCTCAGTCATTGAAATAATTGCAATTTATCATAACATCAGAAAGAGTCTATGTCAGAGCTAAAAAGCAAGTCCACATACTCAACTATCATCTAGTCTTTCATAATTGCTAACACTCGCGCAATACTTGTGGTTACGGAGTTTTAATCGGACACAGAAAAGATAGGGGCTTATAGTTTCACCCCACAACCTTTTACCTCGAGGGTAATGTGAACAATAATAACTCATGCTCCCCTACATCCAATTAGATATATCTATCAAGATCTTTCCAACACACTGGGCTTGCCAAAGGATAAAATGTAAAAGGAAAGGTGAAGATCACCATGAATCTTGCATAAGATAGAAGATAATAATAAAAGATAGGCCCTTCGCAGAGGGAAGCAGAGGTTGCCATACGCTTTTATGGTTGGACGTACAAAATCTTAATGCGAAAGAACGTCACTTTATATTGCCCCTTGTGATATGGACCTTTATTATGCAGTCTGTCGCTTTTATTACTTCCACATCACAAGATCGTATAAAGCTTATTTCTCCCACACTAATCAATCATACATATTTAGAGAGCAATTTTTATTGCTTTGCACCGATGACAAATTTCTTGAAGGATCTTATTCAATCCATAGGTAGATATGATGGACTCTCATGGCAAAACTGGTTTAAGGATATTTGGAAGCACAAGCAGTATCTCTACTTGGTGCTGAGAATTTGGCTAGCATGAGGGGAAAAGGCAAGCTCAACATGTTGGATGATCCATGACAACATACTTTATCTCAGATATAAGAAAACATAACCCATTATGTTGTCTTGCTTGTCCAACATCAACTCTTTAGCATGTCATATTTTGATGAGTGCTCCCAATCATAAAAGATGTCAATAATAGTATATTTATATGTGAAACCTCTCTTTCCTTATTACTTCTTATTAATTGCAACGATGACCAAAGCTATGTCTGCCAACTCCCAACAACTTTTAATCATCACACTCTTTCTATGTGAAGTCATTATTATCAATAAGATCAATATGAACTTTTGTTTCTTATTATTCTTTTTCTCTTTTCTTTTATTCACCCAAGATTATAGCAAGAAAATCAAGCCCTTGACTCAACACTAATCTTTATTATATAGCTCACGGACTCGATTACAAAGAAGGACAATAAAGCAAAAATCACAACTAGATCATGCCATAAACTTTATTCTACTAGATCAAAAATACTACCAAAAGGATCAAACTAAGAAAAAGGGTAAAGATAGGAGTTGTGATTGTGATACGATACCGGGGCACCTCCCCCAAGCTTGGCAGTTGCCAAGGGGAGTGCCCATACCCACATGATTATATCTCCTTGGTTGGTGAAGAAGGTGGAAGTGTTGTTGATGATGCCGGCTTGTCATCCATCTTCCAAGCCATAGGTTCACCATCATATAAGGATGATCGAGTCTCCGGAATCCTCGAATCTGCAGCCAAACTCATTCTTTTGAATCTATATTCATACTCACAGTTTTGGTTTTGCAGGTCATAGATTTGGGCTTTGAGGTGCTCGATCCTCTCATGTAGCTTGAAGATGGCCTCCTCGGTGCTCTTGGCATCCGACTTGTAGTTGTTAGTGAACTCCGCGAGCATCGTGTGGTTAGCATTGATTCAATGCTCCACCATCCCCTGGCACTTGAAAACTTGTTGCTCCATTGCTTCGAGCCTTGCATCCACGCTTCCGGTTCCCTTTGGTCCCTCAGCATCGCGGATGTGCAGCAACCCATCACGCATCTCAATGGTTTGAGGGTGTCGCAGCACCTCCGCGAGGTAGGGGTTGATGACCTTCTCGAAGAACTTGTCCTTGGAAGCACTTGGGGACGTCATGATAACCTATATCTGTCAGAAAAACAGCTCGAAACAAAAACAGGAGATTTTTGCGTGATACGGGAGTCAAAACCCCCGGGAGATTATATAATGAATTTTTACCGACCAAAATATGTATCGTGCAAGAAAACGGAGTCCGGAAGGCACACGAGGTAGGGGGGCGCGCCCAGGGGGTAGGGCGCGCCCTCCACCCTCGTGTCCTTCCCGGACTGCTACTTAATTTTCTATTTTTCTAAATATTCCAAAACGGATAAATATTGCCTTAAAAATTGTTTTGGAGTCGGTTTACTTACCGTACCACATACCTATTCCTTTTCGGAGTCTGAAACGTTTTGGAAAGTGTCCCTTATGTATTCCTCCAGGGTTACGGTTTCAATAATATTGGTTCCAACATTTATGGGATTACTTTAGATATAGTGTTTGATTCTTTGACCATTTACCACCTTCGGATTTGTGCCCTCAAAGTTGTTGATTTTTATGGCACCGGAACAATAGACCTCCTCGATAACATAGGGGCCTTCCCATTTAGAGAGAAGTTTCCCTACCAAAAATCTTAAACGAGAGTTGTATAGCAATACATAATCACCTACATTAAACTCATGCTTTTGTATCCTTTTGTCATGCCATCTTTTAACCTTTTCTTTAAACAACTTGGCATTTTCATAAGCTTGGGTTCTCCATTGATCAAGTGAGCTAATATCAAATAACCTCTTATCACCGGCAAGTTTAAAATCATAATTTAGTTCTTTAATAGCCCAATAAGCCTTGTGTTCTAGTTCGAGAGGTAAGTGACATGCTTTTCCATAGACCATTTTATACGGAGACATACCCATAGGATTTTTATATGCAGTTCTATAGGCCCATAATGCATCATCAAGTTTCTTGTACCAATTCTTTCTAGATCTATTGACAGTCTTTTGCAAAATTAATTTGAGTTCTCTATTACTCAATTCTACTTGACCACTAGACTGTGGGTAATACGGAGATGCAATTTTATGATTGACATCATATTTAGCAAGCATTTTACAGAAAGCACCATGAATAAAATGTGAACCACCATCAGTCATTAAATACCTAGGGACTCCAAACCTCGGAAAAATAACTTCTTTAAGCATTTTAATAGAAGTGTTATGATCAGCACTACTAGTTGGCATAGATTCTACCCACTTAGTAACGTAATCAACAACAACTAAAATATGTGTATATCCATTAGAGGCAGGAAAATGACCCATATAATCAAATCCCCAAACATCCAACGGTTCAATAACAAGTGAATAATTCATAGGCATTTCTTGGCGTCTACTAATATTACCAATTATATGACATTCAACACAAGATAGGACAAACTTACGGGCATCCTTGAAGAGAGTAGGCCAATAAAAACCGGATTGCAATACCTTATGTGCAGTTCTATCTCCCGCATGGTGTCCTCCATAAGTTTCGGAGTGGCACTTGCGTAGGATCTGTTCATGTTCATGCTCAGGTACACAACGTCTAATAACACCATCTACTCCGTCTTTATAAAGATGTGGGTCATCCCAAAAGTAATGTCTCAAATCATAGAAGATTTTTTTCTTTTGTTGGTATGTGAAGCTAGGTGGTATGAATTTAGCAACAATGTAATTAGCATAATTAGCATACCAAGGGGTACTACGAGAAGTACTTATGACATTTAATTGTTCATCAGGAAAGCTATCATCAATAGGTAGTGGGTCATCAAGAACATTCTCTAACCTAGATAAGTTGTCTACAACGGGGTTCTCAACTCCTTTTCTATCAATAATATGGAAATCAAATTCTTGTAGCAAGAGAACCCATCTAATAAGTCCAGATTTAGCATCTTTCTTCTCCATAAGATATTTAATAGCAGCATGATCAGTGTGGATAGTTACTTTAGAATCAACAATATAAGGTCTGAACTTATCACAAGCAAATACAACTGCTAAAAGTTCTTTTTCAGTAGTAGCATAATTTCTTTGAGCATTGTCTAGAGTCTTACTAGCATAATGGATAACATTTAATTTCTTATCAATTCTTTGCCCTAGAACAGCACCTACAGCATAATCGCTAGCATCACACATAATTTCAAAGGGTAAATTCCAATCAGGTGGTTGAACAATAGGTGCAGAGACTAATGCTTTCTTAAGTATTTCAAATGCTTCTACACAATCATCATCAAAGACAAATGGTATATCTTTTTGTAATAAATTAGTCAGAGGCCGAGAAATTTTTGAGAAGTCCTTAATGAACCTCCTATAAAATCCGGCGTGACCAAGGAAACTTCTTATACCTTTGATGTCCTTGGGACATGGCATCTTTTCAATAGCATCAACCTTGGCTTTATCAAATTCAATACCTCTTTCAGAAACTTTATGCCCTAAGACAATACCTTCATTAACCATAAAGTGGCACTTTTCCCAATTCAAGACAATATTAGTTTCTTCACATCTCTGCAAAACTTGATCAAGATTGCTCAAGCAATCATCAAAAGAAGATCCATAGACGGAAAAGTCATCCATGAAAACCTCACAAATCTTTTCAGAAAAGTCATAGAATATAGCCATCATGCATCTTTGAAAGGTAGCAGGTGCATTACATAAACCAAAAGGCATACGTCTATAAGCAAAAGTACCAAAAGGGCATGTAAAAGTAGTCTTCGATTGATCTTTAGCCGACACAGGTATTTGAGAGAAACCAGAATAACCATCTAGAAAGCAGTAATGTGTATGTTTGCATAATCTTTCTAGCATTTGATCGATAAAAGGTAAGAGGTAATGATCTTTCTAAGTAGCCTTATTTAATTGCGGAAATCAATTACCATCCTATAACCTGTAATAATTCTTTGTGGAATCAATTCATCTTTATCATTAGGAACAACAGTAATACCTCCCTTCTTAGGGACACAATGAACAGGACTTACCCACTGACTATCAGCAACGGGATAAATTATACCTGCCTCCAGAAGCTTTAGTATTTCTTTTCTTTCCACTTCTTTCATTTTAGGATTCAGACGTCGTTGAGGATCATGAAATGGTTTGGCATCTGCTTCCAAATTTATTTTATGTTGACATAGAGTGGGACTAATGCCCTTAAGATCATCAAGAGTATATCCAATAGCAGCACGATGCTTCTTCAGAGTTTTCAATAATCTTTCTTCTTCATGCTCTGAAAGGTTAGCACTAATAATAATAGGATATATCTTCTTTTCATCAAGATAAGCACATTTAAAATTATCAGGCAACGGTTTAAGCTCAAACACGGGATCACCCTTAGGTGGAGGGGGGTCCCCTAGGATTTCAACAGGCAAATTGTGTTTCAGAATAGGTTCCTGTTTAAAGAATACTTCATCTATTTCCCTTCTTTCATTCATAAACATATCATTCTCATGGTCTAACAAATATTGTTCTAAAGGATCATTAGGAGGTACGATAATAGAAGCAAGACCAATAATTTCATCCTTACTAGGAAATTCTTCTTCACAGTGTTGTTTACTAAATTTAGAGAAATTAAACTCATGAGTCATATCATCTAGGCCAATAGTAACAACATTCTTTTCGCAGTCTATCTTAGCATTAACAGTGTTCAAGAAGGGTCTACCAAATATAATGGGACAAAAACTATCTTGTGGGGAACTAAGAACAAGAAAATCAGCAGGATATTTAGTTTTCCCGCACAAGACTTCAATATCTCTAACAATTCCCACTGCTGAAATAGTATCTCTATTAGCAAGTTTAATTGTGACATCAATATCTTCTAACTCAGCAGGTGCAATTTCATGCTTGATTTCTTTATACAAGTCATAAGGTATAACACTAGCACTAGCACCCATATCACATAAGCCATGATAACAATGTTCTCCTATTTTAACAGAAATAACAGGCACGCCTACCACAGGTCTATGTTTATCTTTAGCACAAGGTTTAGCAATTCTAGCAGTTTCATCGCAGAACTGAATAACATGCCCATCAATATTATCAGACGGGAGCTCTTTAACAATAGCAACATTAGGTTCTACTTTAACTTTCTCAGGAGGTGTATATGTTTTAATATTGCTTTTACGAACCACAGTTCAAGCTTTAGCATGATCCTTTATCCTAACAGGGAAAGGTGGTTTCTCAACATAACAAGTAGGAACAATAGGATCATTATAAGTGACAGTCTTTTCTTCAACTTTAATAGGTGCAGCTACTTTTAATTCTATGGGAGGATGATGTATAAACCACTTCCCCTTAGGGAGATCAACATAAGTAGCAGAAGATTCACAGAAAGAAGCTACTATCTCAGAATCAAGTCCATATTTAGTGCTAAACTTATGGAAAATATCGGTATCCATAAAAGATTTAACACAATCAAACTTAGGTGTCATACCTGACTCCTTACCATTGTCGAGGTCCCAATCTTCAGAGTTGCGTTTAATTCTATCCAATAAATCCCATTTGAATTCGATAGTCTTCATCATAAAAGAGCCAGCACAAGAATATCGAGCATGGTGCGATTATTTTCATAAAGCTGAGCATAAATTTTTTGAAGAATTGTTTCTCTTGGAAGCTCATGATTGGGGCATGAATATAACATTTATTTAAGCCTCCCCCAAGCTTGAGCAATGCTTTCTCCTTCGCGAGGCCAAAAATTACATATATAATTGCGATCACGATGAACAAGATGCATAGGGTAATACTTTTGATGAAATTCCAATTTCAATCTTCTATAGTTCCATGATCCCATATCATCACATAGCCTATACCATGTCAATGCGTCTTCCTTCAAAGATAAAGGGAAGACCTTCTTCTTAGCAACATCATCGGGTATACCTGTGTAACATCCCAAATTTTCAATTTGGAATGTTATACATTAGATCATCTATGCATATCATATTTTATTTTGCTTTTGGTTGATCCTAGAAATTCTACACAACTCAAGGACCCACGGAGAGAGTTGGGGATTTTGTTATTTTCATATTTGAGTTTTCTCAAATTTTGAGAATAGGATCATTTGATTTTATTTATTTTATCATCAATTATTTCTATTACAAAAATATGAGAGAGGGAATAAAATGACTTTCCCAAAATAAATAAATATTAAGGATCAAATAATAAAATCAAATAAGATTTTATTTCAGAGTTTTTCGGTGTTTTATTTGAAATTAGGAAAAATGTGCATTTTTCAAAATTGCATTTAGGTCCCAAATAAATGTTCACCTTGTGCGGCTTGATTTTAGAAGCTCGCGAAAATTTATTTCGGAATTTTTGGAGTCCTTTTAGTATTTCTTTTTGTTTATCTTCTGTGCGTAATTTAAAAAAAACGCGCACCGACCTACGGGCCGTGTCCGACCTGGACACCGGCCCGGGAAGGCTTTATAAGCCGGGGGAGAGGCCCAGCCGAGCCTGCGCCCCAGCCCCCGAAACCCTAGCCGCCAGCTCCCGCCGGCGCCGCCGCGCCGCGCTGCCCCGCCGCCGACCCGCCGCCCGAGGTCCGCCGCCGCCTCATTTTCCACGCCGGTTTTTTTATTTTTTTCAAAAAACCATTCGGTTTTTCCGTCGGTTTTTTTTCTAGTTTCGGTTTTTTTAAATAGATCGGTTTTCCCTGTTTATTTAAATAGTGAGCGTTCGTCCGTTCGTTCGTTCTAGCGAAGGTTCGTCATTTTTCTTTTTCTCGGATTAAATCCGCGATTTTTCTGATCGCGATTCCTGATCCGATTTTCGTTTTAGTATAACTTTTTGCTCGTTTATCAGAATCAGGCAATTCAAGCGCCTGGAGTTTCGTCTCGAAACCCTCTATCCGTTTAACCAACTTAAAAAAGATTTTGCTACTGTAAAATTTGCCCTAGATCCAGATTAGTAGAACGAAGTTGTTTTCTTTCGCCGTTTGACTTTCGTTGCTTCGTTCGATTTGATTCTTTTTGCCAACCGGAGTTCTTAAGTTGAAACTTCTGGTTAGATCTCTTATTTGCGTTTTACCTGTGCATTAGATGAGTACTTATTGTATGCTTGTTTGTTTGTCTGTGATAGAATACCCGGAGTGCGCCGCTTGTTATTTCGAGTCTCTAGGTTTCGCGGATCATCAGCAAGGCAAGTAACACTTTGATCATATTTTTCCTACTACCCAGTTTTATTGCATTAGATCAATCCTCACACATTGCATGATTAGGATCTAATTAAATTGTGGGATGGGAAGTAGTTGAGGTAGTACCTATTACCTGTTTATTATCAAACCTTTGGGAGTTACTTCTACGTTTGCTTATTATGCCAAGCTATGCTAGGAGACGTGGATTGGGTGAGTGATATCCATGACAGATGTGAGTTTGTTAATTAATGGTTTATCTAAGGTGGCAACTTAAACACACATCTGGGTGGATCGAGGCATCTGGGTATTCCAGGACTTGCCTGTTTTCTTTTGGACCGCCACCCAGGCTCAAAGGGATCATGAGACTATTCATACTAGAAACTTCCGTGTGCAGCCACAAGCTATTATGGGCTCTAGCATAGTTGACTAAGTCGTGCGAACTCTTACAGTGGTAGACTAGCAAATGTAGGGGATGTAGGTGGTACGGTCTACCCGATCGTAAGGTGCTAGCGCTTCTGAAAGACTATGTCTCGGTCATCCGTCTTCTCAAACACCATGTAGTGCGAGAAACCAAACGAAGGCGATCGAGTCTTGTGGGGAAAAGTGCGCAAACCTCTGCAGAGTGTAATAAACTAATCATGATTAGCCATGTCCCCGGTTATGGACATCTTGAGTATCTAGTACCTGGATTATCATGTGAATCTCAACATGTTACTCTAAATTAATTTTTGTTGGGTTATGTTTAATGATGTTTAATCGGGATTGAGAATGCTGTCAACCATTCTCAATGTTTAACAACTACCATGATATTAATTAAATTTTATTCCTTTGAAGTAGGGAAAAATTGGCTTTACGCAAAACTGTAACCATAGAGCTTTCCACCAGCCAGTTATGCATATAGTATAGTTGTTTCATTCCATTACTCTCTATGTGTTACATTGCCAGCATATTCCATGTGCTGACCCATTTTCGGGCTGCAATGTTAATGTTGCAGACTTTTCAGACGATGATTAAGGAGTTTTAGGTCATGGTTCTATACTCAGTGATGCCGTTGGAGTTGATGGACTCACTTATCTTCCAAGCCTTCCGCTGTTATCGTTGTTAGATGGCCTTAAGCCATATTTATTGTAATAAGTTCACTTATGAGACACTCGATGTAATAAGTGTGTGATTGCTACTCTGCTATAAATCCTCCGAGTACTGTGTGGTGTCAGCATTACTGATCCAGGGATGACACCGGAACACAAAGATCAGACTGTTTGAGGTCTGGTCGCTACAAACATGGTATCAGAACACACGCTGACTGTACGACACGACCACTAAGCTAAAAGACCTAGATCACTTTTCACTCTCTTCTCTTCTGACTTCTCATCTTTTCTACTCTTTAGGATGGCGGATGCAAGGAACAAGTTCACGCAACCGGATGAAGATACACCCTTTGGACGTCACTTGAAGGAAGTCACTAGATACCTGAATATAGGAGTACCAAGCTTCACTGGAACCTACAATGCCACTTTACCTGAAGAAGAGCGCTGGATGATTCAAGTTCAAGTTCCAGGAAGGACGTTCATGCCAGTCACTGAGCCCATAGAGTTTTCTTTTGATGCGCCAACTTGGACTCTAGGAAAGAGCATGGCAGCTCACATCGCCATGGGACGCATTGGAGAAGCCTACCGCAAGGATCTCAAGGATACTATCTACCAGATTTGTGGGCGCCGAGATGAGCACTGGGAGATGATCAGCACCAGAAAGGATAGATCAATTGCATCTTTTATCCAGGAATTAAATCAGCACATTCAACGACAGGAGAACCAGATGTGCGCCGACATGATAGATCTGAAGAAAGCTAAGACAAGAATCAAGGAACTGGAGGAAGAACTCAAGGCTACACTTGAAGATTATGAAGAGGAAATTGAAGTATTGATGGAGAAGAATGACGACCTGATCAAGAAGATTGGAATATTTATGGGAGGCCCTACACCAGTGGATGAAGACGAAGAACCCAAGGATATTAGCCCGGAAGACTACATCATCATTGACGACACCGACTCGGATCCAAATAGTAGCGATGATGACTATGTTGATGAAGCTGGAGCAGATATCATGGAGTCTGCCACTGAAGAATATTTCTAGTAGACCCCCTCATCAGTAGTAGTAGTCCACCATGTAAATATAGTAGTCCGAGCACTTTTGTGATAGATAGATCAATTGTATGCCCTTGTTTGATTGAATGAAGTGAATTGTTTGCTTTTGCCTCATGTGCATATGGGTAGTTTTTTCTCTTTAGACCCCCTCTATTCTTACATCTCATCTTTTCTAAACCCCTCAGATGCCTCTGAGACGTGACCCCGGATTTGCCTTTCCACTGGAGCTCACCCAGTTGATCCAGCAGCAGAACACATTGATGCAGTTGCTAGTCCAGAATCAGAAGTAGGGGAACAACAACAACAACCCACCACCACCACCACCACCACCACCTGTTGACCACTTAGCATGTTTTCTTAGGCTAAACCCGCCGGTGTTTTCCAGTAGCACCGAGCCGATAGTAGCAGATGATTGGCTCCGCAAGACAGCTAGGGAGTTAACCACAGCAGGATGCACAGATGCGGAGAAGGTGAAGTTTGTCGCACATTAGCTAGAAGGACCCGCAGCATCATGATGGGAGAATTTCACAGCCACTTTCCCTGTCGACACTGTCACATGGGACCAGTTTCAGCAGGCTTTTCGTACTGCACATGTTTCAGCAGGAGCTATGGCCATGAAGAAGCGTGAGTTTTGCAACTTGCGCCAAGGAGGACGGACAGTTGGCCAGTATGTGGAGGATTTTAGTAAATTAGCATGTTATACACTAGATGACGTCGCTACGGATGCAGCTAAGCAGGAGAAGTTTCTGGAAGGACTGAATGATGAGTTGAGCGTGCAGTTGATGGTAGCAACCTTCAACAACTACCAGGAGTTGGTAGATCATGCTCTTATGATTGAAGGGAAGCAGCAACAAATTGAGAATCGCAAGAGGAAGTATGGACAAGGGAAGTACAATTTAGGAGCTCAGCAGAAGCCATGTTTTACCCCTAGACCGGGAGGACATTTTCAGCATACCCATGGAGGAGGTAGCTCGCACAATCACAATGGCACCAAGAATGGTAATGGCAATGGAGGAAGCAACGGCCAGAATCGCACCAACCCATCAACCCCAGCCAAGAAGGACCTGAGCCAAGTCACTTGCTTTAAGTGTCAGAAGACTGGGCACTACGCCAATGAAAGTCCTAAAGGCCAAAATGGCAATGGAAGTTCTGGGAAGAAGCCGAACCCTTTCAACAAGGGACAGGTGAACCACATTAGCGTGGAGGAGGTTGAAGCTCAGCCTGATGCAATAATAGGTAAGTTTTTGGTTAAGTCATTTACTGGACTCGTTCTTTTCGACACTGGTGCATCGCATTCATACATCTCAAGGGGATTTGTGGATAAGTATAACCTATCAACCCAAGCCCTTAGGTCACCCATGTTAGTAACCTCACCTGGAGCAGAGTATGTGGCTAGTATATGGTGTGATCGGTTACCATTAAGGATTGGTAACTATGTTTTTCCCTCAGACCTAATAGTATTGGAATCCCAAGGATTGGATGTGATATTAGGCATGGATTGGTTATCAAAGTATGAAGGGAATATTGAATGTGCTAGTAAGTCAATTTTGCTTACCACCCAGAAGGGAGAAGGATCAAGTATGTATCCCGACATTTGCCAAAGAGGACTCAAGTAAATTGCCTAACAGGAGTTGTGCAGGAGGAAGTACCAGTGGTAAGGGATTTCCCTGAAGTATTTCCAGAGGAGTTGCCAAGCATGCCACCCGATAGAGATATTGAGTTTTTGATTGAGCTATTGCTAGGCACAGGGCCAATATCAAAGAGACCATATAGGATGCCAGCAAAGGATTTGGTGGAAATTAAGAAGCAGATTAAGGAGTTACTGGATAAGGGATATATCCGCCCAAGTTCTTCGCCTTGGGGATCACCAGTACTTCTAGTGGAGAAGAAGGATGGATCGTTAAGGATGGTTGTTGATTATTGAGGATTGAATGAAGTAACAATCAAGAACAAGTACCCACTACCAATGATTAATGATCTGTTTGATCGATTGCAAGGAGCTAAGGTATTTTCCAAGATTGATCTGCGATCAGGATACCACCAGTTGAAGATTCGAGAACGGGATATACCTAAGACATCTTTTACCACCAGGTATGGGTTGTACGAGTATACCATTATGTCATTTGGTCTGACTAACGCACCCGCATATTTTATGAACATGATGAACAAAGTATTTATGGAATTTTTGGATAAGTTCATCGTAGTGTTCATTGATGATATCCTGGTTTATTCGAAGAATGAAGAGGGGCATAAGGAGCATTTGCGTTTGGTACTTGGAAAGCTCAGAGAACATCAATTATATGCCAAGTTCAGCAAATGTGAGTTTTGGTTGAAGGGAGTAGGATTCCTCGGACATGTTATATCTGGAGAAGGTATAGCAGTTGATCCCACTAAAGTTGATACCGTGACCAAGTGGTAAGCCCCAACAATAGTTGGAGAGATCCGGAGTTTTCTTGGACTCGCAGGATACTACCGGAGATTTGTTGAGAATTTCTCAAAGATTGCGAAGCCTATGACTGAGTTGTTAAAGAAGGATACCAAGTTCATATGGATGGAGGAATGTGAGGCTAGTTTCCAGGAGTTGAAGAAACGTTTGGTTATACCTCACCAGTGTTGATTTTGCCAGACCAGACCAAAGATTATGAGGTGTATTGCGACGCTTCACATCGAGGACTTGGAGCAGTGCTTATGCAAGAAGGGAGAGTTGTTTCATATGCCTCAAGACAACTGAAACCTCATGAGTTGAATTATGCCACGCATGATTTGGAGTTAGCAGCTGTAGTGCATGCTTTGAAAACATGGAGGCATTTCCTCATTGGAAATCATTGTGAGGTGTACACGGATCATAAGAGTTTGAAGTGCATTTTCACACATAAGGGGTTGAATCTCAAACAAAGGAGATGGTTGGAGCTGATCAAGGATTATGATATGAGATTGCATTATCACCCCGGAAAGGCTAACGTAGTAGCAGACGCATTAAGCCGTAAGAGCCATGTCATTACATTAATGACGGGAGAAATACCAAGTGAGTTAGCAGTAGATCTTTGTGAACTATGTTTAGAAATAGTTCCGAGAGGCTATGTAGCAGCATTGGAGATTCAGTCAACCTTGATGGATAGAATCAGGGAAGCTCAGAAGACAGACAAAGAAGATTGCCTCTATTAAGGAGAAACTTAGCAAAGGAAAAGCTAAGGGATTTCGTGAGGATGAACATGATACCCTATGGTTTGAAGACCGCGTTTACGTGCCCAATGACTTGGAGACCAGGAAGTTAATATTACAAGAGGCACACGATTCACCATATTCGATTCACCCAGGAAATACCAAGATGTATTTGGATTTGAAAGATATTTTCTAGTGGACCGGAATGAAGAAGGATATTGCGGAGTACGTAGCAGTTTGTGATGTATGCCAGAGAGTAAAGGCAGAGCATCAGAAGCCAGCAGGATTGTTACAACCATTGCCGATACCCGAATGGAAGTGGGATAAGCTAGGCATGGATTTTATCACGGGATTACCCAGGACTCGTTCAGGCTATGACTCAATTTGGGTTGTAGTTGATCGATTGACGAAAGTAGCTCATTTCATCCTGGTAAAGACTGTTGGGGAACGTTGCAGAAAACAAAAAAAATTCTACATTTCACCAAGATCAATCTATGGAGTCAACTAGCAACGAGAGAAGAGTGCATCTACATACCCTTGTAGATCGCGTGCGGAAGCGTTCAAGAGAACGGGGATGATGGAGTCGTACTTGCCGTGATCCAAATCACCGATGACCAAGTGCCGAACGGACGGCACCTCCGCGTTCAACACACGTACGGTGCGGATGACGTCTCCTCCTTCTTGATCCAGCAAGGGGGGAGGAGAGGTTGATGAAGATCCAGCAGCACGACGGCGTGGTGGTGGATGCAGCAGTGATCGCAGCAGGGCTTCGCCGAGCTTCTGCGAGAGGGAGAGGTGTAGCAGGGGAGAGGGAGGCGCCAAGGCTTGAGGTGTAGCTTCCCTCCCTCCCCCCCTTTATATAGGCCCCTAGGGGGGTGCGCAGGCCCTAGGAGATGGGATCTCCTAGGGGGGCAGCGGCCAAGGGGTGGAGTACCCCCCCCCCCCAAGGCAAGTGGAGGCGCCCCTCCCCTAGGGTTCCCAACCATAGGCGCATGGGGGGGCCAAGGGGGGGCGCACCAGCCCACTATGGGCTGGTTCCCCTCCCCACTTCAGCCCATGGGGCCCTCCGGGATGGGTGGCCCCTCTTGGTGGACCCCCGGGACCCATCCGGTGGTCCCGGTACAATACCGGTGACCCCGAAACTTTCCCGATGGCCGAAACTACACTTCCTATAATTCTTCACCTCCGGACCATTCCGGAACTCCTTGTGATGTCCAGGATCTCATCCGGGACTCCGAACAACTTTCGGATTACTGCATACTCATATCTATACAACCCTAGCGTCACCGAACCTTAAGTGTGTAGACCCTACGGGTTCGGGAGACAAGCAGACATGACCGAGACGACTCTCTGGTCAATAACCAACAGCGGGATCTGGATACCCATGTTGGCTCCCACATGCTCCTCGATGATCTCATCGGATGAACCACGATGTCGAGGACCTAATCAATCCCGTACTCAATTCCCTTTGTCAATCGGTACGTTACTTGCCCGAGACTCGATCGTCGGTATCCCAATACCTTGTTCAGTCTCGTTACCGGCAAGTCACTTTACTCATACCGTAATGCATGATCCCGTGATCAACCACTTGATCACATTGAGCTCATTATGATGATGCATTACCGAGTGGGCCCAGAGATACCTCTCCGTCATACGGAGTGACAAATCCCAGTCTCAATTCGTGCCAACCCAACAGACACTTGCGGAGATACCTGTAATGTACCTTTATAGTCACCCAGTTACGTTGTGACGTTTGGCACACCCAAGGCACTCCTACGGTATCCGGGAGTTGCACAATCTCATGGTCTAAGGAAATGATACTTGACATCCAGAAAAGCTACAGCAAATGAACTACACGATCTTTGTGATATGCTTAGGTTTGGGTCTTGTCCATCACATCATTCTCCTAATGATGTGATCCTGTTATCAATGACATCCCCATGTCCATAGCCAGGAAACCATGACTATCTGTTGATCAACAAGCTAGTCAACTAGAGGCTCACTAGGGACACATTATGGTCTATGTATTCACACATGTATTACGATTTCCGGATAATACAATTGTAGCATGAATAATAGACAATTATCATGAACAAGGAAATATAATAATCATTTTATTATTGCCTCTAGGGCATATTTCAAACAAAGACCACTTACACCAGTGCTAAGTTGGCAAAGATATACATGACCAGGATCGTATGTTTGCATGGAGTTCCAAGGAGTATCGTATCAGATAGAGGAACCCAGTTTACCTCAAAGTTCTGGAAGCAGTTGCACGAAACTTTGGGTACCAGGCTAGAATTCAATACAGCTTTTCATCCACAGACAGATGGACAGACCGAGAGAGTTAATCAGATTTTGGAGGATATGCTAAGAGCTTGTGCGCTAGATTACGGATCTAGTTGGGACGATAATTTGCCATATGCAGAGTTCTCTTACAACAACAGTTACCAAACCAGTTTAAAGATGGCCCCTTTCGAAGCATTGTATGGAAGGAGGTGCAGGACACCGTTGTCGTGGGACGAAGTTGGAGACCGCCAGTTGTTTGGACCTACCTTGATTAAGGAGTCTGAACGGAAGGTGAAATTGATTCGCGATAGGCTCAAGGTAGCTCAATCCAGACAGAAAAGTTATGCAGAATTCTAAACACAAGGAGACAGTTTACGAAGTCGGAGATAGAGCTTATCTTCGAGTATCTCCACTTCAGGGAACAAAGTGTTTTGGAGTTAAAGGGAAGTTAGCACCACGATTTGTAGGACCATATCGAGTTTTGGAGCATATGGGAGAAGTGGCCTACAGGTTGGAATTGCCTGAAGGATTGTCAGGAGTTCATGATGTGTTCCACGTTTCTCAGTTAAAGAAGTGCCACGCGAAGATGGCTGACATACCTTTGAGAGACACAGTGCCATTGGAAACTATTCAGTTGGATAACAATTTGACCTATGAGGAGAAACCAGTTAAGATTCTCGAGTTTGCCAGCCGAGTTACCCGCAGCAAGGTTATCAAGTTTTGCAAGGTTCAGTGGAGCCACCACACGGAGGATGAAGCCACCTGGGAACAAGAGGAAGATTTGCTCAAGAACCACCCTCACCTATTTTCTAGCCAACCCAAATCTCGAGGGCGAGATTCATCTTAAGGGGGGTAGGTTTGTAACATCCCAAATTTTCAATTTGGAATGTTATACATTAGATCATCTATGCATATCATATTTTATTTTCCTTTTGGTTGATCCTAGAAATTCTACACAACTCAAGGACCCACGGAGAGAGTTGGGGATTTCGTTATTTTCATATTTGAGTTTTCTCAAATTTTGAGAATAGGATCATTTGATTTTATTTATTTTATCATCAATTATTTCTATTACAAAAATATGAGAGAGGGAATAAAATGACTTTCCCAAAATAAATAAATATTGAGGATCAAATAATAAAATCAAATAAGATTTTATTTCAGAGTTTTTCGGTGTTTTATTTGAATTTAGGAAAAATGTGTGTTTTTCAAAATTGCATTTAGGTCCCAAATAAATGTTCACCTAGTGCGACTTGATTTTAGAAGCCCGTGAAAATTTATATCGGAATTTTTGGAGTCCTTTTAGTATTTCTTTTTATTTTTCTTCTCCAGTAAATTAAAAAAAATGTGCACCGACCTACGGGCCGTGTCCGACCTAGACACCGGCCTGGGAAGGCTTTATAAGCCGGGGGAGAGGCCCAGTCGAGCCAGCGCCCCAGCCCTCGAAACCCTAGCCGCCAGCTCCCGCCGCCACCGCCGCGCCGCCCCGCCGCCACCGCCTGCCGCCCGAGGTCCGCCGCCGCATCGTTTTCCGCGCCGGTTTTTTTTGAAAACCCGTTCGGATTTCCGTCATTTTTTTCTAGTTTCGGTTTTTTTTAAATAGATCGGTTTTTCCGGTTTATTTAAATAGTGAGCGTTTGTCCGTTCGTTCGTTCTAGCAAACGTTCATCGTTTTTCTTTTTCTCGGATTAAATCCGTGATTTTTCTGATCGCGATTCCTGATCCGATTTTTGTTTTAGTATAACTTTTCGCTCATTTATCGGAATCAAGCGATTCAAGCGCCTGGAGTTTCGTCTCGAAATCCTCTATCCGTTTAACCAACTTAAACAAGATTTTGCTACTGTAAAATTTGCCCTAGATCCAGATTAGTAGAACGGAGTTGTTTTCTTTCGCCGTTTGACTTTTGTTGCTTCGTTCGATTTGATTCTTTTTGCCAACCGGAGTTCTTAAGTTGAACCTTCTGGTTAGATCTCTTATTTGCGTTTTACCCGTGCATTAGATGAGTACTTATTGTATGCTTGTTTGTTTGTCTGCGATAAAATACCCGGAGTGCACCGCTTGTTACTTCGAATCTCTAGGTTTCGCGGATCATCAGCAAGGCAAGTAACACTTTGATCATATTTTTCCTACTACCCAGTTTTATTGCATTAGATCAATCCTCACACAGTGCATGATTAGGATCTAATTAAATTATGGGATGGGAAGTAGTTGAGGTAGTACCTATTACCTGTTTATTATCAAACCTTTGGGAGTTACTTCTACGTTTGCTTATTATGCCAAGCTATGCTAGTAGACGTGGATTGGGTGAGTGATATCCATGATAGATGTGAGTTTGTTAATTAATGGTTTATATAAGGTGGCAACTTAAACACACATCTGGGTGGATTGAGGCACCTGGGTATTGCAGGACTTGCCTGTTTTCTTTTGGACCGCCACCCAGGTTCAAAGGGATCATGAGACTATTCATACTAGAAACTTCCGTGTGCAGCCACAAACTATTATGGGCTCTAGCATAGTTGACTAAGTCGTGTGAACTCTTACAGTGGTAGACTAGCAGATGTAGGGGATGTAGGAGGTACGGTCTACCCGATCGTAAGGTGCTAGCGCTTCTGAAAGGCTATGTCTCGGTCATCCGTCTTCTCAAACACCATGTAGTGTGAGAAACCAAACGGAGGCGATCGAGTCTTGTGGGGAAAAGTGTGCAAACCTCTGCAGAGTGTAATAAACTAATCATGATTAGCCATGTCCCTGGTTATGGACATCTTGAGTATCTAGTACCTGGATTATCATGTGAATCTCAACATGTTACTCTAAATTAATTTTTGTTGGGTTATGTTTAATGATGATGTTTAATTGGGATTGAGAATGATGTCAACCATTCTCAGTGTTTAACAACTACCATGATAGTAATTAAATTTTATTCCTTTGAAGTCGGGAAAAATTGGCTTTACGCAAAACTGTAACCATAGAGCTTTCCACCAGCCAAATATGCATATAGTATAGCTGTTTCATTCCATTACTCTCTATGTGTTACATTGCCAGCATATTCCATGTGCTGACCCGTTTTCGGGCTGCAACGTTAATGTTGCAGACTTTTCAGAAGATGATTAAGGAGTTTTAGGTCGTGGTTCTATACTCAGTGATGCCGTTGGAGTTGATGGACTCACTTATCTTCCAAGCCTTCCGCTGTTATCGTTGTTAGATGGCCTTAAGCCATATTTATTGTAATAAGTTCACTTATAAGACACTCAATGTAATAAGTGTGTGATTTCTACTCTGCTATAAATCCTCCGAGTACTGTGTGGTGTCAGCATTACTGATCCAGGGATGACACCGGAGCATAGAGATCAGACTGTTTGAGGTCTGGTCGCTACAACCTGCAAGCTTAAATAATCCACAAACTTTATCCACATATATTAGGTGTTCATCAGGATGCTTTGCTCCATCTCCTGTAAAAGGATTAGCTAGCATTTTTCTATCATACTCGAAGGATACTCATAAGGAATTTCATTTTCAATAGGTTCAGTAGGTTGAGGAGCAACTCTTTGCTCTACTGGTCGGGGTGAAGATACCCCGAACAAGCCCCTCAGAGGATTACTTTCCATAGTAACAAGTGACAGTAAATTTCAGCACACTATATAAATTTTTCCATACCAAGTTCCACCTACCAAAGGCGCTTCACTCCCCGGTAACGGCGCCAAAAAAGAGTCTTGATGACCCACAAGTATAGGGGATCTATCGTAGTCCTTTAGATAAGTAAGAGTGTCGAACCCAACGAGGAGCAGAAGGAAATGATAATTGGTTTTCAGCAAGTAAGAGTGTCAAACCCAACGAGGAGCAGAAGGAAATGATAATTGGTTTTCAGCAAGGTATTCTCTGCAAGTACGGAAATAAGTGGTAACAGATAGTTTTGTGATGAGATAATTTGTAACGAGCAACAAGTAACAAAAGTAAATAAAGTGCAGCAAGGTGGCCCAATCCTTTTTGTAGAAAATGACAATCTTGGACAAACTCTTATATAAGGAAAAGCGCTCCCAAGGACACATGGGAATATCATCAAGCTAGTTTTCATCACGCTCATATGATTCGCGTTCGGTACTTTGATAATTTGATATGTGGGTGGACCGGTGCTTGGGTGCTATTCTTACTTGAACAAGCATCCCACTTATGATTAACCTCTATTGCAAGCATTCGCAACTACAACCAAAGTATTAAGGTAAACCTAACCATAGCATGAAACAAATGGATCCAAATCAGCCCCTTACGAAGCAACGCATAAACTAGGGTTTAAGCTTTTGTCACTCTAGCAACCCATCATCTACTTATTACTTCCCAATGCCTTCCTCTAGGCCCAAATAATGGTGAAGTGTTATGTAGTCAACGTTCACATAACACCACTAGAGGCTAGACAACATACATCTCATCAAAATATCGAACGAATACCAAATTCACAGACTACTAATAGCAAGACTTCTCCCTTGTCCTCAGGAACAAACGTAACTACTCACAAAGCGTATTCATGTTCATAATCAGAGGGGTAATAATATGCATAAAGGATCTGAACATATGATCTTCCACCAATTAAACCAACTAGCATCAACTACAAGGAGTAATTAACACTACTAGCAACCTACTAGCACCAATCCCGGACTTGGAGACAAGAATTGGATACAAGAGATGAACTAGGGTTTTGAGATGAGATGGTGCTGATGAAGATGTTGATGGAGATTGCCCTCTCCC